>NC_073303.1:280322195-280637272 GCF_027595985.1 Sorex araneus | reverse complement strand
AGATGCCGTGTGTGCACTAGTGTTTGCTTCCTGCTCAGAACTGTAGTTTGTGAGCCGCTGCGTAAGCCCAGCAGGTGAAACAGAGCAAAAGAAGAGCCAGCCACAGTTGGCACTGGTTTGTAAGTCCTTCAGCCCCTCATGTCTACAGATAGTGACACAAGTGGGGTCATTCTGTGTGCACTGTTTTGAGTCCTGTGTTTGACGCTCAATAATATGCTCTGGATTTTTTTTTTCCCGAAGTCAATTATTCACCAGTCTATTTATTCTGCCAGTATTTATTAAATACACCACATGTCAGGCCTTGCCCCTCCCCTTCTCTTTGCTGCTATTATTTTCATGATGGCGGGGTTGGGAGGGATACGTCTGTCTGTCTGTCTGTCTGTCTGTCTGTCTGTCTCTCTCTCTCTCTCACACACACACACATACACTTTGGTTGTGTTCAGACACTAGCTTGTGGCGCTTGCTAGGGCTCACCATCAGGGGATTGCAGTTTCAGCTGGGGTGCCCGTGGACTTGCCCAGTATTGCCCACTCACTGCTGGTGCCCGTGTACATTCTGGTTGTAGTTCTCAGTGGGGTCCCTCTGAGAGGGTCTATACTCCTGCCTGCAGTGCTCCTACAGCTTTAGATGGGTAGTTGTCATTAGTCGCACACAAAAGCAGTAACTGATTTTGGTTTGCTTTTGGCTCATACTTAGTGGTGCTCTGGACCGTCTCCTGGCTCAGTGTGTGGTGATTGCTCCTGGTGGCAGTGCTCAGAGGGACCATGCAGGGCTGGGACTGGAACTCAGGGCTCCTGAAGGCTTCAGCCCTTTGAGCCAATTGCCGTGCCCTCACACACACTTGTTTTGTTTTGTTGGTTGGTTTCAGTCCCATACCCAGCAATGCTCAAGAATCATTCCTGGCCCTGATTAGGAGTGACCCCCGCCCCCGTGGTGCTTGGGACACCTTATGCAATGTGGGGGGGTTAAAGTGGAGTCAGCAGAGTACAAGGTACCTGAACCCTTGTAATAGCTTTCCAACTCTCCACACACTTTTCCGTTGTGGCAGTCACACACAGCTGGCTGTGCAGTTGGAACTCACAAGCTGATTGCGGACCTGGAGGTCTGGGCACCAGAGCCGTCCGGACTGTGCTAGATGCTTGTGGGTGGCACTGGAATCAAATTCATGCTCTCGCGCTTGCTTTGTCACTGAGCTCTTCCCTGTGTTGGGGGAATGCCAAGATGCATTGGCGAGGCCACTATACCTACCATCCCTGTCCTGATGTTTATTGCCCAGCAGAGCATGCAAACATCCTGTCAATAATTACACAGATAGACATTTATTATTATTATTTTTTTTGCTTTTTGGGTCACACCCAGCAACGCACAGGGGTCACTCCTGGCTCATGCACTCAGGAATCACCCCTGGCGGTGCTCAGGGAACCATATGGGATGCTGGGATTCAAACCCGGGTCGGCTGCGTGCAAGGCAAACACCCTACCCGCTGTGCTATCGCTCCAGCCCCATTTAATTTTCTATTTCAGTCCACTTTAGAGTCATAGAAGAGTTACAGGAGCAATGCAGAGCTCTTGCATACCCTTCATCCAGCTTCCCAAAGTTACTAAATCTTCCACAAAGGGCCTTGACAGTTCTGAAGAAATGAGCACGGCACCGCACTACTCAGTACTGACTTTCATTCCTGCTCGAATGTTTTCTTTCTGTCTTGGGATGGGCTCCTGCGTGATGCCTCACTTTGTTGACACACTTCTTTGTCCTCCGCTGAGTTCTGAAAGTTTTTCACTTTTTCGTGACCTGGAGGTGCTTGCAAAGCCTAAACAGTGTGGCTCGCGCTCCCAAAGTCAGTTATAATTATCGGGAAAAAAGGCTGGCAGGGAGTGGTGCTTCTCAGAGCATCCCAGGAGCACGTGCTGTCTGAGCACTAGGAATGCTCAGGGAAATCTGCTAGGGTTCTCCACTGGAACTCAGATAATTTATTGGGTGAAGAAATATTTTGAGGCTGTGCAAATATGTTTCTTCTGAAGCTTTTACGCACGAAGTGGATTATCCAGAGGATCTGGCCTGCTGACATCTGATATTGTAATGATTTTGTGCTTCCTCATTCCCTGTACAGCTATTCAGTGAAATTCTTCTGTCACAAATAATTCTTTTGTGACATCAGGGAATAGTTTTATAAGGATGCAATGAGAACATAACACAGAGTGACATAATTCAGTCTGGGAGAGGCTGGGATGTCTTCCCGGAAGACGGGACATTTAAATCCTGTGGGATCAAAAGGAATTAGCCGGGCAGAGAGTGGAAGGTGAGGAGAGAGCTGTTTCAGGTCCAAGAACTAGTCTATTCAAAGTGGCCCATTCAAAGTCAACAGTGAGATGCGTTTGCATACCTTGGGATCCACACTTCTTTGGGTTTGTTTTTGTTTGAGGGGGTATCACACTTGGATACACTTGGGGTCATTCCTGGTGGTGCTTGGGGAACCCTGAGGTGCCTGGGCTCGAATCTGTACCTCCATTATGTAAAACAAGCCCTTTGACTCATATCTTTGACCCTAGAATCCATCCCTTTAAAACAGGGCTAGGAAACTTTTGTTCTGTCACTGGTCATTTGGATATTTACAGCATCATTTGTGGCTGTAGGATACAAGCTAACGGGCTGCAGGCAGCTGATAGGGGAATAAACATATCTGATTATATGGCCTACGGGCCAGACATTTCCTCCACTCTCAACCCCTCCCACCTCCCCCTCACACTCACAAAGACCCTCTCCCCGCCACACACACACCCAACCATACAAGTATACAGCCCAGGGATTTTCTAGTGTAGTTAACAAGTCTGGATGAAACCTAGATGAAACCGTCACCACATCTCTGCCCAGAAGTTTCCCCTCACCCCAAAGAGAACTCCTGTTCCTTCTTTCTCCTCTCCTACCTCCCGCCCAGTGGCCAGTTGGTCTGCACGCGCCTTGAGGATCAAATTATTCTGGCAGCTTCGTGCCAGGGTATCATCCACATGGGCCAGTGTGCCTGGTCCTTCAGGAAGTGGAATGCTGAGAACTTCCCTTTTGGCTGTGGTGTGGTTTGATGTTGCTGTCTCTTGAGATGATCAAATTCGGTGAGAATGAAGGCTAGATGGACTCTCATGCCACTGGTTCCTCTACCATTTAAAAAATGTTAGGTGTGTCCAGAAAGATAGTACAGGGGTTAAGATGCTTGTCGTATTATTATTATTATTATTAACTTTTTTATTGACTCACCATGAGAAAAGTTACAAAGCTTTCAGGTTTAGTCACACAATGATCAAACACCCATCCCTTCATCAGTGCACATGTTCCACCATCAAGAATCCCAGTATACCTCCCATCCCACCCTCACCTCTGCCTCCCGCCTGTGTGGCTGGTGATTTTCACTTTACTCTCTCTTTACTTTTATTACAATCAATATTTCAACAGAAAACTCACTATTATTATTTGGAATTTCCCCCCAAAAATCAGACCTGCCAAAAAGGCATCATTTGATAATTTGTTTTCCATTGCTGGAAATGAAGAGCATATGAGGTCCCCCTCAGCCACGCAGTTTTGGATTTCAGGTATTTTAGTAATTAAGTCCAGAGATATTTCTGCCAGAAATCGCATCACTGCAAGCACGTACCTCTGCCGCCAAAAGGAAAGGCCAAGGGACAAAAACCTTTCCCCTCCCAGGGCTGCACGGGGCTGTAGTTTAGTTCACAGTCCAGAGGCATTTCTGCAAGAAGTCGCTGGGTTCCAAAAGTAGTTAGTGGTCCTCTGGGATCATGGTAAGATGCTTGTCTTGAAGGCAGCAAGCCCGAGTTTGATCCCCAGCACCAAATATAGTACCCTGAGCTCCACCAACAAATGACCCCTGAGGAGAAAAAGAGGAGTAACCTCTGAGCACTTCCATGTGTAGCTCATACCCTGCCCCATCCTCAATAAATAAATGAATGAATAATGTTTTGGGCGAGACAAATAGCTCAGCAGATTGAGCATATGCTTTACAAGCAGGAGAACTGCATTTGATTCCTGGCACCACATTATCCCCTAAACACTGCCAGGAGTATCTCCCAAATATTTAAAATTTTTAAATGACCTTGGGCCAGGCTGAACCTCATATCTGGTGCACCCCTCAGGGGGGTGGGTAAGTCCCCACCTAAACAGAGCCCTGGCAGCAGAAAACCTCCAGAAGCCAATTGCCACCATGCTCACAGCCAATCTCTACAGGCTCGACAAACCTCATCCATGATTGAATCTGTTGAAAAACTCAGTTATGCAGGGTTTGTGACCAAAATCTCCAGGCTGTCATGGAATCAGGGATGAGTGACGTTCTCCCATCCCCCTGTATTCCTGTATCCCCTGTTCACTCAGGAACCTGGCATTCATGCCCACAAACTGCCACTGGCACCATATAAGCTCATTAACTGGCCATGATCCAAAGGCTCACAAATAAATCTCAGAAGAGATCAACAAGCTGTAGAGATGCCTCCAGACCCTAAAGTCACCACCCAGTTAAAAAATTAACTCCAGGTGTTTCACCTTATTTAAAATTTTAGAATTCCTGGAGCATGCAATCACATATGCGGCCATGAGACAGCTCATACTCTATATGACTGATGTACCAGAAGTAGGACACTTTGGATAGGATGTAAAGTAGAAGGCAGCCAATCTCGATATTAGCACACAAGACTGTAACAACATGTACGTAATCTCTTATACAAGGACTCAACGGCTCCAGAGGGATATACAACAATCTTCACACAATTTCTTCTAAGGAAACCTTTTTTTTATAATTTGTAGAGAATTATTCATAACAAGCAATAGAAAATAAATTATTTAGGGCATGCTATTGTGGCAGGCTTAGGTGGTAGTTGGGAAAATTTGCAATAATGGTGGTGGGAAGGTGTAGTGGTGGTGGGATTGGTGTTGGAATACTGAATGTAATAAATTACTGTGAACAATTTTATAAAAATGAAATAAAATGTTTTTAAAATGTGAAACCTCGTTTGTTCTCCCCAAACTGGAGAGTATCATGCTGAGTGATGTTCGCCAGAGAGAGACATGAATGATTCCTCATACATGGAATATAAAAATGCATAGTAAAGAAGCAGCATAAGTCTGAAATAAGAACTGGTCTATGGAATGAGCTTATCATGGTAATCAGATGAGGGGTGAGTGTTGAGGGGGGTTGGGAGGGGCCAGAGGGAGGACTCCAAGAAAATGGTAGAGGGAAACGGATGTTCTGGTAAGAAGTTCTGGCATTGGAATGTTGTATGCATGAAATCATATCACTGGCAAGATTGTAGCACTTTAAATCATGGTAACTAAAATTAAAAATAGGGGCTGGAGCGATAGCACAGCGGGTAGGGCGTTTGCCTTGCACGCGGCCGACCTGGGTTCTAATCCCAGCATCCCATATGGTCCCCTGAGCACCGCCAGGGGTAATTCCTGAGTGAAGAGCCAGGAGTAACCCCTGTGCATCGCCGGGTGTGACCCAAAAACCAAAATAAATAAATAAATAAATAAATAAATAAAATTAAAAATACATCTTTTTAATTTAAAATGTTTAATGGCAATCACAATGGATTCTGATGCTAAGGCTTGGCCTGGGGATGGGGGAGAGTCGGGGGGGGGTCTTCCTTGTTTGAAGAGAGCACCTACTTTCACGCCAGTGAAAGTCTTGACACGTGGCAATGGGGGTCTAGGGTAATTGGAGTTTCTGGTGTGCAAGAGAAGCTGGGCACCTGGATTTTTTTCCTATAAAATTTCTCAATCTTTTTCATGTTGACAGATATTCCCATTCACCTTATAAATCAAACAGAGTCTTTTCTCAGGCTTTTCTCTTCCAAACTTGACTGCTTTAGGGAAGTTTTAGGTTCACAGACAGCTAGAGGGGTCTGCACAGAGATTTCCCATAGCCCTCAGCCTGCTGCCCACCACAGTGACCTCCCCCAGCACACAGCAACCTCAGTTACATTAAAAGGACCCATCTCGACACTCCAGCACTGCTGTGTCCTGGAATCACCCTCGGGCTTACTCTCAAGCTTGTGCATTCTGGGGTCTGACGAATATACGCCCTGTGTCCGCCATCATACAGAACAGTTTTGATGCTCTGAAGTTTCTCAGGGTTCAGCCCATTCACCCCTTTAGCCACCCACCAGAACATGATTGGACTTTGTGTGTGTGAGGGAGGGAGGCCAGGAGGATACACCTGCCTGTGCTCAGGGCTTTGTCCTGGCTCTCTGCTCAAGGATCACTCCTGGCAGAGCTCAAGGGACTGAGTATTGAACCCAGGTTGGCTGCACGCAGGGCAAGCACCTTCCCTGCTCTGTCACTCCAGCCCCCTAGATCATGATTTATTCCCCTCCCTTGCTAGATCTTGAATGGATTTCCAGTGGGTCACTGACATAAATGATGCTGTAATGAACGCCCTGGGCAGATGACCTCAGCACCTTCTTCAGCTCTCAAAGTTTGCTCGGGAGCACGCAGATGGCTTCTCCCTGCAAGGCCAGCCCCACCTTTGTTCACCCTTTAACTTCCTCCCAAGCCATAGCTATCCTTCCTTTCCTCCAACTCAACCCTGGCATCCATGACCAGAGAGAAGTCTGAGGGGCCATGTGGTCTGGTCCCTTATGCAAAAGGGCACAACTCTCATCTGGCTGGAGCCACCCAGCTGGTCCTGGTCTTGAGGGCATTTCAGGCCAGAGACCTGGCCTGGCTTGCTCTGCTGATCTGCTTCCTGGAAGGGAAGGGCCCAAGGCCAGCTCTGCAAACACCCTGGTTGCTGACCGGGCAGCAAATACATTCTTGGTGGATTCACTGAATTGCTCTGATAAGGCTGGTATGGAGGAGATAAGGGGTTCAGGCCTGGTGCCAGAACCCAGACAGGAATTCTCCCCACTTGGGGAGGCAAGAAGCAGAAGCTGCTGCTACAGCGGTGGCCCCAGCACTCTGGGTGCCCCCTCTATCTGTGGGGATCAGGCTGCTTTTAACTGCAGGGGTCAAAGGCCAGCCTGGCACGTGGAGGGGGCATGGAAGGAGGAGGAATGACTTTGTCATCCAAGTTCCTGCTGGGGACCAAGAGGACACAGTGCTCTGCATGTCCTTTTTAGGCAGCGAGGGGGGTCTCCTGTTGGCACTGGAAGGAGGGGTTAGGGGTAGACGGGCTTCATGCTCCCTTGGTCTTAGACTGATTCATGACTCCGAGCGGAGCATTTTAAAATTATGAATAAAATGAAGCTTATAAGAGCATGGGATTATCAGAGTACTTCCTTATAGAATCATTTACAAGTAGCACTGTAGCACTGCCGACCAGTTGTTCACTGATTTGCTCGAGTGGGCAGCAGTAACATCTCATTGTGAGACTTGTTACTATTTTTGGTATATAAAATACGCCATGGGTAGCTTGACGGGGTCTCCGAGAGGGACGTAGGAATCGAACCCAGTGGCCAGCCCTGTGCTATGGCTCTAGCCTTAGGGCCAGGGAAATGGCAGAAAGAGCTGGAGCACATGCTTTGCATAGAAAGCCCTGGGCTTGGGGCTGGAGAGATAGCACAGCGGGTAGGGCATTTATTTGCCTTGCACACGGCCGACTCGGGTTCAATTCCCAGCATCCCATAGGGTCCCCTGAGCACTGCCAGGAGTAATTCCTGAGTGCAAATCCAGGAGTAACTCCTGTGCATCGCCGGGTGTGACCCAAAAAAAAAAAAAAAAGAAAGCCCTGGGCTCAACATCTACTGCCACACCATCCACTGAGCACCTCTAGATATGACCCAAAGGGGAAAAAAACAAAGGCTCGAGCCCACCAAAACCCTAAGCACAGGGACCAGAGAGAGAGAGAGTACCAAGCTGCCTTGCACACAGTTGAGTCTGCTTCCATCCCCAGTCCTGCCTCTGGTTCCCCAGAGCACTGCCAGAAGTGATCCTGAGCACCTCTGGATATGGTCCCCAAACAAAAGCAAAATGACCATGACCACGCACATCATCACGTGCTCCCTAGCTCCGTGTCACCCATCACACAGGCTTCATCCTCAACTTGTCGACTTATGGGCTGGCTCTCAGGAGTAGATGAATAGCTCGGTTTCAGGAGGATCTTAGTTAGGAAGCGGGTTGCTCAGAAGCTGGTTAGAGCAGCCTTGATGGCGCTAACAGCCCAAAGGAAGCACAGCAGGCTAACCCTCCGCCCATACCCAGCCCACTGTCTTACCTGCACTCAAGAGCAGGGCAGGTTTATCCCGTTCTGGGCCCCGGACAAAAGCTGTGTGTGCAGAGACAGTAAATCTCCACAGCATCTCCCTCCTGAGCCTGAGTGACACTCCCTGGCGTGCATCCCCAGGAAGGCTCCTCTGAGCTTGAGGGGCCCATCACTGCCCCTTCCTCTCACAAGGATGATGCACGCTGGGACATTCTTGTCATCACAGAATGGCCCCCACTTCAACTGAGCTTGATGGAGGTACGTGGAATCCTGGTTGTAAGAGATTCTGTTTCTCATTCATTTGTGGAGGCTCTCGGATCTCTCACTGGCACTGCCAGAGGCCCGGCCACATGGCGGGGAGCTGGATGCATGTGGCCTCTGTCGTTCAGTGGGAAATCCTCTGGGAAAACCTAGCAAAATGAATCAACCTGAAAGGAATCACAGGGTCTGGGGAGAGAGCTCAAAGGCGTGTGTGTGTGCTTTGCATGCAGGAGTCTGGGGTTCGATCCCCAGCACCACATGGTCCCTTGAGCATCATCTCAACCAGCCCCCAAACACCAAGTCAGGAGTAGCCCCTGAGCACCTCTGGGTATGATCCCGGGAGAAAACCAAAAAGCCCATACAAAAAACAAGTTGCAAAAAGAATTTAAAACTATTTATGTGTCTGCCTGACACATAAATAGTATTGTAATCTAGGATATCTCAATAAAAATAAAATCGAATAATGGTATTAAATGATATAATTCACTGTCACTATCATCCCATGGCTCATCGATTTGTTCTAGCGGGCACCAGTAACGTCTCTCATTGAGAGACTTATTGTTACTGTTTTTGGCATATCCAATACACCACGGGGAGCTTGCCAGGCTCTGCTGTGCGGGCGTGATACTCTCAGTAGCTTGCCAGGCTCTCTGAGAGGGGCGGAGGAATAGAACATGGATCAGCCGTGTGAAAGGCGAACACCCTACTGCTGTGCTATCGTTCTAGCCCAAATTATATAATTAAAAGAATTATATATCATCACCCCTTGGTACTTATTCCAGAAATTCATGTTGGATTTATGACAAAATGTACATGATCATTTCAAAAGTTCTAGAAAAAGCCTTTGATAAAATCCAACACTCATCATGAAAATATCAAGCAAGCAGTGGAAGGGAACCCATGTTCTCAAGTTGACAAAGGAGAGCTGAAAAACCCACAACTAACTGTAGGACTGCTGGTGAAAAATTAAGATTCCCTTAGATCAGGAACCAGACAGAGTAACAGGGAGATAAAAAACTATCTCCACTTGTAGACAACATGATATTGTATGTAGGAAATCCTGGAAGGTTCACAAGAAAACAATGAGGGCTAGAAAAAGAACAAAGTTTAGCAAGGCTGCAAGGGAAATCAATATAAAAAACAAAAAACAAACAGAAAAAACCCCTCAGCATTATTCCTTCACACAGTACCACTGAAGAGTCTAAAATGAAATCAAGAAAGCAATTATAATTAGAACAATTATAATTATTATAATAAAAACAATGATGACAGTTGCATTTACAATAGTATCAAAAAAGAATTAAATGCGGGCCGGAGCAATAGCACAGTGGGTAGGGCGTGCCTTACACGAGGTCGACCTGGGTTCAATCCCTGGCATCCCATATGTCCCCCGAGCACCGCCAGGAGTAATTCCTGAGTGCAGAGCAAGGAGTAACTTCTGAGCATCGCCAGGTATGACCACCCTAAGAAAAAAGCAAAAAATAAAAAATAAAAAAAATAAAAACAATGATGACAATTGCATTTATAATAGTATCAAAAAAGAATTAAATGTGGGCTGGAGCGATATCACAGTAGGTAGGGCATTTGCTTTGCACGCGGCCGACCCGGGTTCGATTCCTCCATCCCTCTTGGAGAGCCCGGCAAGCTACTGAGAGTATCCCGCCTGCACAGCAGAGCCTGGCAAGCTCCCCGTGGCATATTGGATATGCCAAAAACAGTAACAAGTCTCACAATGGATACGTTACTGGTGCCCACTTGAGCAAATCGATGAACAACGATGAATGACAGTGACAGGAACAACTTTCAAAATGAAAGTTTTGAGATAATGGAGTTGAGAAGAGGAGGCTAATGGATTGGAGCCAGGGAGGGGCAGACAGATCCAGCGAGCCGCGCTGGACTCCCCACCCCCAAGTCCTTCCGTGCTGTAGCTCCGCAGCACCCTGGAGCTCTGCCTACCATCAACCCTTCTGGTCCTTTAAGAAGGGGTTTCTGGGAGCCTTTGCCAGTTCATATGGTTAGTGCCTGTGTGTGTAGCATGTCAGTGCCGGGAGTTCAGTGGTACAAAGTTCATTCGAAACAGGAAGTGCCACACTTCCCAGAGGCCCTATTCTCGTGGGCTAGGACACAGGCAACACCTTGGGAGGGCAATGGTTTGCTTCCTGCTTCTTCAACATGCAAGCAGCTATCACGATTTCTTTAGCAAACGTCTCATTTCCGTACAGTGTTTGCCTGTGGAATTTGCGGGCAACCCTACGAAGGTTTCCTGTGTACCTTGTACTCTGTTTTCCCTGCCGTTACCCTATTAATCAGTTCTGCACATGTATCACAACGAATGACCCAACACTGCTAGCTTATCACTAATTAAAGTCCACACTCTGTGAAGACAGCCCGGCTTCTTCTTGCCGTCCTTTTCTCTGCCTGGGGCAGGCTGCACGTTCCATCGTCCCACTGGCGTCGGCCCCACTTGCTGGGATGGTATAAAAGGCAAATGGAAGCTTACCATGCAACTGGAAGCTTTTCAGGTGAAAGCGCGCTGGGCCTGGGTTCCCATCTGTGACATAGAACCCACAGTCACAAACGGGCAGGAAGAAGGCAGCATGACTGCGGCTCCTTCCTCCCTAGCAAGGTGGCCGGCCCGTCCCTTCCCAACCCCTGCCCTGTCAGCCCCTCCTGATAGTGGCAGTGCTGCGGACTCACCCCCTTCCCTGCTGCAGCCCCCCCCTGACCACTGCCCCTTCACTTCCTCATCTACACCGTGCAGAGCCGGAGCCCTGACCCTGACCTTTTGCCTGGGGCTGCGCCGACCCAAGCTCACAGGTGCACGAGAAGATGCCACCTGACACCACCTGCCCGGCTGGCTGTGCCCAGGCTTTCTCCGCGAGGCTCCACTCTGCAACCAGCCCCGAGCTTCTCACCGCGCTGACCCACTTGTCAGGAATGTGCCGGGATCGCCCGGGTCCTGGCCCCGAGTCAGCACCTGGGCGCTCCCATCACTCCTGCCTGACCCACCCCACCCAGCCTTGCCCTTCTGAGGGTCTGTGCCCAGCCCCTCGGGCCGTGCTGCTGGGTCACCTGGGGAAAGGGACCTACCTACTGGCCTGTCACTCACGGACATGTGGGAGTTTCCTCTGTGTGGGAACTTGGAGGCGGGGCAAGGGTGGGCGCATCTCTGGGAGTGTGTGTGCGGATGAGTGAGTGCGTGTGAGGTTGTGAGTGTGTGTGACTATATGAATATGTGGATGTGTATCTGCATGTGTATGAGTGAGATTGCATGTCTGTGTGACAGTATGTGTGAGAGTGTGCATTTGTGTGAGTGTATGAATGTGTGTGAATGTGAGAGTATGTGATAATATATGAATGTGTGTATGTGAGCATGCGAGTGTCTGAGCATGTGACAGTGAGTGTGGGAGTGTGTGAGAGTGTATGAATGTGAGTGAATGAGTTTGTGAGTATGCAAGTGTCTGTGTGTGAGTTTGTGAGAGCATGTGTGTATGTGACAATGTATGAAGGTATGTAGGTGAGGGTATCTGTGTGTATGGGTGTGTGTGAGTGTGTATATGTGAAAGTACCTGTGTTTGTGTGAGTGTGATGTATGTGAGAGTGTGAGTATGTGCGGATGTGTGTGAATGTGTTTGTATGTGAGAGAGTACCCGTGTATGTGTGTGTGAGAGTTTGTGTGTGTGAGTGTATTTATATGTGAGAGTGCCTGTGTATGTGTGTTTGTATGTGAGAATATGTGTGTGTGTTTATATGTGAAAGAGTGCCTCTATATGTGTGTGTGAGTTTGTGTGTATGAGGATGTGTGTGTTTATATGTGAGAGAGTGCCTGTGTATGTGTGTTTGTATGTGAGAGTATGTGAATCTGTTTATATGTGAGAGAGTGCCTGTGTATGTGTGTGTGAGTTTGTGTGTGTGAGGATGTGTGTGAGTGTATGTGTATGTGAGAGTGCCTGTGTATGTGTGTGTGAGAGTATGTGCGGATGTATGTGAGTGTATGTGTATGTGAGAGAGTGTCTGTGTATGTGTATGTGGGGATGTGTGTGAGTGTGTGTGTTGTATGTGAGAGTGCCTGTGTATGTGTGTGTGTGAGAATGTGTATGTGTGGATATGTGTGTTTTTATGTGAGAGAGTGCCTGTGTATGTGTGTGTGTGAGATAATGTGTATATGTGCAGATGTGTGTGTTTTTATGTGAGAGGGCCTGTGTATGTGTGTGTGAGAGTTTGTATGTGTGAGGATGTGTGTGAGTGTGTGTGAGTGTGTATATGTGAGAGAGTGTGTGTGTGTGTGTGTGAGGATGTGTGTGTGGACGAGAGAGTGTCTGTGTGAGTGTGTGTGTGACTGTGAGGGCCTGAGAGTTTCTGGATACATGTTTCTGGGTAGGTGCCCAGGTGGCCCTAGCCCCTGGCTGCAGCCCGTGCCAGGTGTGTGCTTGCATGAGTGAGTCTGAGTGACAGGTGTGCACAGGCAGGTGAGGGCCCCGCAGGAAGCTATCGCACCTGCACAGGTGCCACACACCTGGGCTCCCACACTCAACTCCGACAGGAGCCGTGGCTCCAGCATGGCCTCTGAGACACGGGAACAGGGCTGGGTGCGGGGCCAGGCAGTGAGCACGGGAAAGTGTCCTTTCCCCAAGAGCATGGCCAGCATCTGGTCTTCCTGTGGCCTTCGTGTCAAGTGCTGAAAGCTGGCTTGAGACGGGGAGGTTCTGGGGAAGGACCAGGGGCTGGAAAGTGACGTTCCAGTCAGATCACAGTGGCTCTGGGGGATCCTTCCTGGGCCTGAGACACCGCCCAGCACTCGCAGGGGTAGGGGAGTGCAGGGCAGCGGCTCTCACTCTTGTCTCCCTCCTCTGTTCCCGAGGACCAGACGTCACCTCACGGTACCGCAGTCTGAAGATCTTGGGCCTCAGGAGCCTGTCCAGGGATCCCGGTTTCATGTCCTCTTCACCTGTTCTTTCACTTCAGCCCCCCCCCGCCCCCTGCCGCTCACTCCTTAAGGAGGATTTAACCAAATCTGGATGACATTCTCTTACTAAAGCTTCCGCCTGAGCACGCCTTCCCCTCCTCTCCCGCCAACCTCTGCTCAAACACCTTCTCAATGGCCTCCACCAAGCTTGTCATTGCCCCTGTCTGTCTTGCCCCTTGTGTCTCCTTCAGAGCTCTCGTCTCTGTGCAGGGACCAGCACTGTGAGGGAAGGGCAGGGAACAGCCAGAAACTTCTAGGCGGCAGATAGAGGGCTCTACAGATCCTAGAGCAATGTGACCTAGCCAGAAAAACAAAAGCAGATTAGGGGGAAAAAACTCATTCAGCTTCTTGCCCAAGAGGCTTTAGCAATTGTTGTCCCAGGGCTGAAGAGATAGTACAGTGGGTAAGGCACTTGTCTTGCTCACGGTGGCCTGGGCTTGATCCTCAGCACAGAGTCTGGTCCCCCATCACGCCTGTCGGGAGACATCCCTGAGCACTGCTGGGTGTGGCCCCCAAACAAAAAGAAATAATAGCAACAGAAACTAAAGGAATCATTGTCCTGGGACCGGAATGTGGCTCAGGTAGAGCCCTTGCTTTGTGTATGTTCCATACACACACACACACACACACACACACACACACACACACACACACACACAAACACACACACCATGCTCTCCACCCTGTTTCTTTTTTTTTTTTTCTGCTTTTTGGGTCACACCCAGCGATGCTCAGGGGTTACTCCTGGCTCTGCACTCAGGAATTACTCCTGGCGGTGCTTGGGGGACCATATGGGATGCCAGGGATCGAACCTGGGTCGTCTGTGTGCAAGGCAAACACCCTACCCGCTGTGCTATCGCTCTGGCCCCTCCACCCTGTTTCTTATATGTTTTCCTTGTACCCCATCTCTGCTCCTGTGTAAGTTCCCAGGGGAATGGGGGGTGGGCGGCTTGTCTGATTTACAACCGTCCCCACCTTCCACCACCCCCGTCACGCTGAGATTCATGCTTGGCACATAATGGGCCCTTAACGGCTCGGCTCGTTGTTGAGCAAAGGTCGAAGAGGACCCTGAGCGGGTTCAGTTTTGTCGGCTGTCCGGGACTGGGGGGAGCCAGCTACCATCCCCTGGCCCCCACGTCTGGTTGTGGGCCCAGAGATCGCCGTCAGAACGCCTGTGAGCCAACCCTGGGACTAGGCACCTTCGACCAGGATCGGCTGCTCTGATGAAAACTGCCACTGGCCTGGGCTGAAGGCAGCTCGGGTTCCTGCTGCCGTCCCCACGTGGCCAGCGGTGCCTGGGTCGGCCTCCAGGGCCAGCCATCCTGCCGGGCCAGTTCTGGGCTCACACCCACGGCGCAGCTCAAGCCCTTCTCCCCACTATGGACGAAGCCCCGAGGCTCAGGTTCTCCTCATCTTACCCATAGGATCGCTTTATGCTCTTCCTGCTCCGGGAATGGAGAGCATCTGTGCGAGAGAGGAGGGTCGGCCTCGGGGCCCCGGCACCCCGCCGGCTACTGTCCGGAACAGGAAGAGGCTGTGGGTCACGGCAAAGGCAGGTATATTCTTTGAGCTGCCCTAGTCTGAACCACACTGCCTCACTCTGCTAGCTGGTCCCCTGGGTCAGAGGGTCTCCCCTGCTCCCTCGCTCGTCCTGGGGCACAAGAAGGAAGCTGCCAGCTCAGAGGCGTGGAGGAGCTTCACGCTGACTAGGCAGAGAGAGGGAGAGAGAGGAGGAGGCATTCCAGAGGGAAGGAATGGCATGTGGGCAGGTGAGACGGCCGCGCTCCGACCCTCCGGGGCTTGGCTGGGCCCGCACAGCTCAGCCAGGGGAGGAAATGGAGGCAGCTCGCATCAAGGGCTCTCATTTGCCCCACACTTGTAAGCACCCCTGCGTTTGGCTCGGGGTGAGGAACGAAGATAAAACAGATGGTAGAAACATGTTTAGACCAGGCTCTGCCTTTTTTCAAAAAATTCCCGCCCCTTCGGAGCCTGTCACAGTGCTGGCCCTCGGTGTTACCTGTCACTCGAATGAAGGAATGAAGGAATGAAGGAGAGGCCATGGACCCAGGGTTCTGCTGGAGCACCTGGGAAGGAGCACCCTGCTTTCACATAAAAGCAGATCACGGGGACTTTCAGGGTCAGCCTCAGTGGCGGCTGGTGCCAGGCCAAGGGTCACTCTGGCTGAGATTTTTGTGTGTGTTTTTGCTGCTGATGCAACAGGCCGTGAGGATTTTCCATAGCGCATTGTGTTGGCAGGAGAGACTGGACAGGGCCCGCCAGAGTGGAGGAGAAGGTCAGGCTGACGCAAGAGGCAGCGCGGCCCCGGGGAAGGGCCACCCAGTTACCCAACCCACCTGGAGCAGAAGCCTTTGGACTCGAGGGAGACGTTCATCTGGGGACAGTTGGTGACATCTAACTGCCTCAGAATCGAAAGTGGACAGACAGGCCCTCAGTGTAGAGGAGACTGAGGCCTGGGCACCATCAGGGTGGCCAGGCTGGCCAGGCTCTGCAGGGCCAGCTCTCAGATGCGCCCCTGCTCTGGGAGGGGTGAGTGCAGGGTGTGAGGTGGGCCGGCCACATGGGCAGGAGTCCCTGAGTCTGGGCTGCATCAAGGCACGCCTTCCCCACACCCGGGCCCAGGCCCCCGTGGTTCCTTCCCCCAGGAGAGTCCAGGGGCTTGCGGGGGGGTCAGAAGCAGCCACTGATGTGCCGTGGGTGGAGGGAAGTTGTGTTTGACTGGTGTCCGGCTCCACAGGCCTCTGGGAGTCACTACTGGAGCCTCATTCCCGTGGGGAGCCCAGTGCCCCGGGCTCAGGAAGTTACGATGAAGGCAGCGGGTCCTCCACCCCGGGGCTCCCTCAGCTCTGCCTCGGGGCTCCCTTTAGCAGCCCCTTTTCAGAATTAACACCTAATTTCTTCTGGTTTGATTTTGGTGGGGGTCACCTCGGAGGTGCTCAGGCGTGACTTCTGGCTCTGCACTCAGCGATCACTCCTGGCAGGGTTCAGGGCCTCACATGGGGTGCTGGGGATCCAACCCAGGTTGGCCAGGTGCCAGCAAAAGCCTTACCTGCTGGACGACTGCTCCAGCGCCTCGAGACCCCCTTTGGGCTTTGCTATTATTGTTCTTTTTGAGAAGCCCCCCAAGCCCTGCAAGCTGCAGGCCCAGAGGAAAGGCTCTGGAAAGCCCGGGGCAGACACTGAGTGCCTGAGGCTCAGCTTGCAGGCAGGCCCACTGCCCTGGGGCCTGGGGTGTGCTGGTGGGGGCGCAGGGGCAGCAGACTGCCAGTCACGAAAGGCCAGTGGATCCTCCTGAGAAACCATGGTGGACCGCGGCCTTAAATGGACACAGTGATATAAAACAGCCCCGAAATGAGCGCTTTGAAGGGTGTTTGATGGTGTGTAAACTCTGGGTCCTGTGAAGAGCACAGCTGGGCTGGGCTTCAGCCGTTTCCGGGAGACTGGACCCTGGCCTGCATCTCCTGTTGTGGTACAGCAAACCAAGGCTGCGTCATTTGTATTTGGGGACCACACCTGGCAGTGCCTGGGGATGACTTTGTGCTGGGTGCTCTGCGGACAGTGCTCAGGGGACCATGTGGTGCTAGGGCTCAAACCCCAGTCTCTAGCACACCAAGTGTTCGGCTCATTGCGCTCTCTCTCTCTCTCTCTCTCTCTCTCTCTCTCTCTCTCTCTCTCTCTCTCCATTCCAGACGGACACACAGTCATTTGGTTCGGAGCCTATGTCTGAGCCAAGTCACTGGGGCTGCTGGGTCCCCGGGAGAGCAAGCCCTGGCCGTGACCGGGGTGCTGGTCTACACTGTCCCAAGGAGACGCCCCGGGTCTTGGGGTCCTACAGTCCTGGGGTGGTTTCCACTCCGCCACCAGCCTGATTGCAGGTCGGGGGCAGGGAAGCGGCTGTTTTCCACATCTGCCCTTGAGGCTCCTCCTCTGGCCCTGCGACGTCCTGTGGGGTCTGTCCTGCGCCCACAGGGGCTCTCTGGGGTCTCTGCACTGTGCTTCCCTGGCTGTGGGGCTCGGGGGGCGGGACAGCAGGGAGGGGGTGCCAGGACATCCAAAGACAAGTGTAGATCCCCTGCCCTCTGCCAGAGTGAGCTCCAGCTCCACGACACACCCCCTCTACACCACACAACCTACACAACACACACACGTTCCCCTCCACACCACACAACACACACACACACAACCCCCTCCACACATTCTCCACACCACATATCCTCCACCACACACACACACACACACACACACACACACACACACGACCCTCTCTACAACGAAGCCCCTCCACAAGACCCCTCTACACCACACACACACACACACACACACACACACACACACACACCTCCACAGCACACAGGCTCCACAACATAGAACCCCCTCCACAATACACACATCTTCCACAACACCCCCCCACCCTGCCACACACACACACTCCCTGACCCTCTGTGGCCGTCTCTGGTGCAGGAGGGGGTCATCCGGTCTGGCCAAGGACAGCGCTACCCGAGCAGGCTGCCATCCTGCCTGAGCCTCCCAGCCCCTCTGTGGTCTCACGGGTGCCGAGTGGGAGCCCCCGGACTGGCCTCGGGGAGTCACTGCTCTCCTCTGGGCCGGGCTCCATGGTCTTCCCTTCCAGCAGGGAGGCCCGCCGAGCTGGGCTGACCTGGGTCCACGCTGGCCAGAATCGAAGAACCAAGGCAGAGAGCCCGGGGAGGGCTCAAAGGGCAGAGCACATTCTCTGCACGGGGGCACCCTGGGTTCCACGCCTGCCACTGGGCACTGGCACGTATGGGGCGAAGGGGTCAGGGGCTGTGGCTGTACCCTCCCCCCACACCTTTCTTCCCTCAGTGAGTTTCTCCCTTATGCCAAGACACCACTTTAGTGTTTTCTTTTTTTTTTTTTTTATTAAAATACTGTTAGACCCCGTGGAATGCAGCAGCAATCCTGGTACAGGTGGCGTAACAAAACAGCCATGTTTACATTTTAAATATTTACGATAACTTAAACATACAGACGCACATCACGGTCTTTGGCAGAAAAATGTTCACAGCACAAAAAAAAATACTTTAAAAGAAATACCAAATATTCATCCAAAATATATTAAGTGTTTTTTTTTTCCTTTCACGAGTTTTTCTTTTTTCTTCACTTTTTCTTTTTGCTTTGTAAACAATGCACATGAACCAAATGGATGTTTCAGCTTTTCAGAGAGGGTAGAGAGGGTTTAAAAAAATATGCAATTGTCCAGCAAATGCAAGTGTTTAAAAATGAAAACTTGAAGGAACCATGGGAATAAAATAACACAAACAGAACCTAAAAACGGTAAAGGAAAAAAACAACAATAACAACACACAAAGATTCAAGATCTACAAACAGTCAAGACACGTTGCTAAAACCCGCCACTCGCTCCCAGGCCGAGTTGGGGGCCTCGTTAAGACGGGAAGTCAAGACTGGCAGTCAGTCAGGGATGGCACCTCCTGGGTGAAGCGTCAGCTGTCACCGTGCCTCCCGCCATCAACGCCTCCAGGTGGGGACAAACAGGAGACACAGCCGCTTTCTCCAGCTTCCTTCTGGAGAATCGGTGCCAGATTCCACCAGGGCAGGCGTCCGTTGGGGGATGCAGGGGCTCATTTCACTTGGCTCAGGGCTCACAAACAAACCGACGGGATGTCCAGGAACAGGAGCTGGGAAGCCATTTCAAGACGGTGCAGACGGGGTGGGGTGGGAGGTGTCCCGGGGGCATTTGAAACAGGACTTGAGACAGGAGTGCAGTGGCCAGTCTCCTGGGCATCGGTCAGCATCCGAATCTGGGAGCACTGCACCGGAGTTGGAGCCGGAGCCGTGGCAGGCCTGGGAGCGGAGCGCCTGGACGAGGCACAGCGGGCTCGCCTCCCGCTGGACAAGCCCCTTTAGAGTCTCGATCCAGGAAGGTCCCCTCCAAGAAGCCAGCCTGTGGCTTTCTGCAGGAGCCACCGCCCCCCCCTCAACAGTTCCCAAAGACGGAGACTCTCGGCGACCTGGCGGATGCAGCCGGGGGCCACGGCAGTAAGGTGGGCCTGGGCAGAGGGCACCAACTCTGCCGCTGACTTGATTTCTCAATCAGACCCTGCCCCGTGTCCACGTGTGGCTGTCCTCCGAAAACAGCCCCTCCGCCAACCTCTGTCCTCCTTCCCTCTCTGCCTGAGTGCCAAACGGGTGCAGAGGGGGGCACAGCTTCTCTCTGAACCTTCTGCAGCTGTGCCCCCGGCAGCAAGCCTTGGGCCACAGGTGAGGGTGACACGGGCTCAGGGTCCTTGTGCTCTGCCACCGCCCGCAGCGTCCCGCCCGAGCTCCTGGGCCTCAGGGAGGGAGGCGGGGGGGTGGCGGCGAGTGGCCGCTGAGGACAGTAGGGATGCAGCCGCTGGAGGGACGGCTGGACTGGTCACAAGCGCCACAGGCAGAGGACACGGGGCCTGACGGCCAGTCCCCGGAGCAACACCTCCTTCAGATCAGTATCTCCACCATGTCCGCCAAGTCCTGCACCCGGGACGGGGCCACGGAATCTGCAGAGACAAGACGAGAGGTGAGCAGGCTGCTCTTGAGAGCCCGGCCCACTGCCCCCGGAGCAGAACTTTCCTCATCAGCTTTTTAATTTTTTTTTTTTAATTGAATCACCGTGAGAGTTACAAAACTTTCCTGTATGAATTTCAATCATACAATGACCAGTGTACATTCTCCTCCATCGATATCCCCAGTATCCGCCCCCCCTCCAACCCCAACCCTCTCCCTGCCTCCATGGCAGACAATTTCCCCCATATTCTCTTTGGTCTGCAGTATAGACACTGACAGGCCATCACGTTTGGTCCTTTATCTACTTTCAGCACACATCTCCCATCCTGAACGATCCCTCCAACCATCATTGACTCAGTGATCCCTTCTCTATCCCAGCTGCCTTCTCCCCCAGCTCATGAGACAGGCTTCCAACTATGGGGCAATTTTCCTGGCCCTTGTGTCTCCTGTCCTTGGGTGTCAGTCCCATGTCATGTTATTTTATATTTCACAGATATTCCTCGTCAGCTTTGCAGGCTCAGACCTCAGCCCCAGGTTCCCCAGGCCAGGCCCCCAAGGCTCTGACCCGGCCCCCCACCGCTGGTGTGGTGTATCCTGGGAGCTGGTTGGAGGGCGGGCAGGGCGGGGAGGGGCCAGAGGCGGGGCGGCCACCTCATTCTTGGCATGCCTGTGGTTTAGGGAGGTGAGAGGCGCAGGGAACTAGGCAGGGGAGAATGAGCAGGGGAACTGCATCTGGGAAGGGCATCTGGAATCTCTCTCCTTCCCCGGTGTGAGCGCCACTGCCAGGACAGTCCCCACGCCTGGTCCTCTCATTTTCATGGGTGACAGTCATGGGAGGCAGACACCACCCATGGGAGCTCTGATAGGGCAGAAGCGAGGGCCGCAGCCATGCCTGATTCCTCATTCCTCAGAGAGGCCCTGTGCAGTGCTCCCCTGGGGTGCTGAGCGAATGGGCAGGGCTGGGGGAAGGAAGGGA
Organism: Sorex araneus; assembly: GCF_027595985.1. Lineage (NCBI taxonomy): Eukaryota > Metazoa > Chordata > Mammalia > Eulipotyphla > Soricidae > Sorex > Sorex araneus. The sequence continues at coordinate 280,616,314 of NC_073303.1, read as the reverse complement.
AGGGCTTGGAGCCTGGGTCCCCCTCAGTGCCACCCAATGCAGAAGCCCAGGGCAGGTGGGACTTACCCAGGGAGGCTGTCCGCTGGCCTCGGCTGCACCCCAGAAGGCTGTCGGGCTCCAGGCCCAGGCCGGGGGTGGCGCTATCTGGGGTTGCGTCAGTCTGGGTGCTCCCATCTCTGCTCCCGTGCTTGGAGTGGGCGGGGAGGGGGGTCACAGCCCCAGGATCCTCTGCAGGGCTCCTGTCTGCTGGGAGGCCGGGAAGGAAGCAGATGGTGACTGCCTGGTCCACCAATGATGCAGCCCCCTCCCCACCTAGAGAACACCCAGCTCACTGTTACCCACTGGGGTGGGTGATACTTGATTTAGAAGAATTTCTATTAAGGCTAAATGCTCCTCTTTTCTTTTTTTTTTTTTTTTTGATATGGGGGCTCTCCCTAGTGGTGCTCAGGGCTTACTCCTGGTCAGGCTCGACCTGGTAGGCAGCGTGAGAGGTGGGCACCTAACCCCAAGGTGCCAAAGCTTGGGCCCTGGCCATAACAACCACGGGGAGCGGGTTCCAGATGTTTCCTCTGGGTGAGCCCTTCCCTGCAGATTAAATCTGAAAACGAGGAGGGACACTAGGGGCACGGAGCTGAGGAATGAAGGGGCCGATGACAAACACCTTTTCCTCAGCAGGCCGGTAAACGTCTGGGGCCGAGACAGGGGGCGAGGGGGTGGGCCACGGCCTGGATGGGACAGCCGTGGAGGTGGGGCCCCGGGAGCCCGAGGACCAGCCCGCTGCTCCTCCCTCACCTGCAGCCATCCGGGGCAGTGTGTCCACCGGCTGCTCGGTGGAGGCGAGTCGGTGCCAGGCCTGGGGGCCTGCCGCCGTGGCCACAAACAGAGACGGCACCGACTTGGCGGGCCGCAGGGAGCCCTGGGCCGCCCTGCCCGGGTCTTTCCGGGAGCGCTGCTGCAGCACCTTGATGACCGCGTCCTTCTCCAGGATCTGCGCGTGCAGCACCTTCAACCTGCGGGAGAGACGCGCCGCGTTTTGCATCAGCCACGGCCGCGGGTAGAGCTACGGGGAAGTACGGGGAAGGCCCTGGCCCGGGGGTGGAGGGGGCTTCGGAAATGCCAGGGCAGCTCTGGACATGGGGTGGGGTGTGTGTGTGTTCGTCTGTGTGTGAGGCCGAGTCTGCTCTGGACATGGATGAGTGTGTGTGTGTGTGTATGTGTGAGTGAGTCTGCTTCCTGGACACGACTGGGAGGAACCTGGCTGGTCAGCAGCACTGCCGTGGTCTCAGTTGCATTGAGAGCATGACCCTCCCTCCATCTCCCTTCTTTCCATCTATAATTAGTTCTCTCCTCCCCTCCCCGCCGCGTTCCTCTCCCTCCCTCTCTCCCTTCCTTCCCTCTCCCCTTCCTGCTTCTGGGCCACACCCCGCAGTGCTCAGGAACTGTCCTGGCTCTGTGTTCTGGGGTCACTCCTGCCAGGGCTCAAGGTAGCGTTAAGTAGCGCCAGGGATCGAACCCGAGTCGACCACAACATGCCAGGCAAGCGCCCTGCCCACTGTGCTCTCTCTTCCGCCCAACAGCTACGCTTCTGAGTTAGAGAAAGCCCTGACGGAGTCTAGAAAGGCTGCTGCGAAGGCCCTTTGGAGGGAAGACACTAGTTTCCCTAAGCCTTTCATTCCATGTCGGGGGCAGAACCTGCCTGGCCCGGGTCAGGGAGTCGATTCCCGCCTTCATTTGGGGCTGAAAGGGGCGGGGAGAGGCTGAGAGCGTTAGCCAGTGGCCCCATTCCCGTAGCTGGGCGGAACTGCTCCCTCGGGAAAGAGTCGGCCTAGGGGGTGTGGAGAGCAGGCTTGTGACCTCTCGCCAGAGTAGGGGCCTGGTAGGGCCTGGGCAGTGCCCCCCCCCGCCCACTCCCCCCACGCCCAGCTCAGGCGTGCCCGCCGCACCTGCTTTCCATCTCCTGATGCCGGTGGCCGCCGGCGAGCAGACCCTCATTGAAGCTGCTGCTGGGGGGGGGCTGGGGGGAGTGTCGGATGAGGGTGGTATCCCGCTGCGCGGCGGCTGTGGCCGCGGCGTCCATGGCAAACTGCCTCATGGCACGCTCTTCCAGAAACTTCTGCTCCCACTTGGTCATGTCGGCCTCCAGGGCCAGAATCTGCTCCTCCTTCTCCCGCAGCTGCTCCGACAGCTGCAGGGCACTGAGCTCCGGGGAGCCCCCGCTGCCGCCGTTCAGGGGGCCTGCCTGTCTCTGCAGAGCAAGGAGGACCAGTCAGAGGCCGAGGCACCAGTCAACACCCCTCTGCCCTGATGCTGCGGTCAAGGCTCCAGGCAAGAGGGCTGGAGAGACAGCACAGCGCGCAGGGCGTGCATGCGGCTGAGCCAGGCCCAGCCACGCGTGATCTCTGCGCACAGGAGTAAGCCCTGACTGAGCACCACCCATCCCTGCGTGGGGGAAAAAGAGGGCAGGAAAGACCAAGTCCACCTCTGCAGAGGGCACCCCAGACAGAAGCTTCCAGAACGGAAAAAAGGGGTGCTCATATCCATGCAACCCAGACAACGGGTTTCGTGAACTCAGAAAGCGCAACCCCGAGGTCTGGTCACCCTAGCTCCGTGGGAAGGATGAGGCGTGGTGAGAACTCGATCTGGTTAGTAAAGCCCCGAGTGGTTCACAAGTCCAAAGCCAGGATAAAGATTCTGGATCTGGGTGGCCATCTGGCCTCCTAAGAGCTGGCTGGTAATCCCATCAAGCTTCCTGGCCTATTCTCACTGAACCCTGTGGGGGCTGGGCGAGGGGGATGCTGAAAGCCCCAGAAGGCTTGCTCTGCGCTCAGGAGCCGAAGTTTTCCTGCCCGGCATTGGACCACCCATGCCGAAGACCGCGGACCCCCACGGCGCCACGAGCCTCCCTGGCTCACCTGCTGCGCGCGCAGCGCCTTGAGCTCCTGCTCCAGGCGAGTGCGCAGCCGCAGCTCCAGCTGTTCGCGTTTCTCGCACGCGGCCTGCAGCTGGCCCAGCGCCTGCTGCAGCCGCTCCACCTTCTCCACGTACGCCTGCTTCTTGCGCAGCTCCTCCTCGGCGCGCGCCGCGCGACCCTGCGCGTTGCTCAGCGCCTGCTCCAGCAGCTCAGCGCGCCGCCGCTGGTCCTCGATGGCTCCGCGCAGCAGGGCCGTCTCGCGCTCCAGCTTCTCCTGCTCCTGCTGCTGCTCGTAGCCTGCAGGCACACGCGGGTAGGGGGGCGGGGGGCTTGCTCAGGGGCCGTCCTCACCCCTGTGGGCCCCACGCTGCACCCCCAGGTGCCGGAGCTAGCTCCCTTTGCTGTTCCTTCCAAGGACCCCATCATCTCCCCACAACCCCACACACGGCAAGCAGATCCCATAGTTCACCCCAGCTGATGAGGGGGTGAACCCGGCTGTGTCCTGGTCACTCCCAAGTGGGAGAGTCAAAGGACAGGGACAGGAACCACCACGCACAGCCTGAGCCCCATTGCACAGACCCTTCCACTAACAGCCCTCAAAGTGGAACCTGGGAGCCCCCCGGGCCTGTCCCAGCTCAGAGGAACAGCCAGCCAGGACCGGAACCCAGAGGTCAGGCGGCCTTTCAGTGTGTTGGGAGATCCCGGCCAGGGCTCCAGGGTTCACACTGCCAACCCAGGGCGCCCCCACTTCAGTGCCACACTTCCGTGCACGGTCTGGGGAGACCATGAGCCAACGGTCAGCAGGCTCATGCCTGAAGAAGCATCAGCTCTGCAGCAAGAGTGCTGCCATGTTGGTTGGTGCCCGAGGCTCTGGCCCTCTAGACTTCATGAACTGCCCAGGGACGTCTGCACAGACACTCTCCACCCAGCCAGGACCTACAAGGCCTGAACCAGAGCCCGGAGCCTCCAGCTGATGTTCTAGGTGTCAGTCTCCCTAAAACCCTCGCCCTTGGGAGGTCCCGCCCAGGCCCCAGGAAAATGTCCATGCCTGCCTCGATGGAGTCAGAGGCCGCAAGGGCGGTGGAGTGCTTGCTGGGCAGTGAAACCTCCTAGAGGGAAAGCTTCTTCCAGGGCACACAGGCCTTCTGTGCACTTGAAGTGCAGCGAGCATGAGGCAGGAAGCGAGTTGGAAATGGCATTTAATTAAGATTCCCCTTTGGGCACGGAAGGCAGAGCGCCAGCGCTGGCGGAGCGAAGGCTTGGGAGCTGGGAGGCCGAGCGAGGACTCACTGACTCAGGGCCCCGGGGGAGGAGAGGGCACGGCGGCCTGAGCAGGTCGGGCTCCCTTGGGATCTGGAAGGCGGGGTCTGGGCTGGCCTCATTCTTCGAGGCGAGGGCAAAGGGCTCAATCACACTGGAATGGGGCCATGCCCGGGCACCGAGGGCTGCAGGGCAGACCGGGAGGGCGAGTGGGGGTTGGGGCTGAGAGGAGCCTGCGCTCCCGGCAGGGTTCAGAGAGGGCCATGTGGAGTGTCGGGGATCGAACCCAGGTCTGCCCGGGCAAGGCAAGCACCCTACCTGCTGTATTATCTCTCCCGGCCCCGTGTCACTACAATTTTACGTCCCATCCTAAGGCCCAGGAGCCCAGGGGCCACGGAGTGCTGAGCTTACCCCATGGGGGGCAGGGCTGGGGCTCAGGGAGTCTTCCTTTCCCACTGCAGCCGACCCCATTCCCTTCCCTTACACTTGCCTCCCAGTGAGTGCGGGGAGGTGGGGGGTGGGGGCGGGGAACTCAGCACTTAGGGACCCTGGGGGGCATCGACCCACAGTTTCCTGCTTCCACCAGCATCTCCCATACCCAGCTGCCAGGATAAAACAGGGGCATGCCTAGCAGAGCGGGCGGGGGGTGGGGGGGGATCCGGGTCCCCGGGGCAGGTCTCAGCCTTCTATTGTCTTCGCCACCCCCGCCCCCACCCCTCTCCAAGAGCCGGCCTGCGAAGGGCTGGGGTGGGCAGGCCGAGAGGGAACAGCCTGGCGGCTCAGGAGCTCAGGAATGCCGGGCATCCAGGTCAGCGGCTGTGAGATTAAGGTCTCAGGCACGGGCGAGAACAGCCCCGCGGCAGAGGAAACGCCCCCTCCCCCTGCTGCTCCCAGGAGCCTTCCCAGCCACTTCCTTTCTCTGCAAGGCGGGCCCCCAAAGTCGCGTCTCCGACAAGACACCCCATTTCTCCTCCTCATGGCTGCCCTCCCTCCTTTCTCCCTTACCCCCTGCCCCAGACCCCACCTCCCGCCATCAGTCTTGCATACCTATAGCTTAGACTCCCTCCTGCCTGCACCTCCACAGAGGCCTTCCCCCTGCCCCTCACCTCCCCTCCCTACACACACTCTGCCCAGGGCTCCTTCTGAGCCCCTCCTGGACACACCCTTGGGTCACCTGCTGGACTGCTAGAGTCCTTCCTCAAAGGACACCCCCACCTCCTGTTCACTTCTCTGCACCCCCCTGCCCTCACTCCACATCACTGGCCTGGGGGTTCCCTCTGCCCTCTACCCCCTACCCCTTCACCCTCACCTCGGCTGTCCCACAAAGTCATTCTACTCACAGTGCCCTCCCCTCCCCGCTAGGCCGCCAAGATACCCCTGCTCCCCAAATCTGTGCTTAGAACCCCAGGTCCCCACTCAAGTTCAGTGCTCGCCCCTCCCCACCTTGGCACCTTGCGGCCACTCCACACTCTGCCCACAGGGATCCCACCAAGCCTCAGGCTGCAGGGACACATTCTCAGTCATGTCTATGAGCGAGATCCCGGGGCATAAAGCTCTCAGTTTTCCTGGGCACCCCCTCATCCCCCCTTGGCCTAAAGGCCCCCCCACCAACCCCGGAAACTCAGCCTCCGCCTCCTCCTTCTTGTTCCGGGGTCCCCTCGGTCCACCGTGCCCCATGGTGATGGACGCTATGCCAAGAGCAAGGCCAGTGTCAGCTGCCCAGGCCCATAGCCAGCGCACTGCGGGCACTCAGGTCAGCTGATACAGACTGGGCCGGTCCTCCTGGCCCAGAGGGGCTGCCGTGACCCTGCTGCCTACAGTCAGGCTTCCCGGGGGGCCCCCACTCACTCTGAGCCAGCAGCTTCGCCACCATGTCCTGGTTGCCCACTTGGGCCTCCTGCGTCTTGCTCGCCAGCCGGCGGTTTGCCGTCTCCAACCTCTCTGTTTCAAATAAAGAACAGCTCCTTCAAGGGGGCTGCCCGGTGCGGGTACCCCTGGGGTCCTGTCTGTGAGGCTGCATTCTCTGAGCTGGGGGGGCACCCCCCTCCCCACCAGGGCAGGTCAGCTCACGGGGAGGCAGGGAGCCGTTCTGGGCCTGGGGGATCTGGGTGACGCCGGTGGGACCCAGAGACTGTCCACCAGCGGCCAGGCTCCCCGCGGCCAGGCGCTCACCTCGCAGGTCCCGGTTGAAGTCCTGCAGCCTCCGCATCTCGCTGTCCATCTTGTTGCGCATGGTCTTCTCCAGGGCCTCGCGCTTGGAGGAGGCCCTCGTCAGGCTCTCGTGGGCCTCGGAGAGCCGCTGGATTTCACCTTCCAGCTGCGAGAGACAGAGCACCACACTGACGCCTGGCTGTCCCCAGGAGGACCCAGCCGGGGCCGAGGAGAGGCAACAAGGAGAACAAATCCTCGGGGATCCTCGCGGGCTGGCCGCAGCCCCGAGAGGCAAAGGGACCAACAGAGCTGGCCGGCCAGCAGGGAAATTGCAGCCCCGTCAGGCCGCCCCCGGGGATGGAACACGGCCCTTCGACCAAGGCCCAGGGAGCAGCAGTGTCCAGCCTCGTGCTAGGGGCCTGGCCCCTCTCTCCCTGCAACCCCAAAGGCCGCCTGCTTATGCAGAAAACCTGCAAGCCTTATCTCGACACGGGGCAGGGACCCCAGCCCAAGCTACCTCGCCCAAGTGGGCGCGCCGCCACCATCTGCCACCACGGCCTGGCCCGATGCCCTCCCCTGCGCTTCCGCACGTGCTCCGAGCCGGCCCCGTCGTGCCAACAGATCCTAGTTGTTTTCCAAGAGGAGGGGCTCTGAGCTGGGCCAGGGCTGGCCAAGAACAGGCGGGCCGTTGTGTGGGGGACACAAAGAGCTCTCTATGGGAGGTGTGCTCCAGAAGGGAGGGGGGCGCGCAGGGCCGGTGCGAGTGTGCAGGGAGCTGGTGAATGGGCCCTTTCTAATCCCCACGGCCTGCCACTGCTCATGTGCCAGCCTGCAGGCCGCACGGCTGCTCCCTGCCATCTGTGAGGACGGGGCAGGCAGGACAGGGGCCCAGGAGCACCACTGAAGAGCCCCACCATCAGGTAGAGGCTTTGGACCCGCTGGCCCTGGGCTTACCTTCTCGATGCGGCCGGCCTTCTCGGCCGAGCTCTCCAGTTCCCGCTGCAGCCTCTCGTTGGCCCTCTGCAGCCTGGCGTTCTCTCTCAGCACCGACTCCATCTGCGCCAGGTGGGCACTGCCCGCAGCGGCTGAAGGGACATGGGTGCCGGCTGGCCCCTCCAACCCAGGGGCGCTGAAGGATCCAAGGGGTGGCCCGTGGCCCAGAGCGGCCGGGGGTGGGGGTGGGGGGTGCTCGTGGGGTTGCTGCAGGTACTGGTACTGCTGCTGCTGGAGAAACACAGGAGGTACCTGGGCCTGCAGGATCCTGGGGACAGAAGACAAGGCTGTCAGGGACCCCAAGGCTGTCACCCCAGTGTGCGCACGACTGAACGGGAGAGGTCAGGCCCATCTGGTCTCTCCACTTTTAGGCAGCAAGTCTAAGACTCGCCAGAGCCAGGAGAGCGGGGCTAGAGGTGGCTCATGTCAGGGGGCTTTGCTTGGTTCCAACAGCTATGGCCGGGACTCTGGGGTCAGCGCGGGCAGGCCGAATCAAGGTCCTGACAAGCCCTGCATGTGGCCCTCTGGATCAACAGAAGGTTCAGGCTGGGTCTGGGGCCACCTTCAGTAGGGCCGGGCACACTCTCCAGCCCAGGACACAGGGGTAGGACCCCACTGTGACCCTGTCTGTGTGCCCTGCAGGCAGCCTCGGGGCTGGACACAGGCCTAGACGTGGGCACACTCACCCCCTGCCCTCCTCATCAACACTCCCCAAAGAGACCTTTTAGATGGCTTTGGCCAAGGCTGGAGCAGTAAGTAGATGTTGGGGGGTGTGTCTGAACGCCAGGGCTGAAAGCACCCTGCTTTGAGGGCAGGAGGGGGCCACCCAGGGCCTCTTGGACATCACTGACCCCCCATGGTGTGGCTCCCTGGGGCCCACAGGAGATTCCCCAGTGCAGGGTCCACCTTCTCCCTCTTTCGGGGGTACTGAAGTTTACTCTACTTAAATAAGTGTGACCCCAACACTGGGTTTCCTGGGCCTGGGGTGACTCTGGACTACTCTGATCGCCTGAATTTGGGGACAATGCCCTACTGGCCCCAGGCACTGTGTGAGGATGGGGGTGAAAGGTAATAGACACAGGGGAACTCTCAGGATTTCTCCAGGGTCCTCAGAAGCCGAGTGTGAAAGAGTCTTAGCCTCACCAAGGCATCCCCAAGTCCCAGGAGAGCCCCAGAACTTCACTCGCGGGTCCTCATGGGGCTCCCAGGGCCACCCTCCTGGCAGCCAAAGGGGCTCTTGCTCTTCCGAGGAGCCGAGCGAGTAAGGCCAAGAGAAAAGTTGCTGCCTGGGACCCCACCAGACCCCACCGGATGCCTTTCTCTTCCTGTCTGAGGTGGGGCGCCCAAGCCGAGCTGAGCTGGGCCCCCTGGAATGTCAAGATTCTCTTCGTCTGGCTCAGCGGGCCTTCATGAACTTGGCCCCCGGGCCCAGGCAGACACAACTGGCATTCTTTGGGGATGACCTAGCTGGAGAAAGAATGGCCTCCCTTCCCTTCACACTCGAGGCCTTCCCCGGGCCTGGCCCTTCCCCTCCCCTTTGTGTTCTCCTGCAAACAGCCCACTTCCTTTCCCCGACATTATCTTTTCCTGACAGGGTTCACGAAGGATTGCTCCCAAAGAAGAAACCTCGACTCAGCTTCCGAAACTCTCTCCGGCCAAGCCCTGAGCAGGGAGATAAGGTGGGGAGGAGAGGTGGGGACACGCCGCCGTGGCGTCACGCATCTCTCGAGAGCATGGACAGGCGTCTTTCCCAGGAGCGGCCCCGCGGTGGGGAAGGGGTGAGTAAAGGAGGGCTCAGCAGGCGTGAAGAGAACCAGACTTTGACCTGGAGCCGGCCAGGGAAGGGTGTCTGCAACCCTCAGGCTCCCTGGGGTCGCTGGACCACCCCGGATGAGGGTGGGCTTCTGGGCCTCCTGCCTCTACCCTGGTCTCTGTGTGTCCACGCGGGCCCCTGAGAAACTAGGCTTTGGGCAGCCAAAGGGACCTTCTTCACTCAAGGCCTTTTACCTTTCAGCCCTTCCAGTACCTTCTCTCACTCTCAGAACCAAATTCCAAGCCCCGGTCTGCCCAGCAACCTCGCCTACACCTCCATACCAAGGGGCTCACCTGCACCCAGGCTGGGCTCAATTCAGGGAAAAGCTAGAGGCTAAGTGGGGGGCGGGGCCATCTGGAGGAGTCACCTGCTCCCCTTCCTCCTCCAAAGCGCTTAAATCTCTCCAGGAACCATCCCGCGCCTCCCCCCCCACCCCCCGTCTGGTCTTTCTGAAACTCAGCCTATATTTACTTATTTTTCTGCTGCGGGTGGAAGCCAAGGCCTCACTCGAGCAAAGCACCCCGTGCTCCGCGGCTCTGAAACGTCCTGGGCATCAATGAATGAGGACAGTCTGGGAATGAGACCGGGATGCCTGCATCCTTTTCCCCTCCAAGAGGCAGCCCCGCTCTGGAGCTGGCAGGGGTGCTGAGGGGGAGGAGGGGAGGCCCGCGGGGTGGAGCAAGAGCTTGGCCGTTACCTGACTTCAGCATGCTGGAAGTGTGGGCTGCCGCGGGCGCGGCACCGAGGGTCGGGGCCAGCGGCGGCGGCTGCCTCATGAGCGGGCACGACTTGGTGTGGGTACTGAGGTGGAGGTCCGCGGGGCTCCGGGCCCTCGGCGGGGGGGCCCCTGGGTGGGGCGCCCTGTTGGCTGCGGGCCAGCTGCGGGAAACTGTGGGAGGAGCTCATGTGGCTGGGGGCGCGCGCGCCGTTGCGCTCCAGGGACAGCTGCAGGAGCCGCTCGCTCAAGGAGCGCACGTGCCCGTGCCTCAGCTCCCGCAGGGCCTCGTCCTGCCTGCGACCGCCGCCGGGGGCCCCTCGCGGGTCCCGGTCCGCTGCCTGCTGGGCCGCATAGTACTGCGAGTGGGCTCTGGCCTCCTCATACGTGGGCAGCTCTTCGCCCTTGCCGGGCTGCGGGCACAGCCGGTAGAGGCCGTTCTCTGCCAAGTGGGTCTCGCCGCCCTGGTGCTCCTGGCCCTGGGGCTCCTGCCTCTTGGCCTGCTGCAGCCCCTGGCCGTCGTCCGGGGCCGCGATCTCCAGGGAGGCCTGCGGGGCGCCCGTGCCCGCGGCCCCGCCCCGCAGGGCCTGCTGCTGGATGGCCAGCAGCGTGCGGGTCTCCGTCAGGTTGCCGTAGCGCAGCTGCTCCTGGATGAGGCGGTGCAGGACGGTGCCCGAGGAGTCCTCCAGCGTCCGCATGCTGCCTGGGCTTCCAACACCCGCCTGGACGCTGGCCAGCCCACCTGGGAGGAGGGGAAGAAGAGCCATCAGTGGGAGCGTCTGGGAAGAGGGACGTCGGGGGGCTCCATCCCTGGATCTGAGAGGTCACACAAGCCCTGAGTCCAGTGCCAGTGCCTCCACCCCCGAGCCTCCGTTTCTTCATAAAAAAAAAAAAAAAAAACACCCAAAACCTAACAAGAATGCCTGCCTCAAGAAATTGAGAAATACAAGAGGCGATGGCTGTTGGGCACTGGGAATCCTGGGCCAGGGATTACCGGCAGCATCGCCTCCATGGAGACGTCTACACCCACAGAAAAATGACACCGGCCTACACGGTGACCAGAAGGGACAGCAGCCTCGCATCCTGGCTCAGCCACTGAGCAAAGAGCCAGGGCAAAGGGCAGGCCTCGGCCCGCTCTAGGTCTGTCTGAGCGGTCCAGGCACTGGTGCACGGCCCCCGGCTTATTGACAGAGAGGATGGGGGAAGGAGTGTCCATTAGAAACCCTGGACACACAGTCCCCAGCATCCACTGCAAGAAGCATGCCGGAGTCCAGCCTCAACACAGCTCACACACAGGGCCCTCCCCGTGAGCCCCCTACAGGATGGAACAGGAAGAAGATGAGCAAGTAAAGGATGGTAGAAGAGTGGCTGCCTCAGACAATGACAAGCACCCCAGGCCGGCCACTAGGGCGAGTGGGTGTAGGCTGGGCAGCCTTCAGAAAAACGCTTTAGAAAAAAGGCTGTGGATTTAGGACCATGTTCACCACGCAACACACGCATGCATGCGTGTACACACACATACATACATACACACACACACACACACTTTTTGGAAAAGGCTCTGACAGCCTCTAGGCACACCCACTTGAGCTGACTGGGAAGCAAAGGGGGACACTTGGTTGCTAACAGGAACCTGAGAGGCAGATATGCAGGGAACAGCCAGGCCAGAGGAAGGGGGTCCCTCCGCAGGCTCCCTGGGGGCGTGCCTGGAAGGCTGCCCACCTGGTGCGCTTCTTTCTCTGCTCGGCTTCCTCCAAGACCAACCTCCAAACCCAGATTCAGGGAAAAACCCAAGCGGGGCCACCCTACCGCGGGCCAGGCCCGGGAAGGCAGCGGCAGCAGCGGAGGGGCGTGGCTCGTGCCCGGCCACAGCGGCAAGCCTGGTGCCCAGCCTCTTGGGGCCTGGCAGGGCGCCCAGAGCGCAGCCATTCCCGGCCCACTCCCTGCAGAGCGGAGTGAGTGATGGAGAGCCGGGGTCGGGCGCCTCGGGACCCGTCTTCCACGGCACACGTCCCACCCCCAGCCCCTCTCCCTGACGCACAAGGGGTGCAGGCGCGAGACTCCAGATACCAGCGGCCACACAAACTGGAATCACTGGGAGTTCGAGTTTCCTCCCTGGGGCATTCCCGGCGTTAATCAGTGTCTGACCGGCAGGCCCAAAGGACCAGCTTGGGCGATCCCAGGCACCGTCCCCGGTCCATGCTGGGGCGGGAACACCTTGGGGCCTCTCCGTGTACACACACACACACACACACATACACACACACACACACACACACACACACACACACACACACACACACACACACCTCTTCCCGAGCCTTTGTCTGTCCCCGTCCAGACCCAGACTCACACCCCCCCTTACAACCAAGGTTACCCAAACCTGCACTCCCCGACACCCCCTGCCCCAGCAGCACGGCCCCCACGCGCCCAACCCCGGCGGCCCAGCACCCTGAACCCCACTCCCGGTCTCAGCCAGACTCACGGTAGCCTAAGAAAGCAGGGCGAGGGTCTCTGCCAAATCGCCACCCCCCTCCCCCGGCGTCCGAGCCGACCCCGCGGCCCCGCAGCCCCCGGTGGCAGCGGCGAGCAGGCGCGCGCAGCGTCGGGCCCCGGCCCGCCTCCCTCGGCCCTCCCGAACCCTCTTTGTTTTCCAAATGCTCCAGCGCTGACGTCACCCGGCTGGACGGCAGCTGCATTCTTGCTAAGTGAGAGCCAGAGCGCGGCTTCGGAGAGGATTTTCCAAGGAAGACAAAGAGGAATTCTCGGGCCGGCGGGGGGCAAAGACACCTGTAGCCCCCACCGAAACGACTCAGCCCCCCAAAAAAGTGCTTGCAACTTGCTCCCCAAGAGGTGCCTCCTGATCAGATCCGCCTTTCTCTCCCACCGACCCCCGGACACCCACCCGATCTCCCTAGAGACCCTGTCCCCACTTGCAGCTCCAGGGACCCCGCGCGCCAGCCAGAGCCCCCTCGCCCAGGCGCGCGAGGCGCGCCTCCCCAAGTACCCTCGTACCCTCCCCCCTCGGAGCGGGTCGGTTCCGGCCGGGATTGGCCCACTGGACTCCCGGATCCTCGCAGGACGCCGTGGCCGCCCGGCTCCCAGACCCGGGAAGGTGTCCGGCCGCGCTTACCGGTGCTGGGCAATGCGAGCCCGGCGGACGCCTCGGAGGAGGTGTGCACTCGGCGGCGGCGCCGACGCTCTGGCCGCGCTCGGGCCGCAGCGCGCAGCCCCAGGCTCGGCCCGCGCTGGAGGCGGCAGCTATGCCAGGAATGTGAGAGTTTCAGGTTCCCCCTCGGGATCAAAGCGAACCACAAATAACCTCTCAGCGCGCCGCCCTCCTCCGCCCGCCGCCCGGCCCCCGCCTTCCTCCCGGGAGGCGGCGCTGCGGGCCCCGCGCAGGCCGGCCCCCCGGAGCTGCTGCGCCCCGCGCCCCTCCTGGCCCTCCCCTCCCCTCCCCTCCACGTCTGCCTGCCAAAGCTGCAACCCCTACCCCTCACCCTCCGGCTTCCTCCCACCCCTCCCACCCCATCGACTGGGCCCCAGGGGTCGAGAGAGCGGTGTCCCCTCCGTGTGCGCGCAAGAGGAGCCGGGGACGCAAAGATGCCCGGATCGCCCCCCACCCTGTGGCCAACCCGGGACGGTAGCCCCCAGCCAGAGATCGCGATACTGCCCCTCCCCTCCCCCCACTTTCATTCACCGCCAGCGGCAAACTGTGAATTGCACTTTTATTGTTTACACCTTGGCCAGCTTTAGGACCTGTCTCCACCGGAAGCGTGATGGGGTGCGAAAATTTTCGGGTCGATTTGACCCACCTCACCGATGGAATCATCCGTCGCCAGGTCAGGGTCCTTGTCTAACCCCCAAACGGGGAGCGACCAGGCAGGACCTTTTTTCATTTTTTTTTTTTTTTTTTACACCCAGGGCCCTTTGTCCTCGCACCCACTCTGCAGCGACTCCTTCCTCTCCTTTCTCTCAAGCCGGCTTTGCAGAGGACCGCGGCTCCCAGATCTGAGTTTAACCGAGGAAAGTGGGGCTTGGGGAGGCTGCGAGCGTGCCCAAGGCCACGCAGACAGGAAGGGCCGCAGCCAGGTAACCGCGGGGCTATTTCTCACCTGCAAAACCACTGTGTGGAGTCCCGGGTGGGGACCCCCCTCCTCGCATCTGCCCCTCGCAGTTCCATCTTCTTTGTTCCCGCCAGCCCCCTGGCCTCTGGGAGAATCAACCCGCTTCCTCTCCCTTCTGGGGAGCCTGCAATTCCCCTGACCACTGGAAATCGGGGGGGGGGGGGGGGCACAAAGGTTGTCCATGCTCGGAGCCTGGCCAGGGACATCATTACTTTTTAATAAAGCCATCCCAGCGGGGGTGTGATGAAGCCAAATACAGCATTTCCTATAATGACAGAATGAGACAAGGGAAACAAACCCCCCCAAAAACAGGACCCCCTGGCCCACCTAGCCACCTGCCTGCTGTGGCCCGGTCTCCAGGCTCCAGATGAGACCAGGGAGTAGGGGAGAGGTCCCAGGGGGCCTCACCTGGCAGAGTGTTGGTGGAAGCACAGGTGGAGGTGTGGGAGTGGGTGTAGGCATGTGCCCGCTGGGTTGCAAAACCAGGGGAAAAGCTGTTGGGTCCAGCGCTGTCAGTCAGGGGCTCTGGGGGTGGGGGTGGGGGTGGGGGGGAGAGGAGGGAGAGGTGGGTACTTGATCCATGTCCCGATGCTTCTGAGCTGTTTGCAGAAAGGGGTGGCTCCACGTGGCTGAGGTCACGGAGATGCATCCTGAAGTGGCCTCAGGGATATGGCCCTTCACCTATGTGTCCCAGAGCCAGCAAAGGGGAGAGGACGCCTGCCCCGCCCCCTCCCCCGATACACACACACACACACACACACACACACACACACACACACACACGGATGGGATATTTATACCCATTTTTCTTCTTCCTTTTTCTTCCTCGCTGCACAGAGGAAGATGTGGGCAGGCAGAGCCCTGGGGCACTGGAGCAGGGCAGGCTCTGCAGTATGGTTGGGTGGGGGTCACCTTGGCCCAGACATGAAGAAGGCTGCAGTGACAAGTGCCAGCCTCCTGCTCTCTCTCTCTCTCTCTCTCTCTCTCTCTCTCACACACACACACACACACACACACACACACACACACACACACACACACACACACACACACAGCTTCTCTTGCTGCCCTGAACTACTTCTACTCCCTCCATCCCCCCTGCTCCCCCCTCCCCACTCCTGCTTTCTTGCAGGTAATGATTTTTCCCAGGTGATACCTGGCTGCCTGGGTTTGGAACCCTGCCCAGGAGCGCTGCAGAGGTGACCCAGTTCTCAGAGGAGCCTGGCTGGAGGCCTTTGCTGTGGGGAGTGCAGCACTCAGGGGCGTGTCTGCATCACAGACGCCTGTGGGGATCCAGGCACCCACACCCTGGTCCCTCCTTAGCGTGGCTCTGTGCTGTGCACGGCGGCCTCAGCCTGGCCCTGGGCTGTGTCCCGCTGCACGCGGGTGTAGGGCAGTTCTAAGCCACACCTGTCCGACGCCCCCCACTGTGGCAATAAGAAGAGAAGGGCCCCTTTATTTCCCAAGCAGCTGATTGGTAGTGGAGGGATGCTAGCACTTGGTGACATCAAAGGAAGGCTTGGAGTTGTGAAATCTTCCCCTGCAGCCTCCCCTGGACACTCCCTCAGACAGGTTATGGGAACAGGAAGCCCCCCCAGAAGCTGGTGCAGGAAGCAAATTCTCAGGAAGGGCATGGACGCTGCAATGCAAGTTTCGTTGTCCAGTTCCAGGAGTCCATCTGGAACCTTCTGCTCTTTGGCCTTTTGCAAGACCCAGGTCCCCTCTCCACATGCCTCTAGGATTTTTTCCACCCCCTTCCTCCACAGTGGGGTCTTTCCCCTGGACACAGCTCCCGCCCGCTCCCCATTCTCCCCTACCACTTGGGGTGGTAGCCAAGGACCCAGGAGTCCCCGTTAGCCCTGGTTACCTCACCAAGTTTGTTTCTTTGGGGGTAATTCTTTCAGGGTTGGAGCAATTTTGAGATCAGGCCCAATAATGGTGGAGATAAGTGGGTGCTCTTGAAAGATGAAGAAGCCCCAACTTTCGGGCTGAGCCTTGAGCTTTTCAGTGTACCCCTGGCCTCAGCTGCTCCTGCAGGCCCCGGGGCGGGATGTTCCTGTGGCACCCAGTGCAGGTGCTGCTCCTGATTCCCCTGCTCTGGGCTGATTAACTGCCCACCTCTCCGTGCCCCGGTCCTGCCACCCGGTCCTGCCACGGAGCTGAGTCTACTGAGTGGATGTTAGGGACCCTCCGGGAAACAGCAGGAGGGGGCCCAGGGCAGGCACTTGTTAGGGCTGGGGAAGGGCTCTGGGCAATGTCTGTCCTGCAGGCCGCCTGTGCTGAGTGGAGCACTGATTTGGCGGCAGTGCCACTGCAATTGGGGTGCCCTTCTGCTCTGGCAAGAGGCAGGGAATGTGAGAAGGCCCCTGGGTTTGTCCTCAGTTCCCAGGGGAGAGGCCAGAGCCAGCGTTCCTGGCTGCTGGGGCATGATGGAAGGGCGCCCCCTGGTGAGGCTCCTCGCTGGCCACTGGGGTTCCCTGGTGCACCCTTAGTGGGGCCAGGTGCTGTCAGGATTCCGTCCAGGCCACAGGTATCTCTGATGCCTCCAACAAGGAACTGATGTCTCCACAGAGTCTTCTATGTGGATCCCCTGCCCCAAACCTGAGCTTTCACATGGGTTTATTTTTAAATGTGTTTGTTTGGGGGTCATACCCTGCAGTGCCCAGGGATTACTCTTGGCTGTCTTTGGGGACCCTATGCAAGTGCTAATAATGGAATCCAGGCCTGCTGCAGGTCAGTTAAGCACCTTGCCTGCTGTACCGTCTCTCCAGCCCCTTTCACGTGGTTTCAAAACATCTATATGGTTTTGCGGGCCACACACAGTTGCTCAGGAGCTACTCCAGGCTCTGTGCCGGGGGCAGGGGAGTGTGGTGGTAGGAGGGGATGGGGGGGGTCCATGCCTGGAACCAAACCCTACCTGGCTCCCTGTATGCAAAGCATGTGCTGAGCCAGCTGAGTTGTCCCCACTGCTCGTGTTTAAAGAGACACTGTCTTCAACACAAGCTACCACGCATGTGCTCCCCCCACCACCTGTTCATGATGATCTCTGTCTTGGGTTTCATGCGTCCAGTACACAATATTTCCTGAGCACCCACTCTGGGCCTGATCTGGAAGGGGGCCCAACCTGGAGGTCACACAGGTCGGGGGCACAGAGGGGAGAGATATACTTATCCAGAGCAGGCTGGAGGAAGGGAGTGTGAAAGGGAGGGAGCCCTGGCATCAGGAGGTGCTGATCAAACTGAGCGCTGGAGCCCCCGATGGTGGGTGGACGGTGGACAGTGAGGTGTCTTCCCCAGGCTGGTTACCTGCATGAGAACCGCAGAACCTTGGTTTGCTAAAGCAGAAGTAGTATGTGTGGGGGCTGGAGCAATAGCACAGCGGGTAGGGCGTTTGCCTTGCATGCGGCCGACCCAGGTTCGATTCCCAGCATCCCATATGGTCCCCTGAGCACCACCAGGAGTAATTCCTGAGTGCAGAGCCAGGAGTAACCCCTGTACATCGCCCAGTGTGACCCAAAAACCAAAAAAAAAAAAAGAAAGAAAGCAAGCAGTGTTCTGTTCCTCTCGTCTCCCCACCAAGCTTCATTCTCCACAGACAATTCCACTCAAGTCCTGTAGATGTTCTGCTGTTTACACTTACATGTCTAAAAATATCCTTCGATTTCATTGTGTTTCTGTTTTAGATATTATCTGTCTTTTTCCTATTATGAAAGGTTGGGATTTCATTCACACACATACACAATATACAGGGCTCTTCCTCCAGTCTCTCAATATGGATACACATAATTTTTTCTGGCGAGGGGAGTGTTTATGGGCCACATCCGGTTGTGCTCAGGATTTACTCCTGGGCTCTGTGCTTAGAGATGACTCCTGACGGCTCCACGTACCTTCTGTGGTGCCGGGGATGGAAACCAGGTTGGCTGTGTGCAAGGAAAGTGCCTTACTTGTCATATTACCATCTCTCCAACCCCACATGACTTTTTTTGTTAAATTATTATTCGATGTTTATATTGTTGTGACTGTAAATATTGTTAATAGCTGAATCACATATTGTGCTGTGATTATACTTCCTTTCTTACACAACTTTTGTTTTTATTGGAGTTAAATATTTGCCTCGTTTTTAATTTTCTTGGTGTGCTATATATTTAGCATTAATTTGTGCCCAAGGGAACAGAGGGAACTCTGTTGATTGGGTTTTTAAAAAAATTTTTTAAATTGAGGGGCTGGAGCGATAGCACAGCAGGTAGATAGCACAGCAGGTAGGGCGTTTGCCTTGCATGCAGCCGACCCAGGTTCAATTCCCAGCATCCCATATGGTCCTCTGAGCACCGCCAGAAGTAATTCCTGAGTGAAGAGCCAGGAATAACCCCTGTGCATCGCTGGGTGTGACCCAAAAAAGAAAAAAAATTAAAAAAAATTTTTTTTAATTGAATCACTGTGAGGTAGACCCTTACAGAGCTGTTCATGATTGGGTTTCAGTCATACAGTGTTCCAACACCACTAGTGTATATTTCCCAGGACCAGTGTCCCCATGGATTTTTTTTTTTATTGGCCACACCTGTTAGTGCTTGGGGGCCTGTGTGGAGCTGGGGGTCAAACCCAGGGCTTCCTCATGTTAAAGCATGTGCTTCAGCTCTGGCCCCTAAGAGAGAACTCTACAATTCCACTGGATGTACATAGGCTCCCAGTATTCTATCATGTCTCTCCTAGAGAGTTCTGCCAGCTTACTCTCTGTCCCACAAATAGCTTTCATCCTGAGATGTCTCGTCACCTTCCCTACCAAATTGTTTGTTTGGTTCGCTGTTTCCTGGGTTCCTTATCTTTATCTACTAGTAACTTCCTAAGAATGGCTATGTGGGAGGCCATTCTTAGGAAGAAATAAAAAGCACCTTCTACTTGCTAAATTGTCTATTCTACCCACATGCCCCATGTGTATAAAATTTTAGGTTAGAAATCATTGTATTCTATTTTGAAAGTATTTTAGAAGTGTTACTTCGTTATCTTCTTACTTCCCAAATTGTGAAAAATCTAACTGGGGTTGCTCATTTTTCAACAGAGCAATTTTCTCTTTCTCTGGCACTTTTGTAGGATTTTCTCTGCATGTGTGATATCTTGAAATTCCCCAGTGATATATGTACCTCGATAGGTTTTGCATTAAGATATAGTTGACATTAACATTATTAGTTTCAATTACACAATACCATGTTGTGGTCCAATAAGTCTAGTTAACAGCTATCACTACACAGGATATTTTATTTTCTCGTGTTTGCGTGTGTCTGTGTGTGTGTGTGCGTGCGTGCGTGCGTGCATGCGTGCATGTATGCGTGTGTATGTGTATGTGTGTGTGTGTGTGTGTCTGTGATTGAATCCAGGGTCTTACATATGTATGGCATGTGCCAATTGCTGATCCACATCCCCACTCCTGAGAATGTTTGAACTAGTCTCTAAGTCACAGTGAGTTTTCATTCACCTTGATTTGTCTTTGTCCTTTATTCTGGGTTCTTGGTGGATCCTTCAACCTGACTCCTCATATCTATAAGCTCTAGGAATTTTTCTCGTTTTTGGTTCTTTTTTTTTCTTCAGTTTAACGACTTAGTTTGTTGAAACTCTAGTTATTTGGGTGTTAAAACTGCCAAAATGATACTCTGATGTTTAAGTCTTTTGTCCCCATTTATCTTCATTTTTCCCGAACATTTTTATTCCTTTACATTTCAACCATTCTATATCTTTTCTCTCATTTTAATTTTCAAGAACTACTTCCTATGCAGTGTTTCCTTTCACAACATCATCTTCTTGTTTCATAAATTAGTTATCTTTTATTTTGCCTTGAGGAGTAGTAATTATAATGAAAATTGTTTTCTTATTCCAGTCCCTACATTATCTCTGTTTCCTTGGAGTTCATTTTTTCTGTTTGTTTGTTTGGACTGTTGTAGTGCGTAGCTAAGGCTGCCTTCAAATGTCTTTGATTCTTGGCTCTCTGGCCCTCTGGGAGGGAGGTGGTGAACAGCTGATGGGAGGAAGCCCTTGTATGGGAGCATAGCCAGCTTCTTGCAGGGTATCACGAAAGGAGGGTGGGTGAGGGTCCTGGGGCTGATGTTGGGGTCCCCCAAATAACAGCATATGTAGATCATTTCCCTTGTTTGTTATTTTTGGTTTTGTTTTTTTTGCTTTTGGGGTCATACCTGGTGATGCTCAGGGGTTACTCCTGGCTCTGCACTCAGGAATCACTCCTGGCAGTGCTCAGGGGACCATATGGGATGCTGGGAATCGAACCTGGGTCGGCCGAGTGCAAGGCAAACACCCTACCCGCTGTGCTATCGCTCCAGCCCCTAGACCATTTCCCTTGAACTGGTCAGTTTCCCAGTGAAGGATTCTCTGAATCTTGTTTCTGAAGGCTGGAAATATAGCTGCCAGCAACTGTGGAGCAGAACAGAGGAGGGGAGCAGAAAGGAGCCTAGGGCGGGTGACCCCCACCACCGCCACACCCCCTTCAGCCTCCAGGATGAGACTCTCCAGTTTGGCAGTGAGGAGAAAGCAGAAGCCTTGTTGAGCTGTCTCCCTTCTCCACAATTTTGTGGTCACGCTCCTGTTCTTTCTCCTGCCTTCTCTCACGGCTTCCGTGCCAGTCAGCCCGGGCCAGGTGACAGCCCCTCTCCTTCAGACACAGCCTGGCCTTGGTTCTGCTCACCGAGGCGGCTCATTCCTGGCCCTGTCAGGACTTGGCGCGGGGAGCTGCCGGCTCAGGGTTGTTGAGCTGGTTCTCCGACTTACGGCCTGGCTCCCCTGCATCTGTGCATCCGCCTGGGATGTGCTGGGGCGGTCCTGCCGAGCAGGACGTACTGCAGGGCTGCACCTGAGACTTTGGAAAGGAAGCCCAGGTGGGCCATACCTGCCGGAAAGGCACAGTGGGTCCTCACACGCCCGCTTGACTTCCCCAAACACGGGGTTCCAGAGGAAGGTAACCCTGAGCTTTGCTCTCCTCTCTGCATACCCAGGAGAAGGCACTAAAGGACACGTGCCCACCTCAAGTGCCTACACACAGGTCGACACTCAGAGCCTTTGGCCTTTCAACCCCATTGGCCAGGCTGCCTTGTTTGCCCTGGCAGGGGCCTGGAAATCCTTGAGACACCTCAGACTCTGGATTTGTGCAGAGTCTCTTGGGGTGGGCACCGTCCCTGTGGATGCAACCTCCAGCCTGTGGTCGTACAGGGCAGGGGCACCAGAGGCGTGAGAGAGAAAACTGGCGGAAAGGGAAGCATCTGTGAGGGGAATGGAAGCAGGAAGGGAAAGGAACTAGACAGAACTTAAAAGACATCGGGTGGCTGGGGCTGGAGCAATAGCACAGCGGGTAGGGTGTTTACCTTGCACACGGCCGACCCGGGTTCGATTCCCAGCATCCCATATGGTCCCCTGAGCACCGCCAGGGGTAATTCCTGAGTGCAGAGCCAGGAGTAACCCCTGTGCATCGCCAGGTGTGACGCAAAAAACAAACAACAACAACAACAACAACAACAAAAGACATCGGGTGGCAGCCAGAGGAGCAGAGAGCGCATCATGCTGGTGGCACTCAGGTGGCCGGAGAGAGTGAATAATCAGCTCCTTGTAGGTGAATCCTTGGCAGAAGGCTCTTGGAGGCCCAGCTGCTCTTGGGTGCTGGGTCTGCTTTCAGACTCTCTTTCCCAGCCCCAAGCAAACCAAGAACTGAAGGTAGGAGTGCCTCCTCTGAGGCTGAGGGCGTGCAGGTCCCGAGCCTGGGATGGGGAAGGGCAGGAGGTAAAGCGGCCAGAACCACGGTTTCAGGAGGGTCTGTTATACTGCTCTCCGCCCTCGCCACACCTGCACGTTTAGTCACTGTCACTGTCTTTTTTTTTTTTTTTTTTGCTTTTTGGGTCACACCTGGCGATGCACAGGGGTCATTCCTGGTTCTGCACTCAGGAATTACCCCTGACGGTGCTCAGGGGACCATATGGGATGCTGGGAATCAAACCCGGGTCGGCCGCAGTGCAAGGCAAATGCCCTACCCACTGTGCTATTGCTCCAGCCCCATAGTCACTGTCACTGTCACTGTCTTCCCGTTGCTCATCGATTTGTTAGAGCAGGCACCAGTAACGTCTTTCATTGAGAGACTTATTGTTACTGTTTTTGGCATATCCAATACGCACGGGTAGCTTGCCAGGCTCTACCGTGCAGGCGCAATACTCTCGGTAGCTTGCCGGGCTCTTCGAGAGGGATGCAGGAATCGAACACGGGTTGGCCCCATGAAAGGCAAAAGCCCAACCACCGTGCTGTCACTCCAGCCCGCACTTTTAGTAAGATTATTTTTTATTTATTTATTTTCTTTTTGGGTCATACCCGGCGATGCACAGGGGTTACTCCTGGCTCTGCACTCAGGAATTACCCCTGGCGGTGCTCAGGGGACCATATGGGATGCTGGGAATCGAACCCAGGTCAGCCATGTGCAAGGCAAACGCCCTACTCATTGTATTATTCCTCCAGCCCCTAGTATGATTATTTAATATGAAATTATGTACATATATTTATGCACGTACATTCACACATGCACGCATGCATACTCCACAATAGCCTTCCACCCATAGGGGAGCTTGAGGAGTTTTTGTAATTGCCTAAGTTTTATAACCACAATTGCCTTGAAGATTTATATTATTTCCATCTCTTTTTCACGGTGCCACCTTGCAGGCAACTTTCCTCCTTGAGCCTCGGTCCCAAGAAGTTGTACACCTGTTATTACTTTTACCTTCCCTAGAATTTTATTTATCTAGGGGTCTACCTGGTATGTTTATTTGGGATAGAATCAACAGCCATACAATATGTCATTTTTCAGTTGCTTTCTTTACCTCAACTTTTTTTCTTTTTAGATTCATTCACGTTTGGTGCTTGGATGAATGCTCAGCTCTTTTCCCCACTGAATCACGGATGAGGTATGGATCACTACATGTGTCCTCTTGTCAGTTGATGGCTATGTGTACCGGGGCTGAATTATCTGTCGATAGAGCTGCTCTAAGCATTCCCATGTAAGTCTTGGTGTGAGCATGGCCTTGGATTTCTCTTGAATAAATAGGCGGTAATGAAACTACTGGGTCTGTGGAAGATATAGTTCATAGGATGGTACCACCACACTATTTTCCAAAGTGCCCTGCCATGTAACATGTCTACCTCTAATGTATGAGGGGGCCAGTTGCCCACATCTGCCAGCACTTGGTATTGTCGGTCTCAAATTTTATCTATGCTGTCTAGTGTGTTTTGGTTCCTCTTTATGTTTTCAGTTTGTAAGGGGGCATTTCAAGTTTTATTCCACTTGAAAATTTGAGTTATTTGATTTTTTTTTAAATAAAGCATAAAAGTTTAAAAATATATGAGCCTGACAAGCTACCCGTGGCGTATTTGATATACCAAAAACAGTAACAAGTCTCACAATGGAGGTGTTACTGGTGCCTGCTCGAGCAAATCAATGAGCAATGGGGTGACACTGACAGTGACAGTGAATATATATTCTAGATGTAGTTATTTCAAATTTATGATTTGCAAATATTTTCTCCCAGCCTATAACTTTCATGCTTCAAGCCCCCAATATTTTAAATTTGGAGATAGATAGACTTGCTGACTGATCTTTCTAAGCCTGGCTTTCTCAGGTGTAAAATCAGAGTTCAGAATGTGAGCTAGAGAGATAGTACAGGAGGAAGTAAGGTAGGTCAGCCTTGCCTGTGTTCATAATGGCTGCTATCCTGGTTTGAAACCCTGATACCACATGCAGTCCCCTGAGCATTACCAGGGGTCACTCCTGACCTTCTCTGGGCATGCAAAACAAAAAGTTAAAAATGACATTTGATCACAGATTTGTTATGAGAAGTAACTTGTAATGGGATAAGAAGTGTCTGTCCCCACCCAGAAGGGACATAGGCTATAATTCCAGGAAGATGAAAGGCAGAACCACCCACAGTCACCTCTGGTCACCCTGATAGGCAAGTTGATGCCCCGTTATGTATCAGTGGGGCTCTATATGGTAAGTGTTGTAAAACTATAGGCCAGGAGCTTTCAAGTTTCTCGTGTACACCCAATTTTGGGGCAGTTTAATTTACTTTTTAGCTTGTTTTAAAGCAAACATTTGAATTTGTATTGAAAATTTAAATAGTTGCAAATGATGCCATTTCAGTAAAATTATGTTGACTTATAATTTGCAAATGATGCCATTTCAGTAAAATTATGTTGACTTATATTTAAGAGGTTGCTCTTTTATGTATCACATAGGGGTACATAGCTCTCATCACAGTTCAATGTCCATCAATTTACTTGGGAAAATAATACATCACTGAGTCCTTTATTTTATTAAGAATCAGAATTCTTTTTTCTTTTGAAACTGTGTTCCTATTTTCTTTATCCTCTGATTTTTTTTGCTCTTATTGTTTTCTTTCCTTCAGATTCTTATAGTTTATTGTTGTACTAGAGAATTATTTTTTCTTATCTCTCACCATAACTCCTCTCAATAAAAATACAAATTAGAATGTTTTAAGAGTCAGAGAAATAGGACAGCACGTAAGGCACTTGCCTTGCATGCAGTCAAAATGGATTTGATCTTTGGCATCACACATCACATGGATCCCTAAGAGTAATCTCAGCACAGAGCCAGGAGAAAGCCACGAACACTGCCAGAGATGGCCCCTGAACAAAACAAAAACAATCAAAGTTTTCATGAAAGGCTTTTATTAATGATTTTAGGCATTTAAAATCATTCTTACTAGGGCCTGGGAATAAAAATGTTTTATTATGAATCAAGTTATTGCAAATATTAATGTAAAATTTATCAAAACACAAACCATTTTACACTTCTGGCAAATGATGATTGTGGAAAATAGGTTTTGGGGTAATTCATTTCTCAGTGAAGTGCAAGGGGGATGTCTGGAGACCCTGACAGCCGGAACAATGCACAAGGAGTGAGACTCTGCCCAGTGGAGAGGGAACGAAGTCCAGAGGCCACCTCTACACAGGACACAGGTGGCCCAGATTTAAAGGACTGTACCGGAAAGTTGTAAACAGGGACACAGACTGTTCAAACAACCTTCCTCCACCCCCAGCTTCTCATGTTCCAAGGGCACCATATGGCTGAGTATGCCAATGAAGGTCATGTAAAAACCTGTCACTGTGCTCCCTGCTGCTGCCTTTCTAGGCTCTTGAACCCCTCACACCTGATGTGTTGGGACAGTGTGTGGAGGCGAGTGGGTCATGTGTGTGGAGTACAGAGTGCATATGAGGGGACAATAGCTCATAATGTCTAGGAAGAATCAACAGAAAATCCCTTCAAAAATGATCCATATCTTTGGTCAATGTGTCTTCACCAATGGCAATAAACATTCCCCAGAAGTACTTGTGCTTTTCACCTACCAGAAACCATTGAGGCCAGGGATGTAGCCCAGCAGTGAAGCACTTCCCTTGCATGTGAGAGGCCCTAGGTTTAATCCCTGGCACTGCAAAAGAAAAATTTAATGTTAGAGATCTGGAAGCTGCTTCCATGGGTTTGGAAGTGCCCAGGGCAATCATGAGGCCCTGAGCTTCATCCTTGTGGGGTTTTGCGGCCACAGCTGACGGTGCTCAGGGCTGACTCCTGGCTCTGCACTCAGAGATTACTCTTGGTGGGCTCAGGAGATCATATGGACTGCTGAGGATCAAGCCTGGGTAGCTGCAATGATCAGTTCTGTGTGTCATCTGGTTCAGCCATGGTGCCCAGTCAGCTGGTTAGAAATTAGTCCGGAGGCTGCTGTGAAGGTATTTGGATTAATTCTCTCTAAAATGAGTGACCTTGTAGAAAAGCAAAGTTATGTGGTAAGTTCATCAAATCATTTGAAGAAAAAAAAAGATTGAGAACCCCAGCAAAGACTAAATTCTGCCTCCAGACTTTTTCAGACTCCACGTGGCACCAGACCCAGACTGGAATTTCTGGTCTTTCAGCTACCTACAGATTCTGGACGTGCCAGCTCCCACAAGTGTTAGCAACCGTTTACAAGGACTCTCTCTACATAGATCTCTTAGGGGAGATCCTGACTCCCGTCGTAGCCAAGTTTATATTCATATTACAAGCAAAAGCAAACAAACAAAAAAAAGTCCAGAAGCTGTCTTCTCGGTCCCCAATGGCTTGTGGTCTATTTAAGATTGAAGTTTCGTCCACCTTAACCAACATTGCTTATCATTTACATGCCAGACATTTCCTAAGAACCCGAGGTAGCAACACCCACATTGAAGGTTCATGTGAGGTTTGGTGAAACTCCTGAGAGACCAGGCAGAGCTGTGGGCAAGAGCTTGGCTGAGCAGGACGCAGGGTTCACTTTCAAAAGAGATCTGTTCATGAGGTCCCACGGAGACCCGGGTTCTCAGTCTTGTTCCTCTTAAGCTTTTATCTCCTTGAAAATTAATCACTGGGACATCTGCAGTCCTTCCTTTCTTTGCCTGGGCAACCCCTTGTAGCCTCATGGACTCACTGAGTCAAAGTTCAGGATTACGCTGAACTTTGGGAAACTTTAGCTGCGTATGCTGACTCCAGACAGAACTTCACTGCCAACACTTTGGGACACAGAAGCCATTAACTCTCCTTCAAACACTGGTCTCTGAGCCAGCTCCACTGAAGGTGCCGGCTTTCTGCAGGAGCCGTCACCACCTCTGTAGTAAGTGCGGTTCCGAAGCATGCCCATCCATCTCCATAATCTCCTGACCTAGACCCTGTGGTCAGAGCAGCCTGCAGGGAGTCAACTTCTGGGGCCACCATCTCCTGGACCCGGCGAAGCAGAGACCGGGGTCAGCCGGGCATCTGGTCATCACTCAGGGCCAGAGTGGTCTTGGTCCTGCTGCTCTCCAGCTCTCTATTTCTGCCCTGCTCTGCACACTGTCTCCCTCGGGCCCCTGCAGCCTGTAGCTCAAGCATTTCCCTGCAGCTGCAGCCGCACCTTCCAGCTATTCGCCAGCAGCCGAAGTTGCTGAGCAGAAGCGTGACTCACATGCGACGGCTCCTCTTCTGGGAACCTAGTCCCGACCTAGCGTGACAAATGCCGGCACTCTTCCCTGCTCTGCTCCACTCTCCTCTGTCTAGACTCTGGCCCCACCTCAGCCCCTCACCCCTGCTGAGCGTCTCCCCAGTCCTTGGCCTTTGCCCCGCCCTACAGTGGTTCCTTCCTCTGCTGATTGAATGTGAACTTGATGGAGAAGAACTTTGTCTTTCTTCCCTGCTCTGTGCCCGACCCCGCAGCCAGGATTAATAGCTGATGTAATACTAAGGATTGGATCCATGAGTGCCCAGAAGCAAGGGAAGCAGAAGGAAAAGTGGAGACACAGACATGGAGGAACGGAAGGTCCAAAGGGGAGCGAGAGAGGCAGGTTGAGAACCCGCCAGCTTCCTTTGCGCCCTTCTTTTTCTTTTTTTATTTTATGCTTTTTAATTGAGACACCGTGAGAACAGTTACAGGGCTTTCAGGATCAAGTCTCAGTCATACAATGATCAAACACCCAACCCTTCACCAGTGCACATGATCCACCACCAAAAACCCCAGACACCCTCCCTCCCTCTCCCCCTCTCCCTGTGGAGATGATTTTCAATTAACTCTCTCATTGCTGTGAGTTAATTTTTGACCGAAAACTCACTATCATTATTTGGAACTTTCCCCCCAACAGTCAAACCTGTCAGAATGGCATCATTAG
Organism: Sorex araneus; assembly: GCF_027595985.1. Lineage (NCBI taxonomy): Eukaryota > Metazoa > Chordata > Mammalia > Eulipotyphla > Soricidae > Sorex > Sorex araneus. Next base: position 280,588,647 of record NC_073303.1, on the reverse strand, counting down.
ATCGTATGTTTTCTGCTGTTGATAACAATGAACATATGATGTTGCACAGTCGTGAAATTGGCCGCTCAGTTTTGGGATTCTGGTATTAAGACCAGAGGTATTTCTGCCAGTAGCTGGGGGTTGGTTTGTGTGCCTCTGGGATCATGGCTGTTCAGGAGCAGGGGAGCTGTTCATGGGAGGCTGCTGGGGTCTCATTAGGACAGGAAACAGGGCCGGTTCTGCCCCCCAATTGCGAGATTCCCCATTTGTCCCATCATTGCAAGCTCCTACCTCTCTGTCCAATTGGCACTAAATGGTGGTAGTCGCCATGCTGCCAAGAGGGGAGAAGGATGAGGACAAAAACCCTTTCCCTCCCAGGGCTGCATGGGACGATAGTTTAGTTCAAAGTCCACGAGTGGAGCTGCCAGCAGGCTCTGGGTTTCTGTACCTCTGCTATAATGGCTGCTCAGGGGTGGCAGAGCCGTTCCTGAGCATTTTCTTTGGATATTAGGAAAGGTCGCGCAGCCACATAAGCAGCCGAGCAGTTTGAATAGATATCCCAGTCCCACAAACCGAAGCCATGTTAGTAGAAACTCAGTGTCTCTAGGACTCCATCTGGAGAGGGTGGGGACTCTGCACCTTCTCCGTCCGGCGCCCCGGTGTTGTTGGCCTGGTCTGAGGTCCAGAGCATTCTTCGGTTTGCGGTGTGGCCGGCCCGGGTTCTTGCTGCTGACTGTTGTGGCAAAATGGCGCCGAGGGCGGGTTGAGGGCATGACTTCCGGCAGCAGGGCGGGCTGGAGTCTGGGCTGGCATTGCCCTGTTCCAGTGCCCCCACGCATTTTGGAGAGATGTCCCAGTCCCACATACTGGAGCCATGTTAGTAGAAGCTCAGTGTCGCCGGGGCTCCATCTGGAGAAGGCATGTTGGCTGTACCTTCTCTGTCTGGTGCCCCAGTGTTGTTGGCCCATTCTGGGGTCTGGAACATTCTCCGGCTTGTGGTGCTGCCGGTCCGGCTTCTTACTGCTGACTGTTGCGGCAAAATGGCACCGAGGTGTGCCCTTCTTTTTCATAGGTGGGGAGCAGTGCTGACCGGACATGCAGGTGCGTGAACCAGAAATGTAATCGTTGGCAGCTGGACCTGCTATAAACAGCCCATGACACTAACCTCAGGGTTTTGGAATCGGTGGGTGAATGGGTGGGAGAGATGGAGAGAATGACGACAGTCGAGGGGGGCTGCTGGGATTAATGAATTACTTCCTCAGGATACTGGAAAGTCGTGGGCCCTGAGCCTGCTGCCCATTGCCCTGAGCCCTTCGCTCTCCTCTGTCTAGATTCTGGCCCCACCTCAACCCCTCACCCCTGCTGAGCGTCTACCCAGTCCCGGGCCTTTGCCCTGCCCGGGATAGGCTGACACCTTCGCTGGCTGCACCCGCTTCCGGCATCCACAGAGGCCTTAGAGGAGGCCACATACACACAGGAGGACAACTCATTCTTCAGAGAGATGAACGGATGGTGTGCACACATGCTGGGCTCCGAGAATTTCCGAGGAAAGGCTAGGGGAATTTGTTAATTTGGGGGAAAGCACATTTTTTCCCACTTGCACAACTCAAATAAGGCTGAATACTCCCCAGCTGGAATTTTCCAACCCGTTTCCATTTCTCAGATGGAGAGGAGGAAATCTGCACAAAGCAGCGCCTTGTTCTTCAGGGAGGAATGAGCTCTCCCAGCGGTGCACCTTCGCCTGCGTGGCATGGGCTGTCCCCGAGAGGCAACGAGCCGTGGAGGGACAGCACGAAGGGGCTGGACCGCAGGGAGAGAGGGTGAAATGCAGCCACTTTGTCCCTGCTGCACAGGTGCCTCCCTGGTGTGCTGCTGGAGAAGAGATGGCCTCATGGGCAGGGAGCGTTCTAGAAGTAGGTGTGTTGCAACCTCACCTTTGCATATGGAACATGCTCCACTGTCAGAGAACATTCTGGTGGTGGTGGTGGGGGGCAATCAGGGGAAACAAGACACAGGAATGAAATGCGTGTGGCCTGACCCTGGGCTGAGACACAGGGCTGAAGCCAGGCGTGGTACCTGGAAACCACTCAGAAAATGAAAAGCCTGCAGGATACGACCTTTCCCAATCTAGATGTTTCTTGGAAGGGAGAGGCGGTGAGTGCTTAGTGGTGGGGGTCATCACCGTATCCCTGGGGCAGGGGATTAGCAGCCCTGTGAGGCACCAGGGAACTGGGGGACTGAGCCAGGTGTGGCCCAACCTGCACCTGTACGTTCAGAGAAGAAGCAGTAGGGGAACCTATCTGTCAGGACAGCTGCGTGAGGTAGGGTGGTGCAGAAAGCCGCTCGTGCTGACAATGAACATCCCCACCTTTATCTGGGTACAGAGAAAGATTCGGGGGGCACAGCCTCCCTCGGGGCCACACCAGCGTGCCAGTCTGTTGGCCCCCCAGAGCCAGCTCCTCAAGAGTGTAAGCAAGAGGGGCTGGAGCGATAGCACAGCAGGTAGGGCCTTTGCCTTGCACGTGGCCGACCCGGGTTCGAATCCCAGCATCCCATATGGTCCCATGAGCACCGCCAGGAGTAATTCTTGAGTGTAAGCGAGAGTTTCCTGCCAGCCTGGAGCCCTGTGGTGCTCGTGCCCACCGCCCTGGCTCCCCGTCGAAGCTCCTTCTCCAGATTGTCCTGCCAGCTGTGGGTACAGGGATGAGGCAGCCGAACCGGCTCTTTCTCTTCTCTCCATGTTCCCCCTGTGCCAGCAAGCCCCAAGGAAGCACATTGAGGGTGGTGTCACTGAACCTCCCTGACCCCATAAAATGCAATTCATTTTTCTCAGAAAATCAGCCACTCTTCTCTCGCCCCTCTTTCATGTTTTCATGTGGTGCCCAGAAGTCCCTGGATTTCCTGGAATTTTTGATGAAGAATTCCAGCTATTCCAGCCACAGTTTTCACACGGAGCGCCTGCCAACAGATTCTGGCCATCTGGGGGCAGCTTGGAAGTGAAGGGAGCCCTGGGGACTGGGCAAGGGTTGCCTCGATGACTTCTGACTCTGCTAAGGGATCACTCCTGGTGATGGGCAGGAGACTAGGTGAGGGTCAGCTGTGGGCAAGGCAAGTGCCTGCTCCCCCGTACTAATCTCTCCATCCTACTCTTGGGTACTTTTTTTCTTTTTGAGTCACACACGGCGATGTTCAGGGGTTACTCCTGGCTCTTCACTCAGGAATTACTCCTGGCGATGCTTAGGGGGCCATATGGGATGCTGGGAATCGAACCCAGGTTGGCCGAGTGCAAGGCAAATGCCCTACCACTGTGCTATCGCTCCAGTCCCTCTTGGGTACTTTGTAGGAAGCCTTGTCCAGTATCCTTAGCATACAAGAACCCCACTGAGCGTTGTGATAAGCTCTGACTATGTCTCATGAAATTGTCATCATCATCAAGGTACCAATCACCTCCATCCCCTCAAAGTTTCCAGATGTCCCTCCCTCCCCCTCCTTCCCCTTTCCTCCTATTCCAGGTAACCACAGATCTGGTTTCTGCTCCTGGTTTCTGCTTTCTGGTTTGGTTTTTTCCTAAGGTGTTTTTGTTTTTTTGTTTTTTGTTTTGTAAATGGGAGTCTCTAGCTTTTGTGTGTCCTTCATGCAGTAGGAGCCATCGAGATTCATCCCCTCCACTATGTGTCTCATTGGTTCACTTTATTTATTTTTAGGCAGTATTCCAGGGTATGGATGAGCGACTGTTGATGTTTTCTTTCCTTTCCTTTTTCTTTTTCTTCCTGTATAGAGACAAGAACCCAGGTTGTCCCCTATGCAGAGCAGAAGCTCTGCTGTTGAGCCACGTCTCTGCCCCCACAATTGGTTTGCTTGGGAGGAGAGACCACACCTGGCCATGCTCAGGGCTTACTCCTGGCTCTGTTCCCAAGGGTCACTCCAGGCAGTGCTTGGGGGACTGTATATGGTGTCAAGGATCAAACTGAGGTTGGCCGCATGCAATGCATACATTCATACTATGCTATCTCTCCAGCCCCCATGATTGGTTTTTCTAGATATCTTTCAATAGACATTACCCCCAACTTTTGACAATTGTAAGTAAAGATGCTATAAATATGCATGTACAGGGCAGGAACTTTTATGAATAGATATTACCTTTCCTCTTGGGGGGTCTGTCTAGGCAAAGCATAGCTGGTTAATCTGGTAGGTATATGTCTAACTTTTGAAGACATGTAAAAACCTTTTCTGAGGATTTTTTCATCCACAAGGAAAGTGTGAAAGAATGACTTTCTCCACAACTCACCAACACTGCCATGTCTTTTCATTTTTAGTCAGTCTAATTGCATTATCTCACTGTAGTTTGAATTTGAATTTTCCTAATGACTACAGCTATTGAGCATCTTTTCATAGGACTGTATGCCAACCATACATTCTTTCCCCACTCACCTTTAAAATGGGATTATTTAGGGCCAGAGAGATAGTGCAGATGGCAAGGTGCTCACCTTGCATGCAGCCAACCTGGGTTTGACCCCAACTCCACAGGAGGAGTGAAAAGTTTAGCTTCTGTCTTTCCCCTCCCCCTCCTCCTTCTCAGTTCTAATAGACTTCATCTTGTCTCTCCATAGTCAATAACTCAGCACTGGTTGTTGAAGAAACCGTCTTTCCTCTTATTAGTTTTTTGTAGCTTTGTCAGTTATTCATAGGTGCCTAAGCTTATTTTTGAATTTCTCTCTTCTATTCCATTGATTTATTTATCTTTGCTTAAATACTGGGCTGTTATGATTATTATAGCTTTATAACCATTTCTGAAGCCAGAAATCAGTCCTCTAACTTTTAATCTGCTTTTTACAGGTTTTGTTGTTGTTGTTTTTAAGGGATCCTACATTGTCTGTATTTCCATATGAATTTTAGGGTCAACTTGTCAACAGTCCCAACCAATAATCTGCCAGGCATTAGATTGGGGCTGGTGTCAACCTATAGTCCTTAGACATGTTACCTTAGAAAATTACCTTAGAATTCTCTCTCTGTCTCTCCCTCTCTTTCTCTCTCTCTCTCTCTCTCTTTCCCTCTCTCTCTCTCTGTCTCTCTCTCTCCCTCTCTCTGTCTCTCTGTCTCTCTCTCCCTCTCTCTGTCTCTCTGTTTCTGTCTCTCTCTGTCTCTGTCTCTCTCTCTCTTTCTCTCTCTCTGGGTTCTAGCTTTCTTCTCTGTGAGGTGGAAACAATAACTCCTGAGTTGTGAGGCAAGGGAGAGATCCACACAGGCTGTAAAAGTCCCTCGAGAGTGCAGCATTGTTGGAAACAACTGCAGGTCTTTCACTGCTTCTCATATGACAAAAGAAAAACTTGCATTCTTTGCTTAGGCCTCCGGGGTAGACTTCCTTCTGTCGTTTAAAGAAAACACATTTTCTATGGGACTGGGGATGAAGCCCAGGACCCCACACTCATACGGCAAGCACTCAACTGCTGAGCCACTTCCTCAGCTATTTTTACTTTGAAATTGCACCACCATGTTACACCACCGGTCAGCAGTGGATGTGACCTTTATCGTATCTGCTGTCTTTTAAGTGACTGCCAGGGCAGTCATCTTCAGGATCTGTCCACAACTGGCAAAAGTTCCACCGTCATATGCTGGATGTCCACGACTTCCTGACTAGATCCTTCTGCTCTGGGTTGGAGTTATCTGAGTTATCTGAGCCCCAGTCCATTAGTGTGGAATGTATTCTGTTGCAAGAAACAGGGACTTTGGATAATGGTGTCTTAAAGGAATAGAAATTAATATTTTTTGACTTTTTGGGTCATACCTGGCAATTCTTAGGGGTTACTCCTGGCTTTGCATCTAGGAACTACTCCTGGCAGTGCTCTGGGGACCCTATGGGATGCCAGAGATTGAACCTGGGTTGGCTGCATGCAAGGCAAACACCCTCCCCCACTGTACTATTACTCTGGCCTTAGAAATAAATTAATTTATTTCATGCAACCAAAAGACTGGAGGGAGATGGCTGCTTGGGTTGGTTCGGCTGGGAAACAATGTGACCAGAATACAAAAGGGCTGTCCTCTCCCCTCCTTCTCTGCCACTCTAAGGCTTCTTGCACTGATGGCTCCTTCCTCTAGGTTTGCTTCCTCGTGGTCACAAGATGGCTGCCTGGGTTCAAAGAAGGAAAAATGACATGGGAGGGGGCAGTGTTGTCAGAACTTATTTTACTGCTTATTTCATATTGCCCAGAGTAAGGTCAAAAGGCCAGCTTTCCCTGCAAGGAACTCTGGGGACAGCGGACTGTGCTCCCAGGCCTAGTCTATCTTCACTTCATAGGAAGCCAGACTTCTATTAGCAAGAGGAAAATGGCTTTTTTTGGTAGACAAAAAAACAGTGTCTCCTACTCTTTATACTCTTCACTGAAAATGAAATAGTAGTGAGCAAGTTATGGCATGAAATGAACTGGTGAATGTAAGGTGCTTAGCACCGAGGCTGACCCTTTGTCAGTACTGAAAGAATGCTATGCATTATTTTATTATCAGTATTTTAAAAATAAGGTCTAAAGAATTTTATTTTTTTGGGGGGGTGGAGGTGAGGCCACACTTGGTGATGTTCAGGGCTTATTCCTGACTCTGTACCCTGGCTGTGCTCGGCGGGACCATATGGGATGCTGGGGATCACTTCCAGGTCAGCCGCGTTCGAGGCAAACACCCTACCTGCTGTGCTGTCTCTTCAGTCCCAAGATCCAAAAAATTCTTCCATTGCTCCGAAAGTCCATCTGATTCCCAGGATAATGAACTTCTCAGGGAAATAGGTTTCTCCAGAACAGAATCCTTCAGCCTCTTACTTGCCCACCAAACATTGCTCCCGGGTGTGGACAGAGCTGTGAGATCGTGGGGGAAAAGGCAGGCTGCAGGGGAAACAGAGGCAAGCAGGACCACCTGGCGGGGCAGGGAGCGGTGAGTCGGAGCCTGGAGGAGCCTCTCTGAGGTCACACCACTCCGGCTGAGGCTACACTCGCAGCAGCCTCCCCGGGTTAGCGTTTGTGGCTAAGAAAACAGCAAGAGAAAGGTCTAGAGGTTTACAGGGCTGGTGCTGCAGAGGGGAGACAGCAGCGCTGCCCAGGGCTAGTGGAGAAGGAAGAGAAGATGCGACGGCCAGGCCAGGGGAGGCAGGCTGCCAGCTCCACTCAGGAGGTTAGAGATTTGGGGATTTTTTTATTTTTATTTTTTTGTCTTTTGGGCCACACCTGGTGGTGCTCAGGGGTTACTCCTGGCTCTGCACTCAGGAATCCATGCCTGGTAGACTCAGGAGACCCTACGGGATGCTGGGGATTGAACTCAGGTCAGCCATGGTTGGCTACGCGCAAGGCAAGCACCCTACCCACGGCACTATTTCTCCATCCCCATAGATATTTTATTTTATTTTTTAAAGTACTTCGGGTTACAGAGTTAGAGTTATTCTGTACTAAGTTTCAGGTATACAGTATTCCAACACTAATCTCTTTGCCAGTGCCCACTTCCCTCCACGTGTAGCCTTCCTGCTGTCGAGTCCCCCTGCACCACGGTCCTAGAGTTCCCTTCTCTAGCTTTCCCCCACTCCAGTGGCAAGCTCCCTACTGAAGAACAGTTCTACTCCCCATTTCTATGCCCGCTGGGGCCTTCCAAAATTGCTTTGTACCCCACATTTGAGGGTAATCATTCTGTGTCTGCCCCTAGGAGTTTAATTTTTTTTCTTTTCTTTATTTACTTAAAAAAAATTTTTTTTTAAGTGTTTGGGTCCCACCTGGTGATGCTCAGGGGTTATTCTGGCCTCATGCTCAGCAACTGCTCCCTGTGCCCTCAGGGGACCACAGGGCATGCATGTGGAGATGTTGCCTGGGCTATGGGGCGTGGGAATTTAGGGGACAGCTGGGGGTGAGAGGCAAGTGAGCGGATGAAGTCCTCAGAGGGGCGGTTATTACTGAGGAAGGGGTGTAGAGAGAAGAGGTTGGGTGACACCTCCAGCTCTTGGTTCTGGGGTCACATGCAGCTGGGCCACTATTTCCTGGGCAGAGGGCGAGCACTCTCCCTGCTGACCCCTTGGACTCACCTTGGTCCAAGATGTTACTAGATGAATGTTCTGGTGCCCCCCCCCCTCCACCCCCCCCCCTCCCCCCGCCCCCCCTCTGTCCTATAGAACATGCCCCGGAGTCCCCTCTTCCCCCCCAGGCTTTTCACACCAGGGACAGAACTGCCCCGGGCACCTACAAGCCCACAGACTCAGCTGCAGCTGGCCGGCAGTCACAGAGCCAGAGGGGAAAGTCTTGTCGTGTCTGTCACCTAACGGGATGCTGCCTCCCCCAGCCTCCCCGTCCTCCTCTCAGTGTGCAGCCTAGTGTCTGTCCTTTTAGTGCAGACACCTTGGATCCTGCGCACCTCCCTCTACCCCTGTGCCTGACTAGACCAGATTGATGTAGGCAGGTAAATAGGAAAAGGCCCTGGGCAATGAAAATTTAGATTTAATAGTCTCTGGGAAGGAGAATCTTAAGACTTGCAGATTCAAGAAAACAAAAGACTGGAGGAAACCATCAGCAGACCCTGAAGATAATGGATCCCTCCCCAGGAAGTTCTCTTATGAAGGCCATTACCACTCTCAACCTCCTTAGCAACGAACTTTTACCTGGAAAGAAGCCTCACGTGGGGGCAGGTTGAAGAAACCCTATAAAAGACACCTTGAACAAAGGAAGGGCAGCATATGCTGCCTGAGCCCATGTGTTGCTTGCTACTATGTGGCCAAGCACATGGTCCGCCCGCATCTCCCCTCTTGAGATGTGTACTTTCATGCATTCGTGTCTAGAGCTAGGATGTGTGTAGAGCTCTCTCCACCCTTGGAGAAGCCCACATTCTCTCTTGAGCACGTTACTCTTACTATTCTCTCTTCCACTTATCCCTTCCTCCTTCCCTCAAAAAGCCTCTAAACAAAATCTGTTTACTTCACTGCTTGTCTACTCCTGAAATTCTTTCCCGCGAGTGAGACAAGAACTCAGTAACCCTGGGTCCCGGGTGGAAGAGGCGGTTGGGGAGAAAGTGACCGTCTTTCTCCTTCCCACTTCACGTAAGTCACCCATGGGGCCCACCAACATCAAGAGGAGGGGCTGAGGAGAGCAACAGGAGCGGGGGTAGCCCCGGGCGCACGCCGAGGTGGCGACACCGAGGCCTACGGTCTCAGGAGAGGAGGGCCCAGCGAAGGGCCAACGCAGACAGACGCCGGGGCCTCCCGGAACCAAGCCGGAACAGGAATCCAAACACAGGATGCTGAGGAGAGAGGGAGGGCCACATGGGGTAGGTAGCCCTGCCCTCCCGCCCTGCCCAGTAATATGGACACCCTTAGAAAGCCCAGTCTGTGAGCTGAGGGTGGCACCAGGCAAGGCTTCCCGGTCTGGCCTGGTCTCACCCACCGGACCCCTCTGTGGAACACTGAAGCTCTAGGGGTGGAGAGCACCTCTCTGGCGGTGCACTGTCCTGTCTGTGGGCACCATTCTCTGGTGTGTGTGTGTGTGTGTGTGTGTGTGTGTGTGTGTAGACACCCCTCTGGCAGGGTGCTGTCCTGTCTGTGGGCACCATTCTGTGTGTGTGTGTGTGTGTGTGTGTGTGTGTGTGTGTGTGTAGACAGCCCTCTGGCAGGGTGCTGTCCTGTCTGTGGGCACCATTCTCTGGGTGTGTGTGTATGTGTGTGTGTGGGTGTGTGTGTGTGGGCACTGCAGAGCTGTCAGCGCTGAGGCCCCCACCTGAGATGCAGTTCCCCCCATCCCACGTCCCACTAGTATTGTGCCTCTACGAACAGCAGGAGCAGAGGGAGGGCGTTTTTTTTTGAAGGGCAACTCCTGGCTCATCTCTGCAAAGAGGTGAAGTACTTGGGGTGGGGGTGGGGCGTTGGGGCAAGGCGTGGGGGCAGGGTGGGCTTCTCCACAGGGCCCCAGGAGGGGTGTGGGTGGGGATCATGGGGAGGGGGGCGAAGGGTGGTTGTTTGGAAGCCAGCGCCCCGCGCTCAAGCAGGGCGTACTTGGCTCTGCTCTGTGTGCAGAAGATTGTTTTCTTTTGGGTCCGGATGCAGCACAGCATTGGAAACTTCCAGTGACATTAAAGGAAAATGTAAAATAATAAACAAATGGGGAGAAGAAAAGGCTGCCTGGCCGCAGGCTGGCAAGGGTGGGGGAGGAAACGGTGCCCTGCTGGGGACAGAAGGGAGAGAGGCTCTGCCTTAGGAGGCGCAGACCTTTGGGGCAGCATCTGCATTGGAAACGCCCCCTCGGAGGGGGGTGTCCTGCCAGCTGGCGTTTCTGCGACCCTAATTCCCAGGGAGCCGGAACCTTGGGTCTCGGGTCCCCAAGACGCCCTGCTTCAAAGCTGCCGGCTGGGGAGGGGGCGGGGGACCCGGCAGATGCTGTGTGAGGCCTCGTGGCTCAAGATCCCTCCGCAGGGAGCGGGAATAGACCCTCCTTGTCTGCCTCTCCGCGCTGCCCCCGTTGGGTGTTGTCCAGGCGCGGCTGCTGACAAAGGCGCTCAGACGACAGATGGCTGGCGGGGAGGGAGGTGCCGGCAGGTGCGCGGGGCGGCGCCGTCTGCCCCCTGAACAGATCGGAGACCCCTGCCCTCGGCTGCAGACTGCGCCCGAATTCTCCCCAGGCTACCCACCTTCCCCGACCTCAGCCCCCAGCGTGTGGGCGGGGCCCCGGGGCTGTACGCTGGGAGCATGCGCACACACATCCTGGCCACACACAGCTATACACACTAATGCACACACATCTATACATACATATGTACGCGTCCACACACACATCCATGCATGCACACAGTTACACACACACACACTCACACCCACCAACACATATATCTACAGGCAAACGTACACACAGTACACACCCATGCATACACATTCATGCATGCACATCGACATCCACGTATGCACGAGTCTCCTCATGTGGGTACATACATAAAATATCTACCTGTATCACTGTCATCCCGTTGTTCGTCGATTTACTCAAGTGGGCACCAGTAAGGTCTCTATTAAACTCAGCCCTGAGATTTTTTTTTTTTTTTGGCTTTTTTCGGTCACACCCAGCAATGCACAGGGGCCACTCCTGGCTCTGCACTCAGGAATTATCCCTGGCGGTGCTCAGGGGACCATATGGGATACTGGGAATCGAACCCAGGTCGGCCGTGTGCAAGGCAAACGCCCTACCCACTGTGCTATCTCTCCAGCCCCAGCCCTGATATTTTAGCAGCCTCTCTTTACTCATCTTTCCCAACGATTGGAGGCTCTTTCAATAGGTCAGAGAAATGAAACCTATTGTTACTGTTTTTGGCACATTGAATACATCACGGTAGCTTGCCAGGCTCTGCTGTGCGGACAGGATACTCTCGGTAGCTTGCCAGGCTCTCCGAGAGGTATGTATATATTTTTTACTGTATTTGGGATATAAATACTCCATGGGGAGCTTGCAAGGCTGTAATATCTACCTGTAATATTATTTAATACTTTTCTGTAATTTTCTAAAATCTTCATGCTTTTATTTGAAAACAATTTTTCCTTCATGCTTTTAAATACATGTTTATTTTATTTATTTATTTATTTATTTATTTATTTATTTATTTATTTATTTATTTATTTATTTTGCTTTTTGGGTCACACCCGGCGATGCACAGGGGTTACTCCTGGCTCTGCACTCAGGAATTACGCCTGGCGGTGCTCAGGGGACCATATGGGATGCTGGGAATCGAACCTGGGTTGGCAAGGCCTACCCGCTGTTCTATGGCTCCAGCCCCAATACATGTTTATTTTAAAATAAATTATTTTCTGGAGTGATTTGAAGGATATAGTAACCTGAACCCACGTGATTCTCTTTCTAGCTACACTGTTCGTGGGGGCGGGGTTGGCAGTGGAGGGGACGCCTACTTGCCAGTGCTGAGGGTTTATTCCTGGCTCTGTGCTCAGGGATCACTCCTGGTGGTGCTCAGAGGCCCATATGTGTTGCCAGGGATATAAACAAGGAAAGTTACTGCAAGTCAAGTGCCTTAATCCTTGTACTCTCTGTCCCTTGATCTACATTTTTTTTATGTTTTTCTTGCAGTAAATAATTGTGGGATGAGTAGAAAGAGTGAGAAATAATCATTTTCACTCGTTCTTCCATCCTGTATCAAATTCTAGAGTCTTGAAAGAGCTGCTCTGGAAGGAGTTGGAATCCTGGAGAGGGTTTGGAACTCAGAAGTCTACAGACACCTGGGAAAGGCCAGCATTGGGCTGGATCAAGATGCCTGACTCTCTTTTCAGAAGCAAGAGGTTGTTGAAACAGTGTATCCAGTGCCTGTATTCCTGAGAGAGGGGTACTCCCAGGGACCCACGGCAAAGAATTGCTCTCCTAAGGCTTCTGCAGGTGGTAGCGTGCCTGTAACGGCAGGACACAGCCCTTTCCTCGTCTGGCACCTAGTTGACCCTCTAGTCTTGTCCCTTATCCCCCATTTATGCAATTTCACCTCGAACCCCCTGACAGCGTGTGGGGGGCATCTGGCCCTTGGTTGAGAAACACTGCTTCAGCAGGCTGTGCCTGATCAAGTGATTTCATTTGCTTAAGAAAAAGAATGCATTTGAAGTTAGTCCCATTTGATGAAAATATTCCAGAAAATATGCTCCGCAAGCATAAATAAACCAGGAGGGAAGTACTAAAATGGAAGTATAGAATAGAATTTCCAATTAGCAGGGGTGTAAAAATAGAAACCTGCAAAAAATAAGAAAAGGCAAAAGGGGAAAGAAAGTAATTAGTCTCTGCTTATTATTCTAAGATTCCATACTTGCAGATCCATTTTTTAACTAAGTTTTCTTTGTGACCCCCAAGTCAGCATTGCAAAATGCAATGTGTACAGAGAATGCTAACTGCACAGATACTTTGGAAGATAATTTGGCAGTTTCTCCTAAAACTAAACATACTCTTACCATATGATCCAGTGATTGCATTCCTTGGTTTTTGCCCAAATGAGCTGAAAACTTATGTCCACATAAAAACCTGCACATGCTTGTTTATAGCAGCTTTGTAATAATTGCCAAAACTTAGAAGTAACCAAGATGTCCTCCTGCAGAGGAGGGGATAAAATAAACTGTGGTGCATCCCAACAATAGAACATTATTCAGTGCTAAAATGAAATGAACCATCAAACCATGAAAAGACATTAAAGAGGGGGAAAAACCCTTTAACGCATATGACTAAGCAGAGGAAGCCAATCTGGAAAGACTAGACTGGAAAGACTAGAGTGTATGATTTCAACTCTGGAGAGGGAAAATTTCCGAGAAAGTAAAGGATCAGCGGTTTGAGGTAGGTTGGGGGAGGGAGGCTGAGAGAGAAGGGGTGGGGGGTGATTAGGCAGAGCACAGAGGATATTCAGGTAGGAAAACTATTTTCTATGACTATATCATGGTAGATTCACATCAATGCACATTTCTCAAAACCCAAAGAATGTACACCACCAAGAGTGATCCCTTTGCCTAACATTAGTCAAGGATGACTGTGGGTCTAATGATGTGTCATTGTAGGTCCATGAAATAACAATTGTAGCATTGTGGGGGAGGCCTGTGTGTAGAGGGGTGCCTGGATATATGGAAACTACTTTCCACTCAACTTTTCTGTAAAATGAGAACTGGTCTTAAAATGTGTCTTTCTATTTACATTTATTTCTATCTCATATATTTCTATATATATTGGATTAGAAAGACCAAAAGTCATAAAACAAAGTATTTATTTATTTTTTTATTTATTTATTTTTTTTGCTTTTTTTTTTGGGTCACACCCAGCGATGCACAGGGGTCACTCCTGGCTCATGCACTCAGGAATTACTCCTGGCGGTGCTCGGGGGACCATATGGGATGCTGGGATTCAAACCCGGGTCGGCCGCGTGCAAGGCAAACGCCCTACCCGCTGTGCTATCACTCCAGCCCCCATAAAACAAAGTATTTAAAAACTAATGGAATTGGGGGCTGGAGTGATAGTTTAGCGGGTAGGGCATTTGCTTTGCACCTGGCCGACCCAGTTTCGATTCCCAGCATCCCATATGGTCCCCCAAGCACCACCAGGAGTAATTCCTGAGTACAGAGCCAGGAGTAACCTCTGTGTATCACTGGGTGTGACTCAAAAAGCAAAACAAAAACAAAAGCCACACACACAAAAAAAACTAATGAAATTGAACAAGGTTCAGCCCAGTGGTGGAGTGCTTGCCTTGTAGAGTTTGAAACCCAGCATCATCCCATATGTCGTATGTAGTCCCGATTCATTCAATAAAGCTGCATATCGCACCACCCCCTTTGCAATAAGGACATGGACTTGCAACCCAGATTTCAGTTTTGTGGCCCAGCTACGGGTTGGCTGGACTTGGTCAGGTTTGGTTCAGGCTACGGGCTGAGTATATTTCCTGTTTCCCCCCCATTCAGGGAGCAGTCTACTCAAGGGGAGAATAGTACTGCAAGGACCCAATTCAAACCAGGACCGAATGTGACATGTGCCCCTTTTTACAGACCAAAGTAATTCACATGGTCCAAAGTTAGTGGTCAGGTGAGGCCTGCTCTGATCTGAATAAAACCTTGGTCGAGGTGGGTGTGAAGAACTATGGCAACTCTCTGCATGCTCAAATGACCTGAATACAAACTTAACTCTTAAAATGCCAAAACTCCCTATGCAATATTAGCAAATAGGGCCAGAGTGATGGTACAGTGGGCAGGGTGCTTGCCTTGCACACCACTGACCCTAGTTCCATCCTGACACCATATATGGTCCCTGAGGACCATCAGGAGTGATTGCTGAGTCCCCAAACAAACAAATCATGATCACGATCATGAATCACAAAATCCCGTTGATCGTTGAGTTGCTCAAACGGTCTCAGTAACCTCTACATTTTTCCTATCCCTGAGATTTTAGAAGCCTCTCTCTTCTCGGCCTTCCCAACAATGCCGCATTAGAGGCTCTTTCAGGGTCAGGGGAATGAGATCCAGCTGGTTACTGGCTTTGGCATATGGATACACCATGGGAAGCTTGCGAGGCTGTCCCATGTGGGCAGGAAGCTCTCAGTAGCTTGCTAGTTTCTCCCAGAGGGAAAAGTAGGATATAAGATATCGCTTCTGGGAGCTTGTTTTTAAGTCTCTGGATGTTGGCTGTTGATGGGATTACACACACCTCTGCCAGTACCTTCATGTGTGAGACTTGTCCGAATGTATGGAGAGGGCCTTAAGCATGGCTGTGGCTAGGTTCCGGTGGTCTTTGGCCACCGGGAGCTCTGCTCGGGGCTGGGAGGGAAGTTGGAGCCCATTCCCTCCGAGGGGCCCCGGAGAAGACATCCAGGCGTGTGGGCAAGAGACAAATAAATAGTAAAAATATCTTCTATCTTGACTTGAGTGATATACTTGTAATTATTTGAGTCTATTCACTTAGGTTATGTATTCCTTCCTATATGTGTGATAATCTTCAATTAAAAAGCCGAAAATGTATACAAGAATATTTAACAATGAGGTTAGGCAATCCACAGACCCATGAACAAGAAATAATTAGTTTGTAATTAAAAATAACTAAATTTTCCTTCCTATTTCTCTGTAATTCATTTTTTTTTCTTTTTGGGTCACACCCGGCAATGCACAGGGGTTACTCCTGGCTCTGCACTCAGGAACTACCCCTGGTGGTGCTCAGGGGACTATATGGGATTCTGGGGATTGAACCCAGGTCGGCCGCATGCAAGGCAAACGCCCTACCCGCTGTGCTATCGCTCCAGCCCCTCCGTAATTCATTTTTAATTTAATTATTTTTGTTGAATCACAGTGTCACCATAAGATACAGTTACAATGCCTTCATGATTGAGTTTAGTCATACAGTGTTCCAACACCCATCCCTCCACCAGTGTACATTTCCAACCACCAATATCCCCCCACATCCCTCCTGCCATGCCCCCCAACCTACCTCTATGGCAGGCACTTTTCTTCTAGCTCTTTCTCTGTCTCTCCTTTTGAACTTGATCTTATCATTTGCAGTACTAAGAGGCCATCATGTTTGGTTATTTGCTCTCTTAGCACACATCTCCAATCCGGACCAATTCCTCCCAACCATTACTGTCATAATGGTCCCAACTACCCCAAGTACCCCAGCTCTTGAAGCAGGCTTCCAACCGTGGACTATTCATCCTGACCCTTGTTTCCACTGTCCTTGGGTGTTAGTCTCTTATTATGTTTCTTTTTTTTTTTTATATCCCACAAATGTGTGCAGTCATTCTATGTCTGTCCTTCTCCTTCTGACTTATTTCACGTAGCATGATACTTTCCATTTCCATTTATTTATAAGCAAATTCCATGACTTCATTTTTTCTAACAGTTAGATAGTATTCCATTGTGTAGATGTACTATAGTTTATTTAACCAGTCATCTGTTCTTGAGCACTCGTGTTGTTTCCAGATTCTGGCTATTGTGAACGGTGGTACAATGAACATACAAGTGCAGATGTCATTTCTGCTGAAAAGTCATTGAATCTTTTTAGAACTTACAATAAGCTCTAAGATGAGTTTCAGTAAGATGAGACTTTATCAATAAGATAAGCATCATGAGACTTCATGCTTACAGTATAGTAAATTGTCAATAAATATTTGTTACTTACAAAAAAGTAGCAACTGATCCCAGCAAAATACCAAAAGTGAAATATGTTTTGACCAAGTCAAATTCTTTCCACTCAATCTGATTTATTACATCAGCATGTTGAAAGAAAAAAGTCATGAGATCATATTATTAGATACTGCAAAGACTTGGCAAAATTCAACAGTCCACTAAAATCCACTTTATTTATTTATTTTTGCTTTGAAAACTGGTGTCTCTTTTTTTTTATTTTTAAAATTTTTTTTTAAATTTTATCACCGTGTGGAAAGTTACAAAGTTCTCAGGTTTATGTCTCAGTTATACCGTATTCAAACACCATCCCTTCACCAGTGCCCATATTCCACCACCAAAATCCCCGGTATACCCCCCGCCCCTCACCCCAACTGTATAACTGATGAATTTCACTTCATTTTCTCTTCACCTTGATTACGTTCCATATTTCAACACAAAACTCACTACTGTTGTGGGAGTTATACTCCCAAACAAGATAACCCTACTAAGGAAGCATCTAAAATCCATTTTATAGTAAAGTCAAAAGAGGGAAAAAATCTGCTTACACATCTAAGCAGATTGTTTGCTAAAATTCAATCTGAAGTATTAAGATAGTGATGCACTGAAGTAATTTCAATTAAAACCAGAGGCATAGTGCACAGATGACGGTATAGGCCTTGCATACACAGACTCCTGTCTGATTCCCAGTGTCTATCTGTGTAACTCAGCAACCCCCAAGCATCACTGGCTGTGGCCCTGGTGGCCATTGGGGTGAACTTGGGGTCTCTAGCATTGACACCACATGGCCTGAGTGCCATCCCCTTCTCTTGCAGTTCTAGCTGCAAACCTTCAAGTCTGGTTGTTTGAGCATCAGTGGGAGTAACCCCTAGGCCTCCCCACCAGCACATCATGGGAGGCCCCTGTCTATCCCCAAATTAGAAACTTGACAGGGTTACTGTGTTATTTACCATAATTATATTTTATTATGCAATTAATACCATTATATTTTATTATCCCTTGTAATTTTTCAAGAATCAATGCCAAAATCTGTTTCAGTGTGGGGCTTAGCAACCTGGGACCTACAGGAAGCCAAAACAGATTTGAATCCTAATGGTGTCTCTCCTGCAGTTTACCTTATAAGGACAAGGCACCAGCCCAGGCCCACCTGGTCACCACCTGGGGACCCCCCCCACCCCAGGCTGGAGAATATTAAGTTCCCTGGCTATGCTGTTCCATCAGAGAGCAAGAACCCACCAGCCGTGGCAATATTTTTGATAATAGTACCAACTACCGGCACTGATGGCTGACATTACTGAAGAGTTTCTAACAATTGCAATAATAAAGGAAACTGAAATAATTGTTATTAAGATTAGAAAAGGGGAAATAAAATTGTTACTCTTTCCTTTTGTCTGACTATGTTGTAGTTCACCTAGAAAATCCATAATGTTCTTGTTTTATTATTTTTTTGAGGGGGGTACACCCAGCCATGCTCATGGCTTCCTCCTGGCTCTGTACTCAGGGACCACTCCTGGTGGGGCTCAGGGAACTATATGAAATGCCGGGGATCGAACCTGGATCAGCTGCATGCAAGGCAAGTGCTTTACCCGCTGTACTATTGCTCTGGCCCCCTGGGAAATAAAAAAAAGGCTTCAAGAAAAAAATTCTCTGGGGATTTATCGGATATTTTGGAAAGTGCCTTGATAGATGTCATAGCAACTTTCTCTGTGTTAGGAAAAGGTTAGAGAAGTAGAAAAGCTCTTCTACACGGAGGTGCCAAAAGGTATATGATGATTATAAAAAAATGTAGCACGAAAAATTCCAGGTCTATTTCTATTTAGAGATATTTATGAAGTCTTATTTGAAGACTTATCTTGTTTGAGACAGCAATGTCATATTCCCAAAATTAATATATGTATTTAATGCATAATTTTCCATAGGATTTTTTTAATTGAATAAAAGTGTAATGATCCTAAAGAATAGTATAATGCCTGAGAATTGACCAAGAGTTAATATCTATAAGATCTCTTGCAAATTGATAAATTTGGGGCTGGAGTGATAGCACAGTGGGTAGGGCGTTTGCCTTGCACTCGGCCGACCTGGGTTTGAATCCCAGCATCCCATATGGTCCCCTGAGCACCGCCAGCGGTACTTCCTGAGTGCATGAGCCAGGAATGACCCCTGTGCATTACCGGGTGTGACCCAAAAAGAAAAAAAAATTGATAAATTAAAAATTACTCAAAAACAAGAGGGGCAAGTCCAGACAGAGAGCTCAATGGACTGAATGCAGTGCACGTGGGGTGCCTTGGCTTCATTCTTGGTACCAGGTGGTTTTCTGAGCACTGCTGGGAGGACACACACAACAAACAAAAATACTGGGACTGGAGAGATAGTGGAATGGTTAAGGTGCTTCCCTTGCATGGCCAAAGCTCTGGTTTGATCCTGAATAACACATATGATTGTCCCAAGCACTGTCAGGAAAGATCCCTAAGGACAGATCCAGGAGTAAGCCCTGATCATTGCAGGGTACAGCCCCCAAATCAAACACAAGCAAAACCAATTCAATGGGGAAATGACAGGAGTAGGAAGTTCAGAATGGCCAAGAAACAAAAGAGAAGATGCTCAAAACACCAGCCTTCAAGAAAATGTAAATTAAAATGGAAACATATATTTTTTTGCTCACATGACAACAATCGTTTTTACTCACTTGATGATAAAAAAATTAGAAGGCTTAAATTTTTAATTAAAAATTTTATATTTGGGGCCGGAGCGATAGCACAGCGGGTAGGGTGTTCGCCTTGCATGCGGCCGACCCGGGTTCGATCCCTGGCATCCCATATGGTCCCCCAAGCACCGCCAGAGTAATTCCTGAGTGTAAAGCCAGGAATAACCCCTGAGCATTGCCGGGTGTGACCCAAAAAGAAAAAAATAAACACACACACACAAAATTTATATTTAAAAAGAAGCATGGTGTTAACCTTCAAGTTCTTTGATGTCCTACTCGTAAGCCACCTAAAATCCTCCATGTCCTAGTTTCTGTACTTGGGTAAATGCCAATTTAGTTTCTTCTTATTTCTTCCATGGGAAAACCCTGAAAAAGATCTGACCTTGGCAAGGTCAAATAGCTGTATGATGGCATGACCTGACACCAGGATGGCTCCTCTTGAAGAAATTCAATTCCGTCTAGATGTTTTTTAAAAGATGCAAAATGGGGAGATGACATTCAGTTCTATTCTTTGCTGGTCATGGACAATAACTCCTTACTCCTTTCAGCCTCTTAGAAAAATAATCTCATTTATAGGAAAATTAAAATAGAGGTTCAAGGAGTAGCCAAGAGTATAAAAAGCTCCTTGGAGGAGTAAAGGGCTCATTAAAAGGGTATTTAAAGTGCTTTGTCTTTTTTCTCAAGGCGGGGACGGATTTTAAGAATAGAATTCATTGAAGCAAGAATTCCAGATGGAAGAGTGGTCAGGTGGGTAATTATAATGTGATGGTTAATTATGGTTTTCCAGGAAGTGCCTAAATTACAGGGCCATGGTCATTTCCGTGTTGCTTCCTCCTGAGAAAAGTTATTCAGGCCAGAAAAATTAAGTCTGTCCCGGAGCTTTGTAAAACCTAGGCACACTTTGTCCAGGGCAAAGGCATCTGAGCGTTAGGGTCTCATGACTGGCTCCTCTGTCCATTAGCCCTTTGTCACCTGGCTTCGGGAAAGGCAGCCAGGTACTTCCCCTGTGTCGCCTGCCCGTTCTCAAGGTGAAGTGGTGCTCCTCAGTCTCCATCCTGCCTTCTCTCTAACTCTGAGGGAGCAGAAAGACTGAAAAAGTCAACATCGGTGAGGTCATGGAGAACGGGCAGCCTGAACTAGCTGAAGCTCTTTCCTCGCCTCTGCACAAAGGGAGTCTTTCATTGCCTTGGAAAAATCCACCATGGGCCCCGTGAAGAAATGGTCTTCCCCAGGTCTCCTGTTTACTTAGCTCTCGCCTGGGAGGCCGGGCTGACACAAATGCCACCCTTTTTTCAGCCACGCTGACCTCAAATTGGCACGGTGGAGAAATGAGTTTGTGTGTGGGGCTCCCAGAGGGAAGGCCCATGGAATTTTCCTGCCGCCATTTTGGAGGCAACTGTGGCGGCTGTCTCACACACAGTTGTTTTGACGTGGGGACGTTTTGACTCATCCTAAAACCCAATCTTTAAACTTCAGGCTTCAAAAAACAAACCAAGCCAAAACCAAAACAAACAAACAGGACAACCAGAAGACCAACTACACAGATATCCCAACCCTCTCCCTGAACCTCAGTCCCCGGTGTGGTGTGAGAGCTAGGAATGCAATAAAAGTTTTTTTTTTTCTTAAATTAAAAAATTTCTTATTGTGGTGTTGATTTTAACAATATGCTTTACATTTTGATAAACCTAATGAAATGTTAAGAAGATGCCATAAGAAACAGTCATTTCTCATCCAGGAGGTCTCTGTAATCTTACATGTGCACCCCTGCCCTTTCCCCCCACACACCTCATTCTCTTCCATGTAGACTCTTTTTTTTTTCTTTTGGTTTTTGGGTCACACCCGGCGATGCACAGGGGTTACTCCTGGCTCTTCACTCAGGAATTACCTCTGGAGGTGCTCAGGGGACCATATGGGATGCTGGGATTAGAACCCGGGTCGGCCTCGTGCAAGGCAAACGCCCTACCCGCTGTGCTATCGCTCCAGCCCCTTCCATGTAGACTCTTATCAGTGCACCCAACTATCTCCCATCAACTTCACAGGGGCACACACCAATTTCAGACTCCAAAGAGCAACAGCTGCTCAATGCATATTTGTTTGACCAATACATTAAAATATGCCACACTCAATTGGTACTTTCCCATATCTCTGAAAAGAAAAGATAATAATTGAGGTAAGATAATAAATGAACTCTCGGCTAGTGGTTTCTTATAAATATATATATATGCATCTTATTTTACAACCAATGTTTTAAAAATCACGCACACACAAACACACACATTCACACATGCTCACACACCTGGTATAAAAGTTAATAATCACTTGGAGCAATGCTTTTTACTATTTTTTATTGTATACCATTTTGTTTTTCTTTATATCCTTTTAAAGTAATTGATTAATTATTCTCTGGGTGACTTGGAGTCATATCTGGTGGTGTTCAGGGGGGCTATTCCTGGCTCTGTGCTCACTCCTGGTGGTGCTCAGGGATCAAACCAGTATTGGCTGCATGCAAGGCAAGCACGTAGTCTACCCCTCTGATCATATTTTCGTCTTTAAAATTCTTGAACATTCTACATTCATTTGGGGTCCTGGACCCCATTGGATGATTTCCAGGTCTGTTGTCTGCCCTCATATGAAAGAATTTCAGGAGATAAATTGTGTAGTAAAACAGGTTTATTTAAGGATTGTGATAAGGTGGGGAGGGGGAGTGAGAGAATGAGGGGGGGAATATAGGGGCTTCTCCACAGGGCAGCTGAGGCAACCCACCCAGAAAAAAGAAGGGAATCACACATCCCAAACTGAGAGACAGCTGAATCCCAGAACGGAGAATGTGTGCCACTGGCCTTCGCAGAGCTGCTGTTATAGGTCCCCGCCACCACACCTGCTGGGAGCCTTGCAAAGCAGATTAGAACCTGTGGAGGGGCCTTCAGGGGGAAACCCTTTGACCTTTGGGTGGTCTTCTTCCAATTCTTATCTTATTCCTTTGTTCCTGCTGAAGTTCCTCCTCTCTGAGGGGCGCAGCCTCCGCCAGAGGCAGCACCAGCGCCTGTTCGAGCCTACTCAGTCTCAGTTCCTGCGTCCGCAGAGGGGACCCAGCCAGCATGCTTTGGGGGCTGGTGACAGAGTAACGTCTTTGAAACACATCTGGTTTTATCACTTCTCAAGAAACTCATTGCCAAGGTTATCCCTATCTGCCTGCCTGCAGTACTACCTACGCCTCCCACGCTGCCTGTGAAGACACATCTGAAGAGATACTCCTGTGCAGGACGGTGTGGAGAGTTGGCTCCCGAGAGTAATTGTGGGAAGTTACTATCTCTGGGTGCAGGAGACAAAGAGAACTTGGCGTTATCAAACGAGCATTTCCTAAATATGCAGATGGGTCT
Organism: Sorex araneus; assembly: GCF_027595985.1. NCBI lineage: Eukaryota > Metazoa > Chordata > Mammalia > Eulipotyphla > Soricidae > Sorex > Sorex araneus. The sequence continues at coordinate 280,565,963 of NC_073303.1, read as the reverse complement.
GCCTGAACTGCTGGATGTAGACCCCTTGAGGGGCTCTGCTAAACATCTCCTCTGGCTCAGAAGGATACACAGAGGTCAATTCTACTTATGAAGGAATTGGTGTCTGAGACCCAAGACTTCTCCTGGGGCAGGGGTGGGGACGTTATTGGGATTGGTGACTGGGACCAAAGGCTTCTTCCTGGGACAGCTGTGAGAGCCTTAGTGGGATCTGACAGAGTCCCCAGCTAGTTAAAGGCGGGAGAGTATGCAGAGAATCCCAGAATCAGAATAGACTGAGGGTGGACAGGTTTGGGGGTGAGAGAGAATCACTAAATGACCAGCTCCAGCTCCTTCCTTGGTAACTGGCCCTTCTAGAAACACTCTAACTCCCATACAACAGTCACAGCTCAATGCTTCTGTATTCCACGGTGTAATTATCCTTCATAAAAACAGTATTCTGACTCTCCTTTAAAATGAAGAGACAACATTTCCACTAGTATTGGATTCCTCTTTGGGCTGTCGTCACTGTATCTGTCTCTGGGTGGTATTCCTTTTCGAAGTCAGTCACAGTTCCATTCGATTATATTTATTGTTTGGTTTTTTTTGGGGGGTGGAGGGGTGTGAATTGAACTGCACATAACAGTGCTAATAGCTTATTCCTGGCTCTGTGCTCAGGGATCATTCCTAACGGTGCTTGGGGACCATATGTGGTGCTGGGGATTGAACCTCTGGTAGGCCATGCATGAAGCAAGCATCTTACTCTCTGAACAATCCCTCTCTCTCTCTCCACAGCTCTCCCCCAACCCCACACTGATTATTTTCTAATCATCAACCATTAACTCTCCTTACATTAAGTGAATAGCTGCTACCATTCTCAAGGCCGCAGAGCTTTCCCTTCTTGGAACCAAATAGCTCTGGGCTTAGACCTGGTAGGTTGACCCAGGCCCCTCACCTGTATGGTCCTTGGAGTCCTCAGCCCTGGCATTTCTCCTATCACTAAAATTCCCTTTGAGGCGGGCAATCAGATTGGTCGGCCTCTTGATGGTGAATTTCAGGAAGCAACTAAACCAGGAAATATTTAGAGAGATTAGATCTTATCTGAAAAGGAGCCGTCTTACCCTGGCTAGAGAGGCCAGCTGAGGCTAGACGGCCCCCCTTTCCACACCCCCCCCCCCACACACCAGGAGACAATTCAGCTGGAACAAAGGAAAAATTCAGATAAGACTCAAGAATGAAGAGTTCAAAGGTTGTCCTTGACAGAGCCCAGCACTGAGAGCTCAGTTTAAGGCGGTCTGGGAGAGACTGTAAAATAATCAGCTTTTCAGATCAACTCGGTCTGTTCCACCCTGGAGTTGCTGGCACCTTTATGGGGGATTGTAATGTCTTTTACTTTATAACCTTCTCTTCTGTCTCTGAAAAAGCCCTTGCTCTTTCTTGAGAGAGTATTAGCCTTCCTTGGAACTCTTCAGCTTTACTGTCTGTCTTCTGAAAATCTTTTCTGCAGTGAAAGACAAGGATCTGGACCCCAGTGGAGATTGGGGCCGATTTTCTCCTTTTCCTGTGAAAACATGACTTTGCCTCAGCCTGAGAAACCCAATCATGAACAACTTTGGAATTGAAAGGTAAAACGTTTTAAAAAGTCAGGTGGAAGGGAACATTCCCAGGATGCTGTGGCAGGGACCAGTTTCCGGGTCTTGCAGATTTGATGGCTGCTGTAGCAAAGTGTCAGGATCTACAGGCTCCTGTGCAGAATTTACTTCTGGATAAGGACTGTCCTGCTCACTTTACTGACAGCACAATTAACTCATTCTTGGGGCATCCACATGCCAAGAGGCACCAGAACTCGACTGGGGTCCAGACATACTAAGTCCTCTTTATCATCACTGTGTCTTAATGGTCCAATTTCCCCTTAGTGATAGGGACCATTATCTCTGCCTGTAGAGTAAAGTCCTTTTCTACCAACTGGCTCAGAGACTCAGGGGTTTCCAAATGGCCCGTTCGTTTGTTTCCATTCCAGTCCAATGGAATCGGTGTTTACGTCCCCTGGGAACAGAACCTCAAACCAGCAGAACTGTCAGTTGTAGGTATGGGAAGCAACGTTTCTGCTGCAGGAAGCTTGAATAATAGTGAGAGGAGTCAGTCCCCTGTCTGCCCTCGATTCCCAAACCCATGTCTCCTGGCTACGGGAAAAGCAGCATCATACCTATATTGGATGCTGAGTCAAAGGCCAGGCTACATCCTGGAGGGCATAACCCTGTCATTTAAAATGTTGTCGCCCAGCTAGGGCTGTGACTCTGTCTTTATTCAGTCTGTGGGCTGCTTCTGGGCAGTGGCGCGTAGAGGAAGAAGGAAACCCATGGGCACAGACCCCTGCTGTGTTTCTTTTGCTGTCAAGTGAATTCTCACTGTATCTGGGTTCTGAAGAGGAGCGTGTGGGAAGGCCGGCGGCGGGCGTGGGAGTTGTGAGGTGGGCCGCTGCTTCCTGCAAGGAGAAGTCTTCGTCCCTCTGACCAAACTTGAGGGTGCTTTGCCCCTCCTTTCCCACCTGCCAGCTCTCTCTGTGACCCCAGTGCTGGCCGACTCCACAGAAAGCCTGTGCCCATCCGAATGCCTTTTCTTCTTCCAGCCAGTGAACTTCCCTCTGTCAGGCTTCCACCACGCTCCTCTGTCCCGGGACGCTTCGGGTTGCCATCTCCTTCTGGGTCACTTAGCATCCGGTCACCTCCAGAGAAGTGAGGACAAAGCTGGCAGGGTTTCCATGTGGGCGTGGGGCTTTGGTTGAAAACCAGGCCGTTACGGACTGGAGAGTGAGAGTACAGGAGCCAAGGCACGTGCCTTGCTTGTGGGTGTGGTGGCTTTATGGCACAAAAGGAAAGAAAGAAAGAAAGTGGGCCCATTGGCCTGAAGGCATCTGTGTTCCAGAAAGAAGGCTGTTGGGAGGCGGCCCTCAGCAGCATCCGGGTATTGGTTCTCAGGCTAAGTGCAAAACAGGAGGTTTTGTCCCAGGTCTCTGTCCATAGTCTAATTCGCAAATGTCTGGGACTTCAGGGAAAACCAGAGTTACGAAGGGGTGGGGAGAGGGAAAGCAGAGGCAGTGCGGGGTGCTGAGCAAAACTGGGGTGGGGTGAGCTCTCGGGGGGACCCTCTTGCCTCCCAAGGCTCTTTGACACCGGGAGCCCTGCCCAAGGATACTGAGCCCTAGGTGGAAAGGGCCCACGGCTCCACAGGCAGAAACATAAACGTGGCGAGAGGAAACTGGCTAAAGAAACACGCAAAGTCAACTCACTTCCAAGCGACAGGTCGGCATCCCAACTCTCTCAACTAAAGGGGAGAAATGCTCTCCTGCTCCTCTCTCTGCACAGTGGAATGATGAGGCGAGAGTGGCAAGGAACGGGAGAGGCGGCTGGGGAGCTGGTCATGTATCCTTTGGAGTGAATCTTCGTGTGTCTCAGGAGTGGATATCAAGCAGTGGGAGACTGGGTCGTATGGAAGCTCTATTCATACTGTTTGCAGGAATCTCCACAATGTTTTCCATAAGAGCTGAACTAGACAACATTCCTGCCAGCAGCACTAAGCACTGTTCCCCTCTCACCACATCCCCGCCAGCACAGATTGTTCTAAGCCTTTTTGTTTTTTTCCTTTTTGGGTCACACCCAGCGATGCTTAGGGTCACTCCTGGCTCTGTACTCAGGAATTACCCCTGGCCCTGCTCAGGGGACCATATGGGATGATAGGAATCGAACCCGGATGAGCCGCATGCAAGGCAAACGCCTTACCCGCTGTGCTATCACTCCAGCCCCTCCAAGCCTTTTTGATATATTCCATTCTCACTGGCATGAGATGCTCGCTCATGGTTATCTTGCTTTGGATTTCTCTGATAAGAAGTGACAATGAACACTTTTTCATGTGCCTGCTGGTCCTGCTTGCTTTTTAATTTTTTAATTATTTTTATTTTTATTTTCGTATTTTGCTTTTTGGGTCACACCTGACGATGCACAGGGGTTACTCCTGGCTTTGCACTGAGAAATTACTCCTGGTGGTGCTCGAGGGACCATATGGGATGCTGGGGTTCGAACCTGGGTCAGCCATGTGCAAGGCAAATGCCTACCCACTGTGCTATTCGCTCCAGCCCCATGCTTGCTTTTTTTAAACCCAATTTACTTAGGTATGATAAAGTACCAAATGTTGTATATTTAATGCATACAACTGTATGAACTGTATACCCATGGAGCCATCACCACAACCATCATCCCTCTTCTCAGGGCCACAGAACATGTCTACCCCCTCCGACAGTTTCTTCTTGCCCCTATTACTATTGTTGTTATTATATCATGTGGTATTATGATTACTACAAGAACACTGAAGGGAGCTGGAGCGATAGTATAGTGGATAGGGCTTTTGCCTTACAGGCAGTCGACCCGGGTTCCATCTCCAGCATCCCATAGGGTCCCCTGAGCACTGCCAGGAGTAATTTCTGAGTGCAGAGCCAGGAGCTAACCCTGAGCATTGCCGGGTGTTACCCAAAAAGCAAACAAACAAACAAACAAACAACCAAAACAATAACACTGAAGCTCTTCCCTTTTACTATATATATTTAGTTAGCTTGGGGGACATACCCAGCAGTGCTCAGGGGTTACTCCTGAGGACTTGGGGGACCATATGGATGCTGGGATTGAACCCCGGTTGGCCCTGTGCAAGGCAAGCACCCTACCCACTTGTGCTATCTCTCCAGCCCTGTAGTATTTGACTTTTCACCTATAATAAAGTGTGGGGACTCTGGCAGTGCAGGGTCCGACCAGCAGCACGAGCCCCTTGAGGGTGGATGCACAGCTGCTACTTGAGCTGCCACTGATTGACTTGCAATCCCCAAGGTAAACCCCCAGGACTCTGAACACTGCTTCAGAAGCCCCCAAAATAAATAAAATAAAGCAAAATAGAATGAAATGAAGCATAGAGTAGAATGAAAGTTGCTAGAGATTTGGGGGAGGAGGTAATGGCCCAAGGGTATAAAGTTTTGGGCACAAGAGACAAGTAAAGTCTAGGGGAACAACTTATTATCTAACACAGCTTCTGCTAACAATGCTGCATTGCAACGCACTTAGAATTTTGTGAAAGGGAGGGCCAGAGAGATAGTACAATGGGCAGGGCCAGGAGTGATCCTTGAGCACAGAGCCAGGGCTAAAATCCTGATCGCAGCTGGGAATGGAACAAACTCTTCTCTCTCACCCCCCCTCAAAAAAGTTAAACAATATATATAAGAGCATTCATGCTGTGTGATGTCTTTTCGGCCTATTGTTTACTAGTCAGTGTTCTCAGAGAAACAATAGGAGAGGAGGGGAGAAAGACTGAGAGTAACAGAGAGAGGAGAAAAATGGGCTCATGAGCTCATGAAATGGTCGTGGAGGCTGAGAAGGCCCAGAGTCCACTGTCTGCAAGGTAGAGAACTAGGAAATCCACTGCAATCCAGTCCCAGTCTGCTGATGAACATTCTGGAATCCAAAGAATTCTGATGTAAGAGAGAGAAGGCTGCATGGCTCAGTTCTGGAAGAGAGAGTACATTTGTACTTCCTTGGTATGTTTCTTGCAGTCAGGCCCTTGGGGACAGGAAGCTGCTGCCCACATCAGGGAGGGGGAAGGCGGGCCTCTTTACTCAGTTACTGAATCAGACATTAATTCCTGCTGTGAACGCCCTCACGACACACCCAGCAATGCTGTTTCACCAGCTATCTGACATGCGAAGCTAACCATCACATCCAACTCGCTGCTGCCTATGGCAGGAGTTTCTACTGTTTAAAAAGGCAAATGATATCGCACTGAATGAGTAAACTGCATTTTATTCATCCACTCATCCGCTAATGGCCAGCAGGTTGGTTCCCACAACTTAGCTATGTGCTTCTTGCCCCTGATTTATGGACAAAGGGGAAAATAGAACCTGGGATCCACATCTTAAGACATGCTGTTTCAGCCTCTCAGAACTTCAAAGGTCTCCCCTCAGCAGAGCCTTTGTTGCACAGACTAGAAGCCTAACTTAGAGGTTGGGACTTTCCCAGCTGCATCCGGGTGGGCCAGGCCTCCAGCATCCCGCCCCATCCAGCCCCGTTATAATTATGGACTTCATCTGTCCTCGTTTCTCACAATGTGCCCTTGGCTCAGGGTAAGTTTGGCTAAGTCCTGAGTTCAGCTCTGAACTCAGACACGTCCAGCTTATTTTCCCCTCCAAAGAACCCCTGCTCTTCCATGAGCTGAGCTGCTTGGTTCCAGCCTAGAGCACTCTCTCTCTCTCTCTCTAACTGTGTGGTGTAGAGAAATTGAAATGACATCTGGGTGTCATGCAGGTGTGGAATAATGGAAGGACTTAGAAGACCTGGGTTCAGCTTCCAGCTTTGTGACTTGTCCGTTGTCTGATCTTGGGCAAGTGGGAGCCTTCCTAGCCTCAGCATACTGGTCTATCAATGTGTTAATCAGACCATGATGATGATGGTGGTCTTTGTCACTCACTCATCTGACGACCATGTGTTAAACTATAAATCACCACAGACCGGGCTCTAATCTAGCTAGTAGGGGAACTGTGGTAAATAAGATCTCTGCAATTGGCTCTACTGGAATCTGCATTTTGTTTGTTTGTGGTGCTCAGGGGTTACTCCTGGCTCAGTGCTCAGGAATCACTCTTGGCAGACTTGGAAGGACCACATGGGATGCCCAGTATCGAACTCAGGCCTTCCGTGTGCAAAGCAAGCACCCTACCCGCTGCTTTGGAAAGAGATTGCAGGAAAAGAGGGTAAAACTCCGAGCCCCATTTTATTGCCTGCTACCTACTAGATGTTAAATGATGATAATTTCATCCTCTCCCTAGAAACACGTCTATTTCCGTCTTTCCTAACAATTCCCTGCCCGGTATTAATGCTCAGGGTACCCCTGACCACTTGCTGGAAATTCTCACTATTCACCATTTGCCCCCACTCATGCTTCTGCAGGCTCCGAGCACGGTGTCATCTATTGTAGGGCCTCAGGCAGTGGGGAGCCTGGTGGAAGGACAGGGGAAGGTCAGTGGCCTGTGTGTCATCGAAGAGCATTCCCGGCCGCTGTTCACTCCCTGGGCCTTTGCTGCCCCCAGACTGCCCAATGCAGAATCAAGATTCTCCGGAAATACACTGCAATGGTGACCAAGGTGCATCCTTCTCTCCCAAATTTATTCCTCCTAATGAATGAATTTATCTTTTGGGCATTGTGTGTTCTGTTTTGGGGCCACACCCTGTGATGCTCAGGGCACGTTCCTGGTTCTGTGCTCAAGGATCATTCTGGCAGTGCTCAGAGGACCACACGCAGTGCCAAGGATCAAACCCAGGTTGGCTACACACAAGGCAAACTCCTTACCTGATGCACCATCTCTTGGGCCCTGATTTATAATTTTATCCGCCACACTCACAAAAGAGTCCAAAAAGGCAGCTCTAAAGTAGAGACACACAAAAGGAAACAAACTAAAATGCATTGGGGAAAGAAAACCAAGGAGGGGCCCTGTGGTAGAGAGCCTGCCTTGTGTGGGAGACCCTGAGTTCCTTCCCCGGAAGCACCCCACAGGCCCCATGCTGGCACTGCCACTGTGACCGCTGCACCACAAACAGTGGAATCTGGATACCACATGCAAGTGTGCAAGGAGCACAGCCAAGTGTGTGACCAGAAGACAAGCCCCCCACCTTCTTCATCTGTGACTCTGTTCTCGGCCCCGCTGGGCTCTCACTGCCGGGGGCTCCAGGGTGAGCCCCTTGCCCCTTGCCCCTTGATCTTGCCCAGCTCTGCTCAGGTCCAGAAGTTGCTGGCCGCTACCTTTGCCAGGAGGAAAGAGTTCCAAATAACATGCTGCCATGGCAACTGCCTCCTCATGTACTTGTCTTCCTCCCACAGCCCCATCCCACCCCATCAGGTACTTGGATTCATCTCCGGCTGGACCACGAGCCACTCCCAGGGCTGGGGGGGGAGGGGAAAGAGTGGCTTTACCCTCAGGGAGTTGGCAGGGAACCCTCCTGTGCCCCTCCTTTGGTTGGCATCAGAAACACCACATTAGGACTAGAGTGATAGTACAGCGGGTAAGGTGTTTGCTCTGCACGTATCCGACCTGGGTTCGATCCCGGCATCCCATTTGGTCCCCCAAGCACTGCCAGGAGTAGTTCCTGTGTGCAGAGCCAGGAGTAACCCCTGTGCATTGCTGGGTGTGACCCAAAAAGCAGAAAAAAGGAAAAAAAAAAGACCACTTTAGGCCCTCAAGCAATGTGATCAGTCCTCAGTTTCCCTGCTTGTGAAATAAGGGTCATCTTCCATCTGCAATGACCAGAGTTCAGGCGGGAGCAGCCTGGGGGATGTACTAGGGACAAAGGCACTTAGGAGGCGAGCAGGTGAGGTGCTGTGGAGAAGACAGGACCGGCAGGGGGCCGCACAGCATGGGGTGGGGGCAGAGAATGGGGGCACTGCGTCTCCCCCAGCCCGGGACACCTGCTTTAGCTGGGGCCAAGTCTAGAAGAACAGGCTGTGATTCTGGGGTCTGAGCACCCCTGTGACCCAGCTCTGCAGGCTGGAGGCTCAGGAGCGCAGCCGGCCAGCTTAGTCACCGCCACGGTCAGGGCCTTCATGCTGCCTCCGGCTTTTCACACCGCTCCTCCTCCCAGGAGGCAGGGAGGCTCTGACCTCAGCACGGAGGGGCCGGAACACCGCGGCGGGGCCCCTGCTCTCCACTGCGCTGACCTCTGGAAAGGCACCAGGGGCAGGACTAGTGGGTCTCTGGGCCCTTCCAACCTTCTGGCTCCTTCCATCCTCGCTGCACAGAGCCAGGACAACACCCGGAGTCCCTGGGCAGAGACGGGTCGGGGAAGGGCAGCTGCGGTGGCCTCAGACTCAGCCTACAGTGTCAGTTGGCAGTCAGCGGCCAGCAGTGCAGCTGGGGTGCGGGCTGAATCACTTGGGGGGGGCAGGGATGTTCAGGGTGGTCACCCCCTGGGTGATGAGCACCTCGTCACTGCCCTGTCTGGAGGGTGAGTCAGGGCACCATGGGAGAGTGAGGCTGGTCTCTGGGCTTCCCTGCCAGCCGGGTTTTCTCCCCAGTGCCCTCAAGGAATGTCTGCTCTGCTGTGATATCCGCTGCCTGCCGGCCACATGAGCTGGGGCACGCTGGGCCCAGGGGGTTCTGACGACTCTCTCTGCGGGCCCGCCCCCCGGTCCTTGCACAACCATCCTATGGCAAGACAGTGGGGATGACCCAGGCCAGCAACAGCTGAGCTCACAGCCCTGGACGCTGTGGGGGAGACCTGGGAGGGTTCCCCATCACTACCCGCAGGGCCTGGAGAGCTAGGGGCTGGTTCCTGCATAGAGGGGGGGAGGCTGGGAAGGTTGGGCGGGTGGAGGCTGAGAAACAGTGAGAGAGAGGCAGCGGGGGCGGGTGAAGGCCAGCAGGGCTGTGTCCTGAGGAAGGTTCCCCAGCAGGGAGCCGGAGAGCGGTGGGTTCTGTTCTGAGGGCTTTGAGCCCCAACTCCTCCAGAGGCCCTACCATGAGCCCTGGAGCTGGGGAGCTGGACCAGCACCCTGTCCCGACCCACCCGGAAGCTCCCACAGTGACCACGCAGGGCTCCTCTTCCCTCCCCGCCCAGTGAGGGGCCCGCTCTAAGGGTGGACGTCCCGGCCTCCCGCTGTGGCTGTGGCTTCCTCCCAGCCCCCAAATCTCAGGTCCCAGAAACCAAGCCGCCTCTTCATGGGGAGGCGGCCCTGGACTCACCAGCCCGGAAAGTTCCAGCAGTTTGCAGAGACTGACACGAGGGTGATGAGTCCGGCTCGGGTCAGCAATGCTCAGACTGGCTTCCTGGATGGGCTGATGGCACCCGTGCAGGGTCTCGGCTCCCCTCAGCTGTTTGCTTCAAGGATCAAGGTGGCGTTTGCAAAGGCCAGAGGGGCCCGGCAGTCTGTGGGAGAGGCAGGGGCAGATTCCACCTATCTGAGAGACCGTGGCGCCCCGGCAGGGCTGTCCTTCACCGGTGACCTGTCATGGCTCTGGGTCTTGCTGCCTGGTGCCAGGCGCTCACGTCCAAACCTGCCCCATGGAGCTGGAGGCCACTGCCCCGCCTGGCAGAAGGGCCCACATGCCAGGCTGCCCGTGGCCCGCTCTCCTGCGCCCCTGAAGCGCTCACAGAGGTCGCAGAGCCTGTGCGGGGCCTGGCAGACAGCTGCCGGGATTCAGTCAGGCCAGACGAGGCACAGACGAGCCTCCTGTCTCGGTCACTGGGCCACACACCGAATCCCGCACTCTGGGCACGGAGGTCCCGGGAGGCCCAGAGCGCTATAGAGAGAGGACTGAGGGGTGTGAGGGGCCTTGGTGAGGGTATGGCACAGCTTCCGGGGCGGCAGACACAGATACACATGTGCCACACCCTGCAAACACCACACATGTACCGCACATCACACACACATGCACTCACTGAACACACGTACCACACACCACACATACACACCACACACACCACACATCACACATACACACCATATACACCACACATACATACCACACACACCACACATACCAAACACACAGATAAACACACCCACCAAGCACACACCGCACATACCACACACCAAACACACAGATGCACACATACAACAAGCACATACCACACATACACCACACACCAAACACACAGATACACACATTGTTTTTTCCAAACACACAGATACACACACAAACTAGGAACACACCACACATACCACAAGCCACACATACACACCACACACATCACACACCAAACAGACACACACCAAGTACACACCACACACACTACACACACACCACACACCAAACACACAGAGACACACACACCAAGCACACACCACACATACACCACACACCAAGCACACAGATACACACTCACCAAGCACACACTAGAACACACAGCATACACCACACTCACACACCACACGCCACACATACACACCACACACACCACACACCAAACAGGTAGACACACACCAAGTACACATCACACACACACTACACATACACCATAAACCAAACACACAGATACACACAAACCAAGCACAAACCACACACACCACACCAAACACATACACACCAACCACATTCCACACACCACATATACACAACACAAACACCACACCACACACACATACCACACACCACATACACCAAACCCTGCCCCCAAACACGCACTACACACACCACACACGCACACCCCATACCACAGCTGCCAGTGCTCAGGGGCTCTTCCTGGTCTGTGTTGAGGAGAAGCCTGAAGTGTTCAGAGGGTCTGTGGTACTGAGAATGAACCAGGGTCAGCTTGCACCCAAGGCTAACACCTCACCTCCTGTCCTATTTCTCCAGCCCCTTCAATTTTTTTTTTTTTTTTTTTTTTGCTTTTTGGGTCATACCCGGCGATACACAGGGTTACTCCTGGCTCTACACTCAGGAATTACTCCTGGCAGTGCTCGGGGGACCATATGGGATGCTGGGAATCGAACCCAGGTCGGCCGTGTGCAAGGCAAACGCCCTACCAGCTGTGCTATCACTCCAGTCCCTCCCTTCAAATATTTTTGATCAAGTTTGGAAACATTGCAGACATTGTTTTTCCAAATGATTTCTCTGCTTCTAAACCTTTTATACCTTAATTCAAGTTTTCAGTTACTTTTCTAAAACTCACAGATTCTTAATTTTTTTCAATTTTTTTTCCCCCTCTCCAGATGTCAGCTTGGAGGTTTCCTATTGCTATGACTTTGAATTCACTTGCAGTTTTTCTTCCGCAGTGTTTAATCTGTCAGCAATTTAGGACATACTTTTAAAATTTTGTAATTTCTATTATGTATCCCTGCAGCTTCTATTTTTCTCTCTTATATCTTCTATTTCTTTTCCTATTATGTTCCTTTCTGTCAGCATATGTGCAAAAACTATCTGTGTGGGGGGCACACCCAGTGGTGCTCTGTGCAGGAGTCATCACTGGAGGTGCTCAGAGGACCATATATGGTGCCGGGGATCCAATCCAGGGTCACTGCCATCGAGACCAGAAGCCAGGCAAATGCTGCTACATCTGGCCCCTAGAAGAGCTGTTTGCATAGCTGTTTGCTTAGTCCCGAACCCCTGTCTGGGCCAGAGAGATGGCGTGGCAGGAAAGGCACTTGCTTTCCACATGGCTGACCTGATTCCTGGCACTGTCCCGTGAACACTGCCAGGAGTGATCCCTGAGCACAGAGCTAAGAGTAAGTACCATTTAGTGTGCCCCCTGTCCACTCCCCGAAACAAAAAACCACCCCAAACCAACTTCCACTAAATCCCTGTCATTTCTGGGAATGTGGGAGTGTTTCTAGTCACATTTTCTTGCATTTTTTTTTTTAAATTTTAACTGGGAGCTTGCCATCATCACAGTTGCCTTTTTGAGTGGGTGATTTTTATTTTTCTCTTGAAAGAATACTGCTTTATTTTGGCAATTAAGTGAGAACTTTAAGATGAACTCTGTTGTTTTGAAGATTTGCCCTTCAAGTTTTGTCAAGGCAGATAGAGACCAGCCTTAATGCTGGGTCTCTTAGCCGAGTACCAAGAGGCAGCCCTGCAGCCCTTCTGCTCAGCCCCCCTAGGTGCTGGCTGCCCCCAGTGCTCAGCATTCGGGTTCTGGCTACCCCTCTTGCATTGGCTATTGGGCTTTCACCCGCCAGCATTCCCAGCTCAGCTTTCAGCAGTAGTTTCAAGGAGACCCCATGGAGATTCCTGAAATTTTTCTCTGCATAGTTCTTTTCTCTCTAGTTCTTCTTCTCCGCATTCCAGCTGCCTCAGCCTCTCTGAACTCTGATCTCTCCTGCAGGGCTTGACTGCCGTGTTGTTTGCGTTCCTTCTTGGGCTTTGCTGTCAGGACTCGGGTTCTCCATGCTGACCCTCCTGGATCAGAACCCCGTGCGGCATGTGAATGAGCATTTGAAACAGCTGTTTTGTGTACTTTAGCCTTTAACATTGTATTTTTATCTTTTTAAGTGCAAGGACAGGTCTGGTCCTAGTTACTCTTTCATTCTGAGAAGGAATAGTTGTTTTTTTTTTTTTTTTTTTTTTTTAGTATCACGTTCAGATCCGGGGGAACCTTTGAAGGGTTGACCGCATACTTTGCGTGTGGGAGTCCAGGCTGGATTCCCGCAGTGCGTGGGGTTCCCCCAGCACCGCCAGAATGACCCCAACCACCGCACTGGGCTGCGGAGGACCAGCAGGCATGGCCCCCAACACATATCTGTTCACACGGATATACCTTTCCCGTCCCGGCAGGGGGGCTGGCCCTCAGCAGAGAGCACCAGACGGAGGCTTTGGGCAGGACACCGGGAAGGGGACTCGGCAGAGAGCTGAACGTTCAGGGGTGCAGTGGCAATTTCTCTAGTGTGGGCTGAGAGGAGGATGGGAAAGGACTGGCTGTTTCTCAGGGCAACAAGAAGTGGGTCAAGTCCCCCGCCCCCCTTTTATTTTATTTATTTATTTATTTTATTTTTTGGGTTTTTGGGTCACACCCGGCGATGCTCAGGGCTGACTCCTGGCTCTATACTCAGGAATCACTCCTGGCAGTGCTCAGGGGACCATATGGGATGCTGGGAATCGAACCCGGGTCGGCCGCGTGCAAGGCAAACGCCCTACCCGCTGTACTATTGCTCCAGTCCCTCCCCCCCTTTTATTTTTAAGTCTGAACACAGGTTTCCTTCTGATCCCAGGCTGGGATCCTCCAAGGAGCTTTCATAAATCTTGACACTCTGGCCACCCCGGAGACTGGAGCCATCTCTGAGCAGAGTCCAGGACTGTGAATGCTCCACAGATGTCCCTGTGGCAGCCCAGCTCCCAGGGGTGCCCAGAAGGCCTGGGGCTCCGCGCTCCCTCCCGGACCATGGCAGGCACGCTCAGGGGTGAGTGGCACCCACGTGCCACCAACTGCACTCCCTTCTCCTTGCCTGAAAGGGGCGAGGCTGGCAGGATGTGCTGGGGAGGCCGAGCCGCGGGGGCAGGGAGGCGAGGGGGGGGCGGCGGGGAGTCCCCACTGCCCTTTTCCCTTCTGCTTTCACACTTCCTTCCTTCACTTGGGGCCCAAACACCTTTGGCACTAGCCAGCCTGACTGGCCACTGGCCAGCCTCTTCTGCCCACACATCCTGGCCACTGTCCTTCTCCGGGGTGACGAGAAGGCCCTGGAAATCCCTTCCTAGTTACCAAGAAACTGTGGACTGGTCTCCTAGAACCGGGTCCACGGAACTGTGATGGACGCACACACTGTGGGTCAAAGTCCTGCCTAGTGGCTCAGTGACCCGTGACCAGGTCAGGGGCTGCTTCTCTGGGCCCCTCCTTTTCTCTCCCCGTGAAATCCAGGCCCCGCGGCAGGGGGTGCCTGCACCCCCGTCTCTGAGGTCAGGGCATGTGCGGCACCCGCTGGCCCTTTTCTCCTGAGAGACGTGGGGGGCTTGGGGCCTCCCACCTCCCCAGCCAGGGTGCTCGGCTCAGGGGAGATGGAAACAGAGAGGACGGGGGGTGGGGGGGCGGGGCACGGACAGGGCTGTACTGTCACAGAATGTGGTGGTCTCCCCCCAGCACGGCCTCTTCATCTTTCCTCTTCAAAACAGCGAAGAAGGACTGTTCTGCAAGGGTCATTCTGAGGGCAGGCTAAGTGTTTATTTTGAAAGGGACAGCTCAGCCTTGGGCCGGTGGGGCGGCCAGGGAGGCAAGATGTTGCAAGATGTCCCAGGAGGGTGTCAGGATCCGGGCAAGGGGTCTCTGCACACAAGGCCAGGCCGGGGCTCTGAGGAGCTGTGGAAGAGCAGCCGTGGGGGTTTCTGCGCGGGGAAATGGGTTCAAGGCAGAGGCAGCTGGCGGGCCAGCGGCGGCCCCTCTGCCAGCATTGAGAAGCCCAGGATGCTGAGGCAGATGCAGTCTGGGAGCCTCCGTGGGACAGCACCTGGGACCCTCCAGACTTATAGGGAGGCCGGCTGAGAGCGAGGAGTGGCCGGTCATCCCTACAGGGGCTCGGGGACCCAAGGCACAGGGAGGCTGCCTCTCCTGTGTCCTCGCCAAGGCCACGGAGCAGGGGAGACAGAGCTGGTTATCAGCAAAGAGTGTGTGTGTGTGTGTATGTGTGTGTGTGTGTGTGTGTGTGTGTGTGTGCGCGCGCGCGCACGTGCCTGTGTGTCTCTGTGTCTGTCTGTCTGTCTGCAGATATCTAGGTTCTCTTGCTGGCATCCAGGGTGCCGCAATAGGGGACTGTCCCTCAGTGTGGGGTGCTCAGGACAAGGGTGCAAAGAAAGATTATAAATGGGGCTGGACAGATAGCACAGGAGGTTAAGGCACTTACTTGCCTTGACCATGGTCAGCCTGGGCTTGACCCCCAGCCCCGCCTATGCTCAGAGTGATCCCTGAGCACACAGACGGAAGTAAATCCTGAGCATTGCTGGCTGTGGCCCAAAAGCAAAAAAGCAAACAAAAAAGTATACATAACAAACAAGCACAGTTAGCAACATTGTGTGTTCCTTAATAGCGCATAACTTTCACTTGGCTGTCATCTCTCCCATGGTTGGGGCCACAGCCCTGATCTCCGAGGACACCGGGGCAACATGGGGTCAGGGACAGATAGTGCGGAAAGGTAGAGCTCAGTGTCATGCGAATCCCCATCGCCTGCTTGCGAGGCGAGCTCCTTACCTACTGCACTCTCTCTCAGCCCCGAGTTTGGTGTGTTTTCAGCTCAGGACACGCTGTTGTTCTTGGTCTACAGGACTCTTAGCAGGAGATAGGAAATTTAGGGTGCCTTTTCTTCCCTGAGAATTAACTAATTCTATGAAAGCTACAGATAAAGATAATGTTTCTCATCTGCTTTGAGAAATGGCTTCTAGTTAAAGATAGTTTCAGCTTAACTCTTGGACTTTTGTTCTGGTGTTGTTTGGGGGCCACCCAATGTAGTGTTCAGGGGAACTTTCCAGCTCTGTGCTTGGGGCCGGGTGCCGAGAGGGCTTGGGGGACCGTGTAACATGGGAACGAAGCCCTGACGGCCAGATGCAAAGCACGTTCTCGGGGCTGAGCTCTCATTCTGACCTCTGACTCTGAGATTTCACATCACATCAAGATGATTTTCAGGATCTTTCTTGGATATCAGTTCAGAACCCACCGAGGATTAGTGCAGTGATACCCTTGGGTGCAGGTGAGCACTTGTGACATCACGTGTCTGGATTCCCACAGGTTTCAGGAGGAGGGGAGCAAGGAAGATGAGCTCGGCTTCTCATACAAAAGCTAGGAAAGCTGCCCTGGGCCGCCCCGAACCGCTGGTGTGTCTCAGTGGACATCCCTGGCAGCCAGCCACTTCCTGCCTGTCTGGCTAGCTTTCCTGAGGGGAGTCACCTGTGTCTCCTGTGCTGTTGACTCAGCATTGTAACTGGCACTGCTCAAAGCTTGGCGATCTTTCTAGAGGTTCCCTAAACGCTGAGGGCCTGCCTGGGCCCCTGTTCCCCTTACCCAGTTGTCTTCCCAGGAGGCCACAGAGCTGCTAATGAAGATAGTATCTTACCTGACAAACACGTCAGGGAGAAAGGGGTTGTGTGAGGGTACTTTGGGGCTGGTCTTTGTGGGAACTGTGGGGTGTTCTGGTTAGCTCCCCTATCAGGAGGGAACCGTTCCACAGGGGGCAGTGAGCTCCTAGCTGCAAGCTGTTGGGCCGTCTGGATTTGTTGCCCCACTTTTGCCCAGGCCATGCTCTCCTGGGCAGCGAGAACCACCCACTGTGAACAGGAGCCCTCTGCCCAGACTATTTCTGTTTTTATTTTTCCTTTTTGTTTTTTTTTTTTTTGGTTTTGTTTTTTGGGTCACTCCCAGCAGTGGTCAGGACTCAATCCTGGCTCTGCACTCAAAACGGACTCAGTGGTCCTCCAGGGGCTGGATGGGGTCCTGGGGATCAAACTTGGTTAGGCCACACTCAAATGAAGACCTGTTTTTTTTTTTTTTTTGGGTCACACCCGGTGATGCACAGGGGTCACTCCTGGCTCATGCATTCAGGAATTACTCCTGGCGGTGCTCGGGGGACCATATGGGATGCTGGGATTCGAACCCGGGTTGGCTGCGTGCAAGGTAAACACCCTACCCGCTGTGCTATTGCTCCAGCCCCATCAAATGAAGACCTTACCTCCTGTACTATCTCTTTGACCATTTCTCCAATGGTCCAATGGGTGGACCATTTCTCTCCAATGCAGGACGTGTACACTGGCCTATCTATGTCTGGGGCGGGCCAACATTACTTGTGGCAAAGTCTGTTGGAAAAGTCATGGCTTTCCAGAGTTGGCCGAAAGGAGGAAAACTAGTTGGAGCATGGGGTGCCTAGCTATGATCTGCTTCGTGATGATTCGGCCCAACAGAGCACAGATGGAACAGGAAGAGAGACAGAGAAAGGTGGGGGCCCCTCGGCTTCTGCGCTGGCCTCGACCTGCCTCTCTCCCGGGCAGAGTGGAGGCAGTCTGGGCTCCAGGCCTGATGCGTACCTCCTGGCTTTGGTCATATTTCCCCCCGATTGTCCCTGTGGTTATTTCCTCACCTTTTCATGGCCCTTACTCACTGCCAGGTGGAAGACCTGAAGGAAGGGAGCTATTCGTTCTGCTCATGGCCGATTCTCAAGAGCCAAAAGGGTGTCTGGCACATCCAGGCTACTCAGGAACACAGGGTGATGAATACAGAAGTGAAGAAGGCTCACTTCTGGTTCTGACTCCCGCAGTTAGGAGAGCAAACTAAGACAGAGAAGGCATGGCAGCAGTTTACGCTGCTCATGGTCACCTTTCAAATAGGCATGACGTGATGTCAGCTCACCGTTGCTGAGCCACCTTTCCTGTCTGAAGAGCATCCCTAGAGATGACATTCCTGCCTGCGAGATCTGTAACGTTCCTTGAAGGGCGTCTGTTTCCCCACCTGCCGTACCCAGGCTTCCCCCAGGAGGAGAGAGGCAGCTCCCTCTGTCCTTGGCTGATGTTTAGGTTGCCCTGGGATTACGCGGAACTCCAGAAAGCCTGTGTGATGACATTCTGCAAAATACTCCTCCCATCTTCTGTCCTTTAAATAATTGCAGGTCTCCTCCTGCCAACGTTCCAGAAGTTCCCCGTGGGGCAAAGTCCTTTGGCCGGTGTTCCAAGCCCAGCTTTGGCGGTGTGCACTCATACTTTACAAGCCATCCTCTATCAATTAGCTTAGGCACTTGGGCAAGCTAGCAAGTAATTATTTGTCTACACCATGAGGAAAAAACAATAGCCACTCTCGAGAGTTCGGTTCAACTCAGGACTCACTGGGTGTCCACAGGCAAAGACCATGAAGGGGCCGGACAGATGTGCACCTCCTTCGCGCTGGTTATTAAGAGCAGAGACGCCTTTGAAAATGAGGTCAGCTGGCCCTGGAGTTTGTTAGATGTGCTACCCGAGAGAGAGGGGGCCCTGGGTAAAGTCCCCTGACAAAGTGCTTTTCCTCCTCAGTTTCCTCAAGACATAGAGTCAGTTAAGGGGCAAATTCCCATGCCAAGGATGAATCCTTTTAATATAAAAATGACTTTCTGAGTTTTGAGTCTCGCTCTCTCATTTGCTCTGTCTCCCAGAAAACAGGATACAATCTGGAGAGAAATCGCTCTAAAATTAAAGGGGGAAGAGTATGTTCATTTCACTATTTATTCAGCATACACTGATGCCATAGATGATGCCATTCTGGGTGCCAGGAACGGTACTGGGAGCTGAGGGTGTGATAGTGGATAAAGCTCATATGCTCCTCGCCTGATTGCAACGGAAAGAGTAAACAAGCTGAGAACCAGTGAGCAGGAAAAATGATGGGCCATGGTGATGAGTTTCAGAAAGACAACACAAGAGCTAAAGTGGTGGGAGAAGACGGGCTCTCTGGGCAGGGACACCTCTAGGAGAGGGAGAGTTGCTGATTTGGGCTGGAAAGAACTCAGAGAGGTGTGCTTTGAGATAATGACTGGGCAACCCTAGGAACTTCCAATGACCTAAAGGTAGTGATCTCTGGCTGAAGGAAGAGCTAAAACCCAGACTCGAAAGACAGGAAAGAGCATCCAAGAATGAGGAGTCAAAAGAAAGTCCTAGCATAGAAGTACAGTCAACGACGTGGAGAGGAAGAAATCTGAGTAGGTTATACAGTGAAAATCACGGACTGGCCATACTAAGGAAAACTTGAACTGTTCTGTGCCTGCTTTCATCGCTAAGCATCCAGCACTAGGCGGCCATGGAGGCAGGCATTGCTGACTGATAACAGGATGTGAACTTGAACTGACTGGTCATATTCACAGTCATGCACACATGCAGGTATATC
The DNA here is from genome assembly GCF_027595985.1 of Sorex araneus. Lineage (NCBI taxonomy): Eukaryota > Metazoa > Chordata > Mammalia > Eulipotyphla > Soricidae > Sorex > Sorex araneus. Next base: position 280,546,653 of record NC_073303.1, on the reverse strand, counting down.
CAGAATCCTTGATACTCACCAAGCTTCAGGCTGTTCTCTTCCATATTTTATTTTCCTCTTAGCCAAGTCAACAGAAGTACCTTTACAAACTAGTATTCCAACCTCCAAACAGAGTTTCATTTAAACAAGTCATCTTTTAATTTTTTTTATTTTATAAGGTGATTCACAGTATTTGGTTAAAGTTAATATTCAAACACCAATCTTATCACCATTACACCTTTCCACCACCAGATTTGGGATGTTTCCATCTCAAGCCCCAAACTCTGTACCAAAGCACAACCGAAATAATATATTTTGTATTGTCTGTTATGGAAAACCGCTGAAAATGCTACAAAAAAGTATCCATAAAGGAGACAGTGTGAAGATTGTTCTATTTTGGAAGGGTACATGAAGACATTCTCTAGAATATCACTAACATGTTGTTAAAGGTTGAGTGATGTGAGATTTTGTATATATCTATGAAACTATGTATATCTGCATATATATATATTTCCCTCTATGATTTGTTGCCTACTATTTGAAACCCATCAGATGTGGTGTGGTACTTATGGAGAATGGGTAGGGAGTATCTCATGATGTGTTGTGTGGCCGCATTTGCAGTCCAGGAATACGTTCACTTGTATATGAGGATTGGCCCGAGCGTGTGGGGAACTGCTTTGAGCATGGCCACAGTTGGGTTCTGGAGGTTTTTGGCTGCCGGGGCTGGGTCCCTTGGGGTGGGGAGGGCTCTCACCCGCCCCCAAACAGCCTGGAGCGGAGTCCAGTGGCATGGCTGTAGCAGACATCAATAATTGACAGTTCTTTTTCCTTTTTGGGTCTCACCCAGTGATGCACAGGGGTTACTCCTGGCTCTGCACTCAGGAATAACTCCTGGTGCTCAGGGGACCATATGGGATGCTGGGACTTGAACCCGGGTTGGCTGCTTGCAAGGCAAATGCCCTACCCACTGTGCTATCACTCCGGCTAAACAAGTCATCTTAAAGAAGATGGCAGTGCTTAGTTCTGCTTTCTAGTTGTATCCTCCCTCCCCCTAATGATGATTTCTCCTACTGTCAGTTGACTGTTGGAGGCAGAAGAGTCATGTGAAAGTCACGCTTCCCACCCACTGAAGGCATCTCATCGTCCTTGTCAGGTGGCCATGCACCCTTGGCTGGACCGTTCCATCTTTCCCTGTAGGAGTTGGTCCCTTTGCAGGGCAACTTAATCTATTTGACAACTCTGTCGTTGGTGCGGACATTTGTCATCCAGTGACCTTCTTTGACATGGCATTTGAATGGACTTAGCGTGTAGTCTTAGAGCAAACTCTTAGCGCTGAGACGTTGCGTGGGGAAAGGCTACATTCACGAACACGTGGGGCTCCTTTGGGCAAATGCCAGCCTGACATGAGCCCAGATATGCCATTAAGCATCACTCCTGGCTCATGCACTCAGGAATTATCCCTGACGGTGCTCAGGGGACCATATGGGATGCTAGGAATCGGACTCGGGTCATCTGTGTGCAAGGCAAATGCCCTACCCGCTGTGCTATCACTCCAGCCCCTCCAGCAAACGCTTGCCCTTTTCTCCAGTGAATGCCTGGAAGAGGCCTCGCTGTCCATACCCACGTGGGAGGGAACATCTGTGAGCCCTGTGGAGGTGGCATCCTGGCTGCCTCTCCTGGAGATGGAACCTGGGTCGACTGCCTGTAAGGCAAAAGCCCTACCCGCTGTACTATCGCCAAGCACAATCCTGGAGCAGTTCTCAGGGCTTACTCCTGATTTTGTGCTCTGGGATCACTCCTGACAGTGCTCAGGAGACCATATGTGATGCCTGGGAGAGAAGCAGGGTCAGCCCTGTGCCAGGCAAGGCCTCACCCACTGGGCTAGCCCTCTGGCCTGATGTGAGACTTTGGAAACAACAAGATTCTAAGATGTGAGCACTGAACTCTTCACCAATATCGAGTCCCTCTGGGTCTGGCAGAATGCTTCTTAACGGAGGTTAGTTATGAATTCCCTGGGACGGAGGCAGACTTGAGTTTTCTGAAAGGAGGTTTCTTTTCCTAAAAACAAGGAATGTCTTGAAGATTGTGCACTGGCTCTTTTTCTCTTCACAGCCTTCCCATTTCTGCATGTGGTAGGGGTCCTGTGGGTCACAGCAAATGTGTGTAGGTACATGTCTATTAAATGCACTAACAAACAGAACATGCCACATTCATCTTTTGAATTTCAACTATATCGTCTGTGTGTGTGTGTGTGTGTGTGTGTGTGTGTGTGTGTATGTATGTGTGTGTTGATACTTGGCGATGCACTGGGATTACTCCTGGCTCTGCACTCAGGAATTACTCCTGGCGGTGCTCGGGGGACCATATGGGATGTCGGGAATCGAATCCAGGTTGGCCACGTGCAAGACAAATGCCCTCTCTGCTGTGCTATTGCTTCAGCCCCTCAACTGTGTAATTTCATATGAACTTTCTCTTAGGAATTCTCAGATTCAGGGTTGGCGTCCTTTTCAGTCCTGCCTCTGATCCTCTCGAATGCTCAGTCAGTCCATGATGAGACCCTTCAAGGCAGCTCCTGGTCTTACCAGACAGCCCCAGACAGCCCCAGAGCTTCCTGTCTCTGGTAACATCTAGAAGATATTCCAGACGACCGTAAGTTCCCCTTTCCTTTTAGGGGCCACAGTTATTAGAGACAAACCCGGGGCCTACACAGCAGTGTGGTGGTGGTGTTGGTGTGGACAAACTGAGAAGAATTTTCAGGAGAGGAATGCCTTCACACTGGTTTTTCCAGTGCAACACGCAAAGTTGCCAAGCTCTTCTTCTCCGACCTTGACAAGTTATCACTGTGACTCAGCCCTACCCTACCGGCCTGGCGCAGACTGGGAAGCCTGGACCAGGGCAGGCTTCAGTGTCCCTCTGCCTCTTATCCTTTTCCCCTCAGTAAACCTTTGTAGGGGGCCGACTCGAGGCCTCTGCTGCCCGGTACAGGCCCTGGCCCCTGTGCTGCCCACACATGACAGTAGCTGGTTTCTGGGGTCTCCCTATCTGCTTCATCAGCGACCTGCATGAAAGCACCAATTCATTTTATGTGATCTGTTAGAAAAATACTGTTTTTTTCAGGGAACTGGGGGGTTATTAGTTCCAAGGAAAGCGAAATCCACGGATATCTTTTAAAGACTGCTTGAAACAAAAGATGCTTCTAGCAAATTCTAGATGTGGTAAAATCTGGTTTATTTCATGTTAGCTCAAGTTATTCCTGAGGAGGGTTTGTGAGAGGAATAACATGAGCAACCTCAATTTTCACTCTGTGTGTGTGTGAGAGTGTGTGTGTGTACACACACACATGTGAGGGAATATTTTAAAGCTAAACATTAACCACTTTTACACTATTATTCCAATTTTAAGTGCTCTGAATATTCAAACCCAAGTCTGTGCCTTCTGATATTTTTTCCTGATGCATCTATTTTATTTGTATAGAATCACCATGAATTAAAAAGTTGAAAGGATATTTATGATTAAGTTTTAGGCATCCATTGTTCGATCAATCAATCAATCCCTTCACCGGCAACCACTACCCTCCACCGATGTCCCCAGTTTCCTTCCTGCCTCCGGTCTGCCTCTGTGCCATTTTTCCCCCTCCCTCATGTCTTAGTGTTACCTTCTCTAACTTATTCCCCTCACCCCTGTCCCAGTGTCAAGCTTCCTACTGCTTCCTACTAACAATTTAGTTCTTCTGCTCTTCATTTCTACTGTCACTGGACATTTGATATTCCCTGTGAGGTTTCTTTATATCCACATATAAGAGAGATCATTCTGAGTCTGTTCCTCTCCCTCTGGCTGATTTCACTTAACATGATACTCTCCAGATCCTTCCATGTTGCAGCAAATTGCATGAGTATCTTTTTAAAGGCTGCATAGTATTCCATCGTGTATATTTATAATTTTTTTTTTTTTTTGCTTTTTTTGGGGTCACACCTGGCAATGCACAGGGGTTACTCCTGGCTCTGCACTACTCAGGAATTACCCCTGGCCGTGCTCAGGGGACCATATGGGATGCTGGGATTTGAACCCGGGTCGGCCGCGTGCAAGGCAAACGCCCTACCCACTGTGCTATCTCTCCAGCCCCTATATTTATAATTTCTTTGTCCAATCATTTGCTCATGGGCATTCAGGTTGTTTTCATATTTTGGCTATTGTATATAGTGCTGTGATGGACATAGGAGTGAAAATGTCTTTTCTGATTTCTGCCTTTGGGCCCTTGGTATATTCCCAGGAGTGGAATTGCTAAGTTATGGAACTTCAAATCCTAGTTTGTTAAGAAATGTCTATATTGTCTTCCAAAACCGACGTTCCCACTATTCCCACTAGCAGGGAATGAGGATCCCTTTTCCCCACATCATCACCAACACTGGGTGCTGCTGTTCTTTTCGATGAGTGCCAGTCTCTGTGATGTGAGATGATGTCTCATTGTTGTTTTGATTTGCATTTCCCTGATGAATAGTGGTATAGAGCATTTTTTCATATGCTTTTTTGGCCATTTGTATTTCTTCTTTGAAGATTCTCCTGTTTATCTCTTCTTCCAATTTTTTGATAAGGTTGGATTTCATTTTTCTGTGTAGAGTTCTACCAGTGCTTTATATATCTTGGATATATATCTTTGTCAGGTGAGCGGTGGGCAACTAATCTGGTCATCATTTCCTTAGAGCTCTGATGCATCCAACTAGAATTGGAATTCATAGTTGAGCTTTCCTTCTCCCTTTTTGTTTTCACTTACCTTGTGTCATGAACTCTCTTTTGAGTTGTCAAACATCCGCGGGAAGCATATGGCCCACTGCACCCGGCACACCTTCCTGCAGACACCATCGCTCACGGACTCATCTTGGCGCTGGTGTTTCTTCAGGCTGGTGAGAGAACGGCCTCTCCTGAAGCCAGTGTGGTGCTGTCACTCCCAGGCCGGCATCCCTCCACTGCTTGCTGGGCCTCCACAAGGCACTTTGAGGAGCCTCACTGAGGCACTGCCTACATTCCTTCCAAATGACACTTTGTCACTCGGGGCCCATTATTCCTGCCTGTCAAAGCCATATGTTATCTTCTGCCGTATAACCATTAGCTAATGACAGGCACTGTAACCAACCCAGGAGTTGTGGCTTTTGCCCCTAGGAGGATGCACTTCCTCAAATCGTGTTGGTGCCAAGGCAGGGGGCATCATACTGTCGTCACTTTGATCAGATAATTCCCAAATCCCCGGCCATTACAGGGATGGGTGCTAATTGGCATGGCTAAACTCCCTGGACTCTGGCCTGCTGTGATGAGAGGCTGCCCAGCCTGGACTCCGCAGCAGGGCCGGGGCTCGTAGATGGAAGAGAATAATTACTGGGCAAGGAGAAGAGGAACGGAGGGAACTGACATTTTCAGCTGACTCCATGCCCAGCTCAGAGCACCAGACTATGGGTGACAGAAGCTTTACAGAAGGGCACCTGAGTGGACTGGCATGTTTGAAGGGATCAGGAGGACCAAGCATCATTCCTCAGGCTCAGTCTTCTGGATCTGTGGGTTCAACGCTCTGAGGGGGAATATCCACGAGTGGACATACCTCTTGTTGGCCTAGGGCTCTTTCCACTTCTTCACATTTCACAAAACACATTTTCTCCAAACTTTACAAACAAGACAGTCATCAGGGTCTGCTGTCACCAGAACCCTTTGGGGCAGCCTCTGCTTTCTTACTGAATGCCACGGCCAGGCCCACCGAAGTTATTTCAGTTACAGGCCCCGTAAAGTCTGTCTGTGGAAATGTTGTCACTTGAATTAATGTATTGTGTTTCAGAAAAAACGCTCGATTCATACAAGCATGCGTGTCAGGTCCCACAGAATGTGATGGCTTCTATTTATGGAGAATGCTAATGCATGGACCATATGGTAGTTTACATTTCTGCTCCAAATTCCTTGTGCATGATGTTACAGCTCATTCTTGGACTGCTAGAATCGTGTCATTTATCAACGTGAAAAGCAGACTTTGAAATCTAATGGTCCAGAGCTAATGTGGAGTGCAGCAAGGAATTTGGTGTTCTTGCTGGGTTGTTTCCATGGAAATGAGCAAAACCCTGTGTGCCCAGATTCAGCAGATGCCAGGTGCCAGCCAGGCCTGTGGTGAGAGCTGTGTACCCAGGTGGTACAGTGAGGGTCCTGGCACTATTACCATGGGCAAGTACCTTCACTTTAGGACTTAATATTGCCTGTGTCTGGAAGAAATCAGTGTAATGTAATGTTCACTAAACTTTGGAGTATTCATGACCAATAATATATTAACAATCTTTATTTCAAGGGCGCTAGTGATGTCTCCATGACAAATGTTCCTGCCTTGTGTGCATGAGGCCGTGAGACCCACATGTGCAAGCGTGGTGCCAGAGGCTCCTCAGTTTGGGAACCCCCTAGTTCCACAACCATGTGTGTTCTCTGGCCAACCACAGCTAGGGTTGTGTGTGTGTGTGTGTGTGTGTGCGTGTGTGATAACACAATAGAAAACACAATAGAAGGTGTATATTTTCTCAGGGCTGGAGAGAAAGGACTACAGGTCAGAAGATATCTATCTCTCTATCTATATCTGTATTTATATCATCTATTTACCTTCTGTGTGTGGTACCTTGGACTGGATTCTGGAACAGAGTGTTAAGGGGGAAATAAAACACTATACAACAACAACAAAATCTCATCATAGAATTCCTTAGATTCACAGAGAAGTTGCAGAGAAAGTATAGAGAGATCCTGTAAACCTTTCACTCAGCTGCTCCTAAAAGTGCCACTTTCTAAGTCACAACACACTTGTCACACGAAAGGAATAAAGAGATGATTCCAACAGACTTTATGGGATGCTCCTAATTTTGTCATCAGTTCCCTTTTCCCATGCAGCCATCACTCTAGGATCCCACATTGCATTTATTTTTCAGCTCTCCTTAGTCTTCACCAATTTCTGACTTTCTCAGTCTTTGTTTGTCACGACCTGGTCAGTACCGGCAAGAATCATTGCAGAATGTCCCAAACTATAATACTTGAAAAAAATTAAAAAGAGAGTTGGAAGGCCAGTGCTGGGTTGGAAAAGTTAAACAAGGATGGTGCATGAGCGAGGACTCTGTGTTACAAGCCAAAGACAACCTGTCTGAACTTCCTTGTTATGCAGAACTTATTGGCATAGGAAGCACGAACGCCCCGGGAGTGCATGACCCAGAATGCCATTCAAGCCCAGTGCCACCCTATCTCTTGGCGTGGTTCAGCTCTGTCCTTAACAGTCAGGACGTCCTTGGACACGCAATCACCAGAGTGTTCCAAGATGGCTGCCGGCAATCCACAAGGCCATATCCTCTGTGTGTGTGTGTGTGTGTGTGTGTGTGTGTGTGTGTGTTCATGCGTATGCATAGCTATTTTTCTATGCTCCACTTTCTCAGCTAAGTTTTCACTGGCTTGGGTTCTGCCTCTTCCCATTCTGGAGCCAGAGGGGAAAAGCTAACCCCCTTTTTCTTATGTGAGTGACGATGTATTGCTCAGAGTCGTGGGCTTGAGGACGGTGAGGGAAAGACTTAAGAACTTTATTTGTTTTTAAATTTTTATTAGAATTTCCTTTAAGCACCATGATTTACAATACTGTTAATGGTAGGTTTCATGCATAAAACATGCCACAGCACACCTTCCACTGGAGTCCACTCCCCTCCACCCTTGTCCCAGTGTCTCCTTACTCTCATCCTAGCTCCCAGCCCCCTACTAGGGTGCGATTCCTACTGAAGGCCAGTTCTCAGTTGCTACTGCCTTTGGTTATTTGTTATTTCCTTGCTATGCTTCTCTATATCCCACATGAAAGAGAAGATTCTGTGTCTGTCTTTCTCCTTCTTCTAACTTCACTCAGCACAGTACTCTCCAGACCCATCCATGTAGCAAAAAATTGTATGACTTCATCTTTCCTTACAGCCAAGTAGTATGCCTTCAGTACATGGACCATAGTTTCTGTATCCAGACATCTGTTCCTAGACACCTGGGTTGTTTTCAGATTTTGGCTGTGACACAAGAACTTTAAAGATGAACAAGAACCTGAATTGTAGAATTAAACAACCATGGATCTGGGATGATCTAGGGAAATAAATTCCTTTATAATTTGAGCTTTGCTTAGTTGAATTTTATATTACTTGCAGCTAAAATCATCCCATATGGCACAATGACATTACAAAAGTCTCTGCTGAATGCAGGATATTACCTTGATTGGACACGTTATGTTTCTTGATTGGAATGAGAGCTTCACATCCGGACAGCACCACACTACGTTCAACAGGTTCTGCTTCATCATTTTTGCCAGTGATTGTCCAAAAATATGGTCTCATAGAGGCATTTTGGCCCAAATGAAAGTGTTCTTTTTCATTTTGCTCAGTATAAGCCATCTGAGTAAGTAGCTCCAATATTTCTGGAGCTACTTACTTCCCATGAAAGTGAAGAGTGAGTTGTGCCCTGGACCAGGGACGGGCCAGGGGATATCTGCAGGACCCTCTCACACAGAGTCTATCCAGCGCCTCGCTTCTCGAACCCAACGGGAATGAGACGCCCTGGCTGGAGAACCCTGGTATCCGGACCCTTGTGCCGACAGAGCGTTCAACTCTGTTGGGCTGGGTGGCCCCTACCAGGCCGACGGGAACACAGCTCTCAGTGGAGCTCTCCCTGAGGTCATAAAGACCTGGTAAAAGAACACTCCCCACTACCTCCCCGCTTTCTTTTTTTAAATAAACATTTCTGCAGCAGGGTAGGGTTTTGTTTGCTTGCTTTGTAGAAAAGGAGATCGCTCCAAAGGCTCTTTGTTCACATGCTTAGCATGTCGTGGCTCCCTGGTTAACGCACCCTGCAGCAACCCTGAGTACCACGGGGTGTGGCTCAGTTCCACCCTCCATTAATGAAAATTTAAATATCACAAAGATGGAAAAACAACAGCTATGTTATTATCACCAAGAAAATACAAAGCAGCATACGGGGTTCCCATTGAAAGAGAACTCTTTGGAGACGAATTGGCTCCTGCCATCATTCCACCCTCTACACTCACTCCTTGGCTGGTGTATGTGTTCCAAGAGGTCTTGCTTGCCCCTCTAGCTTTTTAAAATGAAACAGAAACAGTGTGCGCTCCTTCCCTCCCTCCCACACACACTTTCTCACGAGCAGATGCATACTTACTTACATGAGTATCACATGAGTACTCTTGGACGTCTTGTGGGTCCACATATTTTGGCCATGTACATAAAGCCATTTACGGGGGTTTACTCCATGAATCATAAACAGAAGATTCTCATTAGGAATGGGCAGAGGCCTCTTGAAGCTTGCATAGTATTTGAAGGTAGGAAACACTCAACCCTTTATGGGATGCTCACAAATTCGTGCAGACTCTGCATTTTACCATGAAAAACTCGGATCTGGGACTGAGCCTCGGAGGCAGCAGTCGGGTGGGATAGTGGCTCAGTCAGGACCCGCAGTCCACGACCCTGCTCCTTCCGCCCGTGTGTCCAAACACAGAAGAGGGAAACCGGATTTTTCAGACAGCGGGGAAAAAAAAATCGATGACTTGAGGATGAACAGCAACTATTTCTGGATTCAGTGCTGGAACCGTTTGTAAATTCCCCATGTAGTAACTAAACTTCCCCAGGGCCAAGGCCGGGCTCGCCAAGAGCTGTTGTTTTTGGGTGAAGGAAGCTGCTTATTTAGTGGGAAGCTGACTGCTGCTGCACCCCTTTTTGGGATTGTTGCTGTTTTCAGCAAGGCCACACGGCCCCTGGCCGGACATTTACTCCTCTGCAGACAGACCCAGGCTTTGCCTCTTGCTCTGAAATTAGTTTCACTGAAACCCTATCTTTATGTGGGTCAGGGCTTCCTTTTTCCTTAAAAACTTTCTTTTCCACTTTAAAAACAAACAAAATCATACTCTCCGGTTTCCAGAAATTCCTGGCACTTCTGTTTTCCTGTTGGCTTATGGCAGGGCATTTTTTTGCTAATGAAGTTTGAAGATGATTTCTTCAAACTGTTAGAAAGTTGTGCAACTTTGCGGATTGAAAACCATCTTCGCTTGAATTCTTAACTCTTGAGTCTTTTCCTCTTTTAACTTTTCTATTTTAGTGCTTTTCTATTGGTTTTCCATGCTTTACGACAGTATGGAATTTCAGGGCACAGGCACAGAACTGTACATGGGCTTGACTCCACCACCCAGCATTCAATAACAGGCCACCCACCCCTCCACAGAAGACCCCGACCCATTCCCCTACCCACCCCCAGCCCTATTTTCCTTCAGGGAATCACTATTGTTCTGCGTCTGGGGATTCATTTAGAAGATTTAGTTACTTATATTCCACATTTGAGTGAAACCATACTGTAACTGTGTTTCACGATCTTGCTCATTGCTCTGAACAGAATCACCTCAAGTTCCATCCATTTTGTTCAAAAAGGCACAATTTTCTCTTTTTCTTTTGTATTGGGGCTATACCTGGTGGTGCTCAGGGCTCCCTCTTAGCTCTGTGCTCAGGGATGGCTCCTGGTAAAGTTCAAGGAACCATATGCGGTGCTGGGAACTGAATCTGGGTTAGTCACATGCGAGGCAAGCACCCTACCTGTTGAACTACCTCTCCAGTTCACAATTTCATCTTTTTAAATGACAGAACAGTCTTATGTCATAATAGACATCATACTATGATGACAGAAGAAAGTGTCTATACCACAGCTTCTTTCTCCAATCCTCTGAGGATGCGCATTTTTATGTTGATTCCACATTTTGGCTGCTGTGAACATAGGAGTAAAAAAATTTCCTTTTGAGTTACTGTTTTCATGTCCTTCAGACTCCATATGTCTTGGAGTCATATGGCAGAGTGATATGAAATTTCTTTTTTATTTTTAACAAAATCTCACTACCATTTTCCATAGAGGTTGTGCCGTTTACAACAGTAGAGCATAATTTCTTTTTCTCCATATCCTAAACCCTTATTGGTCACAACCTTCTTGATAAAGGCCATCCTTGGGACAAGTGGATGTCTCCTTGTGCTTTTGGTCTGCATTTCCTTGATTATAAATGAATTTGAGTATTTTCATATGTGTCTGTGGCTCACCTATGTGTATTCTTTAGAGAAGTGTCTATCTAGGTCTTTCGCCCATTTTTCAATTGCATTTCTTGATTTATTGTTGTGAAGTTGTGTGAGTTCTTTATATATTTTTGGATGTTATCCCTTGTCATATGATATACAAATAACTTCTCCTAATTTCTAGGTTGCCTTTTGTTTTTGTGGTTGTTGTGTAGAAGATTTTAAATTTTATTTTATCCCAATTGTTTGTTTTTCTTTTGTCTCCCTTACCATTGGAGTTGTGTTTCTAAATAATCCCTGATGTTCAGGTCCTGAAATATATCACCTATTTTTTTCTATGTATTTTATAGTTTTCAGGTCTTATATCCAAGTCTTTGATTCATTTTGAGCTAATTTTTGTCAGTGGTATTAAATTATAGTCTCTCTCTATTATTTTATTAAAACATTTTTTTTTCTTTTTGGGTCACACCTGGCAATGCACAGGGGTTACTCCTGGCTCATGCACTCAGGAATTACTCCTAGCGGTGCTCAGGGGACCATATGGGATGCTGGGAATTGAACCTGGGTTGGCCGCATGCAAGGCAAACGCCCTACCCGCTGTGCTATCGCTCCAGCCCTCACTCTCTCTATTTTTAAAAAAATAAGTGGTTGCCTAGTTTTCCCAATATCAATTGTCAAAGAGATTGTCCTTTTTCCATTGTATGGACTTGCCTTCTTTGTGCTAGGTGTGTGGACTTATTTCTGGGCTCTCTGTTTTGTTACACTGGTCTCTATATCTGTTTCTGTTTGGATACTTTGTTTTAATTATCTTTGTTTCTTAATATAGGTTGAAGTCAGGAGCCATGGCACCTTCATTTTAATTTTGCTTATGTTGGGTGGTGGGGTTAGTAGACCTAGTAGTACTCAGGGGCTATTCCTGGCTCAGGGCTTGATGGTTGCTCATGGCAGTGCTTGGGAAACAATGTGGTTCTGGGGATCAAACCCAGGTCTCTCCCATATGTGATGCATGTACTCGATCTATTGAGTTCTCTCTTGGGCCCTCATTTTCTCCTTTTCCCTCATAAACACTTTGAATCACTGTGTGGCTTTTGTTATTCCATACAAGAATAATAAAATTTTAGAACTTTAGAATCGCTACTTCTACTTTCTTGAAAAATGCCATTGGTATTTCGATAGGGATTGCATTGAACTGTAGATTGCTTTAGGTAAGATGGTAATATCAATAATGTCTGTTTTCTTGATCCGTGAGCATGGGATGCCTTTCCTTTGTGTCATTCCTTGAGTAATGTCTTATAGTTCCATGTTGTTGTTGTTTTAAAGATGGAAGCTCCCTCTTAGCTACTGATAGTCATAACAATAAAACTCGAGTGGACTTTACAGCACTCTGATCTCAGCTTAGAAGAATGCCAATCTATTATGCACTTTCTCCGTTTTCTAATCCCCAGAAAATTAAGAATCCTCTTCTCTGCAACGGTTGATATTTCCTGATTTAATCCTGCTCCTTCATACGACTTCACCAAAGCTCATTTTCATACCCCCAGAGTCAACTATGGGGTTGTCTCTGGGTTCCTGGCCTGATTCTGCCTCAACTTACCCCGTTGCCAAATAGGGAATCATTTTTGGGAGGTGAGGGGCACATTCTTGCTGTGCTCAGTCCTTACTCCTGGCTCCGTGCTCAAGGATCACTCCCGGAGTGGCTCACGGAACCATACAAGGTGCCAAGAATGACAAGCCAAGTCTGCCACGTGCAACTGGCTTCAAATAAGAGATCTTTAGGGTCCCACATTGGGATCCTTTCCTGAAAACCCCAGAGAAGAGAATTTCGGAGTCCACTTATTGTTTAATTTTTCTCCCCGGTAACTGGTTATTCTTTCTTTCCATCACATCAGTCTTCTCTCATTCTATCCAAGAGGCTTCAAGCTTTCACCTCATGGTCTGTTGACATTTGTGCACGGAGAGCCGTAAAACGCTTTACTTTCCAGAAACGCCGGCTCCTCAGGGCTTGGTGTGGAGAGGAGGGCCGGGCCGGGCAGCGTGGCTGCAGTTGCTGGGGAATCTTGGCTCGCTCACTTCCCCGTCCCCATCTGTCAGGGGGTGCCCTGGCCACCCCCGCCGCAGGGCTGTTGTGAGGTGGAGTTGAAGGATGTGCGGGTGGCTGTCCTCATGACGTGGACGGCCTTGTGTTGCGGCCTCTTGGCTCCGGCCAGGGCGCTGGCTGTGCGCAGGCAATCCTCGGGCGTGACTCTGGGCCCCGGTGGAATCCTTGGCAAGATGCAACGGGGCTACTAATAATGAAAATAAAGTGAAAATAGTCTCGGTGGGAACCTGGCTGCCGGGACTTGGTGCAGGTGTTGGGCAGCGAGCCTACCCTGGGGACACTGAGGCTCCGGGATCCTGCCTCCCCCTCCCCACAGTAACTTGCCTCCCCACTACCCTTCACCCTTACACCCCCCCCCCCCAAGAAAAAACTTTCCCCAACTTTCCCATTCCTCAGTGGCCTGGCTGCGAAAGCTGAAATTCCATCCCATGTTTGTTGTCACCCGCGGGCCCGTTTCCATGGTTACCCAGATTCCAGGCGCTGGCCCCGGGCCCACCGCAACCCATTCCTCTGAGCCTTCTTGGCCTGGGAGGTGCATTCCTGCCCCAGCCCACTGCTCCCCCCAACCTCTCTGCCTGCAGCACTTCTGAACCCCCAGCCTCTGTCCTGTGCGTGCTGCGGATGGGTCTGTTCCCCATCCTTTGGGGGGGAATAAACGGAGGATGACAATTTTCTCCCCTTCCCTTTTCCTCACTGGAGCTAAGGAATTGCTTTCTTGTACCAAACATATGCACCCTTGACAAACAGTCCAGATGGCTCTCATTTAAATTCCAATTCCTAAAAAAAAAAGTAAATTCCTTAAAAAAAAAAATAGCCGTTTCCCCTACCCCCACCCCCACTCTCCTCAAACTGCCAGATGGAGGAGGGGGCAAGGGGCTCTGAGGACATCAACTCAGGCAATGGTGTCTTTGCAGAGGCCCCTGGGCTGGCCATGTGTGAGGGTGGCCCTTTGTGACCAATTGTCACCTCACCCTTCAGTGGAGTGCCATCAACAGCCACCAGGGTTGGCCTGAGGGACACTTAAGGGGTCCTGGGCGCTGGACACTCTGCCTCTGTGGGAAGAAGGGCTGAGGGCAGCGAGGTCCTGTCCCCAGACAGCCCTGGCCCTGGGTGCCGGCAGGAATCGGAGAGGGACATCGTCCTACCCCATCACATACCACGGCGCCTCCACTCGAGGGGTGCTTGCACCGGGAGCCCGCTCCAAGGCCGCCAGTGACTTCTGACCATGCTTAAAGCTGGGCATGCTTTAGTCTTCACTCCCACATCTGGGAAGCACTGCTTAAACAGGAAGCGCGTGTGAGTCTCAGGATGTGTATTTATTTCCAGTCTTATATTACCAAAAAAAATTAATAAAGTTGGGAGAATAGTACAATGAAAACTATGTCCCTCCGTTTCGCACCAACAGTTATATTTTGTCCTGTTTGCTTTTTATTTTGAGATAGATCATAGGGAGATGGATCCATCTGTTTTGTTTAGACATTTAAAAGTTGGAATCTGGCCCCTGTAGCATTTAGTAACTTTCATTTAATAACCTTTGGAGTTATGTGTCTTTAGTGTGTGTGTGTCTGTGTGTGTCTGTGTGTGTCTGTCTGTGTGTCTGTGTGTCTGTGTGTGGGGAAGGCAGGGATCACTCCTGGCAGTGCTCAAGGGATCATATGTGGTGCTGGGATTTAACTCACTCCTGTTGGTTGTAAGGCAAAAGCTTTACCCCCTGTACTGTCTCGCTGGCCTTCGGAGTTACATGTCTTAATGTAACTCTGTAATATAGGAGTATATTTTTGTGAAATATCCAAACGCAGAAACGAACAGAACACGAGCTGAAGCAGCAGAGCTACTGGAGCCTCCCACACTCCCCCCAGCCCACGGGGGAGACTGGCTTGTGTCTTCCTGAGTTTCATCAGTGTTTGTACCGGCAAAAACAGAAACATGTATTTCGGTTATAAAGTGTTTTTAAACATAAATGAGCTCACACTACACATGCTGTTTTGCAGTTTGTTCTTCACTCAGATGTCTGAGATCTTTCCATATTCATCCTTGGAGCTCTGCCTCATTCTCGACTGTTGCAGAGCACTGATTCCGAAGAACGGTTGTACAATCAGATTCTCAACAATTCCCACTTGATGGACATTTAAGTTATTTGTTCTTATTTTTTCATGACTTGCGATGATGCAATTCGAGTCCTGGAAAATGTTTCCCTGAGATGGGGCAGTATTTCTCTTTGACAGAGGCCTGGAGGTGGGGAGCTGGATTGGATGTAATTAGAGTTGGCCAGATACAGCCAGATGGCAGCTCTGATCCACACAGCCTCCAGGAGCCAGCCCAATTCCCCTTATCCAGTTTTTATCCATCTTTTAAAGTCTCCTTGCTCAGGAGAATGAGAAATCATTTGATTGTTGGTTTTGCCTACATTTCTTTGGGCATGATTCAAGTGGTACCTGAATTTGAGCGCCCAGCTGCTTTCTTAATAAGACTCCTTTCCAAACATGCATTTTTTGGATATGAATAAGTGCAGGATAACTTTGGTTTGTCGTTTCTCCCTGGCTGCAGGGAGCTTAGACTTATTGGATTACATCCATCACAGTCCTCCTGAGGCACTCCCATTGCTGTGTGTTTATCTTTAACCTCTTCTCTGTGCTCTGCTTCCCCAACCAGTCAATCACCTTTATCTCCAAATCAGACTCTGTTGATTTGTATTTGTAAGTGAGATACTGCTTTTTTCCTTCTCTTATGTTCTTTTGCATAGTTTGCTTCAGAGAAGTGTCCTTTTTGTATAGACACAGGAAGACAGTTAATGCTATGCTTTTGTAACTTGGGAGTTAATTGACTCCAAATAATATTCACTCCTGGGCATCTGTTTTCTCAACTTAAGCCTCAGTTGCCCTTAATTTCTAGCACCCCAAAATCAGGGTCCTGACGAGGGACTGGATGGACCCAGGGCAAGCTGTGAGCTACCCTGGCATCAAAATGGGCAGGCCAAGAGCCATAATACTTAACTATATAAGTTAAGAGCACAGTCATGGACAAATTCTGTCATGATCTGAAGAGTAACAACTGAATTAGAACCCTGCTAGGGTTTGGAAAGATTAATCTGGCCTGAGCACCGTAGTCTGGGATCTATAGCGAGATGTCCCCAGGAGAGCCACCCTACAAGCCTAACGTGTCTCTTACTGTGTCCATACAAAATGACTAATATTAAGATGAATGTTTGAATGGTTATTGGACTGAGGAAAGGAGAAACACACCCCTCAGTGGTATTTCGCCCTTGAGCAGATCTCCTGGCTGTAGGAGATCAGGAAGGGCTTTCACATGTTCATTGTGCTACCAACACAGGTGTGGTTGCTACCCAGCATGCTTGGAGGGTGGGTGCGAGAACAGGGCTGCGAGACTGAGTGCAGAGAGACAAGCATGGGGGACGGGAGGAGACGGGAATTAGGGGCAGTGTGAGACTGGAATGGGGTGCTCGGTGAGACTGGAACAGGCACGTGGGGAGAATGGGATAAAGGGCAACTGATCACCAACCAGCCTGGCGGCCCTGTTCCCTTCTTCCTGCAGTGGCTGCAGTGGTTGCAGGCCAGGGTGGGGGAAGTGGTTCATGGCCACCGAACACACATGGTGAGCGAGAGGAATCATACCACCAGCCCGTCCCCGATCACTTATTTATTTTGTGATGATGCAAATAAGTCTGATCATTGTGTCAGAGTTCAGGTATAGATCACAGAAGCAACTTTAATTGTTCAGAGGTAGAAACAGGAAAAGGGAACTGCTTGACTTAAAATAGGGAACTGGGGGCTGGAGTGATGGTACAGCGGGTAGGGCATTTGCCTTGCACATGGCAGAGGCGGGTTCTGTCCCTGGCACCCCATCCGGTCCCCAAGCTCAGAGGGTATAACTGCTGAGTGCAGAGCCAGGTGTAACTCCTGAGCACTGCTGGGTATGGCTCCAAAACCAAAACTTAAACAAAAGAGGGAACTGGATGGAAGAGCAGGTTCGGGGCTGAGCATCCAGGACTGATTCCCCGAACTCCGGCCAGGTCCATCTACCACAGGACTGCGTCTCTGCTGAGGCCAGGAAACGGGATTGTGGAAGCAGCTTGCACCCGCTGACTTGGCAAGGTGGCAAGCAGGAAGCCTCAGCAAGACTGGTCTCCAGGACCACACGGTCTCGGGGTCTCAGCTGCGTGTGTGCATCCTCTCCACGACGCCCACCGTGCTGCTGCACACGCAGAACCTCGATGTCAGAAAAGCGCTGACTCAGACAAAAACAAAGCATAAAGACGCCCTGAACCCCCGGGCCATCACTTAGCAGACATCTGGAGGGGAAACCAAGTCACAAGCAGAGCCTGGGAAGACTCAAACAGGGGCTGAGACAAGCTACAAGGAGGCGAGCAAGGAGCAAATCAATCGGAAACATCTACTGTGATCCCATTTTCATGGATTTTAAAACTCTTTATATCTTTTTTCCCCCTACGGAGTCCTTGGTTATGTCTGCTGCACATTTTTCTACTTAGCTCCATTAAAAAAAATTAATTTGTAAAACGGGTTATCTAGAACAAAACCTTTTGTCTGGTATATACGATCACCTTCTGGGGACTGGAGCGATCGTACAGCGGGTAGGGTGCTTACCTTGCACATAACCAACCTGGGTTCGATTCCTGGCATCCCATAAGGTCACTAGAGAGCACCACCATCAGGAGTAATTCCTGAGTGCAGAGCCAGGAGTCACACCCGAGTATGTATTGTTCAGTGTGACCCCCAAGCCCCTCCCCCCAAAAAAAAAAATTCACCTTCCGGTTGTTTTAATGTTGCATCTTTTGTCATGTAGAAATCTTTAACATTTATCTATTTTTATATTTTCTGGATCCTGGTTGTATAGTTAAGCAATGCAACTCCACCCCACATTTTATGTATACAATTATTATTATTATTATTTTTTGTTCGCTTTTGGGCCACATTTGGCAGTGCTTAGTGCTTTTGGCTCTGTACTCAGGGACTATTCCTGACAGTGCACAGGAAACCATATGGAGTCCCTGGGATACAAGCTGGGTCGGCTGCATGCAGGACAAACACCCATTGTACTCTCTCTCCGGCTCCTTAAAATCTAGTTTTTTAAACCATTCCCAGTGTGTGGTATGAGGTACAGATATCATCTAGTTTTTGTGTCCCTAAATGGGAAATCAACTATTTTGCATAATTTGTTCAACAAACTTATTATACTTTAACTTTTCAAAATTGAAAAAAATGTTTTCCCCCGTCTGATGTAAATACTTAAAATCTCATGTATCACTTCACATTTTGAGAGTCTTTTCAAATAGGGGCTTGTCAATTCCTAAAGAAGAGATGGGGCAGGGTCATCTCCTAATCAGGAGGGGGTGTTGGTTAGGCCTTGTTTAATCTCCGCTGAGCTGCCTCTGGGGGTTCAGTTCTGTGCTTTCCTGCGGGGGAGGGCCCTTCGTCTGATTCTGCTGACAAAAGCAGAAAATGGGGGCTGGAGTGATAGCACAGCGGGTAGGGCATTGCCTTGCACGTGGCCGACCCGGGTTCGAATCCCAGCATCCCATATGGTCCCCTGAGCATCGCCAGGAGTAATTCCTGAGTGCAGAGCCAGGAGTAACCCCTGTGCATTGCCAGGTGTGACCCAAAAAGCAAAAAAAAAAAGGCAGAAAATGTGCAGATACCTGTCAACACTCTCTGGCATTGTAATAATCTGTTTATGATGCTTATCTTGCCCACTGATGTTTCTCAATTTTGGACAGAACAGTTCTTTACTGCAGACTGCTTCACAGGCATGAAATGCAGCATTTTTGGACATCACCTCTGGACCCCTGCAACAGTTAAAAAGAACTTCATATGTTTCCAAGCATACAGGACTTCTCCTTAGCAGGAAGGCAGGGTGTGGGGGAGAAACACTGGGAGAGAAAGGAAAGTGAAGAATATCACAGAAGGCACCTTTCCAACAATGTCTCAATATGCAAACCTAGTCCATCTGTCAAAGGCTATCTTTCTCACAAAGTTTTTCTAAGCTCACTTAGCAGAGGAGCTGGTCCCTTGCTGATTCCCCGCTCTGGGCATTATCTTTCTATCCCCTTCCTTCCTCCCTCTGGCCATCAATCCAGCCATCTGTCCATCTGCTTCAGGAAGTATTGTGCCCCATTACAGTGACCTCTTTCTTCTGAGAACATGACTCTGTGCTTCATATCTCAAGTAGAATCTCACATCTCATCTACCTTTTATCTCCCAGTGTTTTTGCCCAGAGCTTGTATTCCTGCTGAATGTTAATGGCATCAGGGCTCTGAATCCTGACAGTTTTTATATACCTTCCAGCTCTTTATTCAAAGACAGTGGAAAATTGTTTTTCCTCAAGCAACGCTATTTTTGGGCCGGGGATGTGGCTCAGTGACAGAGACATGCCTTGAATGGAAGAGACCGTGACTCTGGTCCATGGCACCAAAAACAAAACCACAATAAAAAACTGTGCTCTTGAGTCTTCTAATATTGAGTTTGTCCCTGTCACTGTCACTGTCATCCCGTTGCTCATCAATTTGCTCGAGCGGGCACCAGTAATGTCTCCATCATGAGACTTGTTACTGTTTTTGGCATATTGAATACGCCATGGGGAGCTTGCCAGGCTCTGCCGTGCAGGTGAGATACTCTCGGTAGCTTGCCGGGCTCTCTGAGAGGGATGGAGGAATCGAACCCGGGTTGGCTGCGTGCAAGGCGAACACCTTACCCGCTGTGCTATCGCTCAAGCCCTAATATTGACTTAATTTTTTTTAAAAAAAGTATGTGGGCCTTAGAGACAGTACAGTGGATAAGGCACTTGCCTCACACACCACTGACCCGGATGTGGTCCCCCGTCACCCATACATTCCTGTAAGCCAGGAGTGATCTCTGAGCACAGAACCAGGAGTAAACCCTGGGCACCGGTAGGTGCGGGCCCCAAACTCAAACCTGCCCCCTGGAGTCATGCATGGGGTTACCCACCACCTTTTCAGAATGAGAAAAAGATGTGACAATGTCCTTCTCTGCGATTCCAAACTTGTTCTAGAGAAAAGGAGTGCCCACAATTTGTTCTTACCTTCTAGTCTTAAGAAAAAAAAATTACATAAATTAGTCTACAGCTCTGCTTCCACGTTGATTTATAATGATCGAATTAGTACACATGCTAAGGGGTCCGACGTGAACTGGACAATGGACCCTGGCCTCTGAAGGGCTGCACTACGAAGGAGGAGCTTTCAACATGCGCATGGGGCAGTGCGCATGGCACACAACTGGACAGGTCAGAGAAGGGCCCGATGGGGCTCAGCCCGGCTGGGCTGGGGAGGCAGAGGGCTCTTGGTCAGTGAGAGGCGTTGGCGTCCCCGACAGGGAAAGCGGGAGGGGTGGTACCTCCACTCTCCCCCACGAAGTCCCGCTGCTCAGAGGCAGCCTGTGAGCAAGAGGGGTGGCAAGGGCAAAGGAACTGTTGGCGCTGAGATGGCAGGTGGGCGGGAAGCAGGGACAGGGGTGCCAAGAAGGGAGGCAAGATCCTGGCGGGGTGTTGGAAAACCCCACTCGCCCCTGGGTGCCGGCCCCACGCTGAAGGGGATCTGAGTCATCATCGGAGCCTGGAATAACCGGGGTGCTTATGCATCCACCGACCTCACTTCCTCTCCAGTCACTGGGCTGTCCTCAAACTCTCCACCCTTCGCCTCCCATTTCCAGCCAGGGTGTGGGGTGTGTGTTTGTGTGTTTATGACTACACAGTTGGCTCCAAGTGAGAATATTAGCTAAAAACACGGGAAATTGTGACTGTTTAACCTGGAAAAAACCGGCTTTTTTTTCATGTGATTCAACACAGAAGGATAAACTGAAAAGCGGAGGGAGAAGTGCTTCTTGCATGAATGGATTCCCGCCTGTGACCCCCGCTAAGAGACGTGGTGCTGACAGATTCTTAGAGCACTTGCTCAGGAGGCAGAGGGAAGGCAGGCGGGGCATGCTGGGGACTGGGTGATGCTCCGCTGAGTTCTTAGCCACGCGCGCGTCTGGTCCTGCTACGCTGGTCCCAGACAGCACATGGTCACTCAGTGACATAGCCACGGTCACTCAGAGGCTGGAGACTTGGCTTAGCTCAGAAAACAACTATGACGACCCTGGAAGCTGGTCACCTTTAGGAGGCCGTGCAGGAGCGGAGTCGGCCCCAGCTTCTCTCTGGCCACCTCCGTTGGGTCTGTCCGTTTTTCTGTCACCTGCAGGCCTGGTGTCATGAATTCTTACCCCCAAGGTGAGTCACCTGTGGGTTGAGTTAATCACTAGCTACCCAGGTGGCTGGAGATGGCGCCACAGATTCAAGGACCAGCTGCATAGTCTTCAGGGCCCAGGCCAGAAAGAAGAAGTGTCAGAAGCTAAACAACAAGACCCCACAGTGCAGAGCCCCGTGACTGTATGGGCCGAACACCCAGAAACAGGTCCTGCTGGGCCAGGGCCACCCGCTGGGACCACCCCAAGGCAGCAAAGCCACTAGCCAGGAAACTCCCCCCTCCCAGACGCTCCTGCCCGCCCCCCCCCCCGCCCCCCGCCCCCCCATCAGCCCGTAGCCCTGATACTTCCTATCAGAGCTGCTAATGGCAAGGGACTAGGAAGTATCTTCACCTGCAACTAAAGCTGGGTCAGCACAAGTGAAACTTTGGAGTCCCATGGCCCGTTCCCAAGACGATCCCCGAATGATCCATCTCATACAGAAGTGCCCCTACTGCTTCAGGGTGCGGTGTTGGGATCACAGGAGGGCAAGATGCCACTTTCTGACTACCTTTTCCTGAGAGCCCTGAGATCTGAGCTGTTCTCACCTCCCGTTCCCACCTGCAGACCCCCGCAATGCGTAGGCTAAGAACTCACTAGGCGAGCCACCCAGTCCACGTGTGGCTGGCCAGGTTTGAAGGGATTCGCCCAGAACACTGAGCGATTCAGTTAGGAGAATCACTTTCAAGCAAAACACTGTATTTATTTATCCACGACCTTGAGTTTTCAGAATTAACTCAAAGAGCTACCGGTGGCTCCAACTTTCTCAAAGGTGCCTGGTGCCCCCTGCTGGGGAGATAGGAGTACTGACACTGAGCGGCCCACTCAGGAGCAACCACATACGAAAATACACCTTTGGAATTTCTAACCCAGTGACAACACTGTGACTCACGGTGGTAAAGTTATGAGTTATATATATATTAATTTGGTAATGGAATGAATTTTTTAAAATGTTTCATGACCACTAGGTTCCCAATAAAATTTATTCTCTCAGTTCTTGATCTCAACTATAGAGACAAAATTAACATTCCAAAGTTCTTCATGTCAGTTGGAATTTCTTCCCATTTTAGAACAGGGCAGTCGCAGAAGGCATCACGGGGGAGGGCCGAAAGTCCTGGAGGCACGACCTCTCTGCTTTAGAAGAGCTCGGAAAATTCCTTTAATTTTTTTGCTGTACTTTTTTTTCTCCTAAAGACTAAATAAAAAGACCCAGTTGAAAAGGATGAGAAGAGAAATTTCAATCACCTGGTATTGTATTTTCTGCTTTTCAACAAGGGAATCAAACACATAAGCCAATGTGTCCTGCCACAAAGTTATAATCTGGGCAGAGGATGAAAGCACCTGGTAGAGGCAAACAATCCGGGAGATAAATGTCTAGGTTTTCACCTGGCATAAATTCCTATACAAGCGCAGAGCTGTGGACTCCACGGTATCTCAGTAACATGTTAAGGACCTTGAGGAAGTAGGAAATCCTATTACTGGATAAAGCTAATGGTGCATCTAGCTCAAGATCTTTTCCAAGTCACCTCTGTAGGAAGAACAGAGGTCGCGGTCATACTTTTCATATGTAAACACAGTGAAGTCCTAACACGCCACGGGGAATGTGAGGAATCCCGGCGGTCAGTGGAGAGGTTCGTGGAATGTGAAATCTGTCCACAGGCTGCACACACATCCACTGCTGTGGCACACAGGGGGAGTGATTCTGCTCCTGTCAACTTTTTCCCTCTCACATCTTCAGGCACCTGTGTCAGAGGATACAGATAAGTAGTCTGACGTGTTAAATGCCGACAATAAGACAAAATCAGAGTTAAAGGCAAATATTTAATCAATTGCTGTTCAAACACAGGCTAGTGAATGAAGGACTTGAGGTTCAAAGAGCAAACTACTCTGCATTCCTAGGAAATCTCAACCAGTCTCTCCTGCGCGGTGTACCTTCCTGAGTGCTGCTCTAGCACCAGGAGGTCTGAATTAGGAGACAAAACGGAAATATTTTTTGTACCCATATATTTCTGAAAGATGGCCAGTGGAGGGGAGGAAGCCCAGCTGTTAGTTGCCCAGGGGGGGAACATTCTCGTGGAGGTACTGCAAGGCGAGGTCTGTCCACTTCATTTCTTGTTCTTTGACCGATTCCGTGGTGCCCCCGTTGTCCTGTTCAGGTTCCGGAAGCTCATTCTGAAAAAGGTCAAGTGGACATTCAGTAGGACAGTGTGCTTGGCCGCGACAGCCCCTGACAGCCCGGAAGCCAAGCTTCAGGATGGAGAGGGGTTTGGCCGGGAAAAGAGGACAGGAATGCTCCTCAGGTGTCCGAGTCTGATCCAGCAGGGGAAGGCACGAGGACTCTAACACAAGCACAGGAGGCTGGGCGGCAGAGGGCCAGGAGAGAAGCTTCTGGAATTCCTGGGAAGCCACGCCCAGGACTCGGCCGCTGCGGAGTTAACTTGGGTACAGCACTCAAACCCCTAGTCTTTGCTTCCTCTCTGGCAAGCGGGAGCACTAAGCAGCCCTCGTGTCCCAGGATTCTCACTCTCTGTCGGTGACGCGGGATCCGACTTAGTCCATACAGTGGCTAGGAACTCAAAGAGCCAGTGCTCTACATTTGGAGTCCGCTCAAACAGAATACCGTGTTCTGTAGCCTGTTTCTTAAACACAAGAAACATTATGGAACTACCTGTGTATCTACATCTACATTAGACTGGAGGGAGGCTCAGTGAAGAAACCTGAAAATGTGACTTGATGGAAGCGTCTGTCCCCTTGGGGCAGAGCAGGGCCACAGAGGACAGGATTGATAATGGGAAGCCCGAGGGCAATTACCTGGGCAATCTGGAACAGCTCTGGGCCTTTTTCCCAGCTGACTCAGACTAAATTCACATCCTAACAAAACAATGTGTTATGTGTTAGGTTTAAAGTGTGTAACATGATAATTTGCTACACGGGTAGGGTGCAAAATGATTATCACAGTAAGGTTAACAAATCCTCAGTGTTACATTTTTTCTGCCCAGCGTAAATTTTTTTTTCTTTGGTTTTTAGGGCCACACCCAGTGATGCTCAGGGGTTATTCATGGCTCTGTACTCAGGAATTACTCCGAATGGTACTCAGGCAACCATATGGGATGCCAGGGACCAAATCCAGGTTGGCTGCATGCAAGGCAAGTGCCCTACCCACTGTACTATCTCTCTGACCCCTGCTGAAAACTTTTGAGAGCCTTTTTCATGTTTTAAGACTTACCAGGACTCTGCTTTGTACCTGAGTTTATCAATACCAATATATTCTTTTAAGTTATTTAAATCAGTACTTTTTCAAAGGGTGAACACTATCCAGACTTAGAATCTTCTACCAGATTCTAATCTGTGGGACATGCACAGTACATGTGGCTACGTGAATAGAACCATGGCCAATACTATAACTCACTCACAATACCCACAGATATATCTTGCCCTATCCTAAAATATAAAATGAGGTTCAAACATACACATTGCAAGTATATCACTTATTATAAAGAGATTATATCTTTAAAGAGAGAGTTCGGTTCCCAATAATGACTCATAGTTGATATTAGTAATTTACTTAAATCAGAGGCTTGATTTCATTCGGCTTGATTTCATCCCACTTGTGGTATGGTTTCTATCATATAACTTTGGTTTTGTCATTTCTGCCAGCACATACTTGCCCAGAATACAAAGTATGATCGACACAATCATTACGGCTGCTGCAAAAAAGGCCAGGTTCTTTGCAGTTAGATTCCAACAGGCCATGAGACTTGCTCCGGACAACAGCAAGCTGAGCTGGACATTTCATCTCTGCTATCCTGCAGCCCGAGATGTCTGTGCAAAGATGCATGGGCTTGTCTGCTGGATAACGGGACTGTCACCTGGTTATCCCCTCACCCTAGCTCCGCCTGCCCACTGCAATTCATAGGAAAGTGTCCCAATTAGCCAGCTTCGAGCGGATCTGCAGAATGGGGGCAACGCGCAAGCAAGTCCAGCAGCCCCTATCCAGGCTGAGGAGACCCAAGGCTGGATCAGCTGAGCTCCAAAGACACGAGGGAGTCTTGACGCCACCCAGTTTGGGGATGGTGTCATGCAGCATCCCCCAAACCTGCCACACGATCTGTGGCCGGAGACTATGAATCAGTGGCCGGGCCGGGCTGCAACCTGGAGCCAGCACGGAAAGTTTCTGTAGGATAACATGGGGTTTGTCCTTTTAGCCTTGCCTTAGGGAACATAGTTTACCTTAAAGCAATGTCCTTTCTGTATGGACACAGGAAGACAATATTGTGCTTGTAACTTGGGAGTTGATTGACTCCAATAATATTTACTCCTGAGCATCTGCTTTCTTAACTCAGTCGCCCTTAGTTCCTAACAGCCCCCAAAACAGGGTCCCGACGAGGGACAGGACGGATCCAGGCAAGTGGTGAGTTATGTGCTACCCTGGCATCAAAATGGGCCAGGCCAAAGTGCCACAATACTCAACTATAAGTTGAGGGCATGATCATGGACAATGCTGTCATGATCCAAAGTAACGACGAGATTAGGACCCTGCTGGGGTTAGGAAGATTAATCTGGCCTGAGGACAGTGGTCTGGAGATGTCCTCAGGAAAAATCAAACTTTATATCTCTTACTGTGCTCATACAGAATGACATTGCTAGAAATATTAGAAGTAGATTTACTATAACTATTTAAGTAGATTACTAGCTCACACTCTGACACACCCTTGTTTGGAATCACACCCTTGAGTGGATCTCCTTAGATGAGATTTTGTTAATCTCCTCGAGAAATGGTCTTACCCTTCTTTGTTGATGTTAAACCCACCTTTGTGTCACCACCCTATGTAATTTGCTATATTGCTATATAAACTAAGACTGTGGGGCACTGAGGGGAGATAGAAGAGACGGGGGAGAAAGAAGACAAGGGAGACAGAGGAACAAAGAGTCAGAAGACGGAGACAGATGAAGAAGACAGGGGGAGAGAAAGAAGACAAGGGGGACAGAGCTAGAAGAGACAGAAGAAGGAGGCAGAAGAAGGAGACAGACGCAGAGAGACAGACGAAGAGAGTACAGTGGCACACACATAAGCAGAGCACAAGGTGAAAGAAGTGAGAGCGAGCGGGACAGAAAGGGGAATATTAGAAGATCCAGAGAGAGATCGAGAATGGGGAGGAAGCAGCGAGAGAGACGGGAGTGTAGAGAGAGGAGATTGGAATAAACTGCGATTGAGACCAACCAGCTTGGCTCCGTTCCTTCCTTCGCCTGCCTCATCATCGCCATCAACCTCCCACGGGGTGGGGGAAGCGGCTGGAGACTACCGAATTTGGGCAGCGGGAGAGATAGAGCCCGGCTGGACCTCCTCTTCTCTTTTATGTTTTTACAGTTTCCTTTCCCTCCCACCTTACCATGCTGCAGTGCCCAAGTCCTACCATAAATATATGGGGTTTGCCAACCGCCCCCTCCATCTTCTTGCCCTTGCTCAGAGCACTGAATCGGCCTGTGAATCCTCTCTGTCCTGCCAACGCAGACTGTTCTCCGCATCAGAAACTACAAGGACTGAAACTGCAATTTATTTGGGTTGTGGGGAAGGGCCACACCCAGCAATGCTCTGAGCTTACTCCTGACTCTGTGCTCAGGGATCAGCCCTGCAGGGGCTCGGGGGAGCAGACGAGGTGCTGTGGATATTAAACCCAGACCAGCTGTGTGCAAGGCAAGTGGCTGCTCTGGCCCTTAGTTATCATTCTTGGGCTTTCTCTTTTAGCTATTCTTAATTTCAATGAAACTGTGACTCATCATTTGGTATGCATAGTTTTATGACTGCTGAACATATTACCTTATGAAGTTTTTTGGTTCACTCCTGGGGATGCTCAGTGAACTTAAGTGGTGCCAGAGATTGTACCTGGGGCTCCAGCCTTGAACTATCTCCATGGCCCATTTATCTTATTCTTAAATGGAAATTTAGGCAAACTACAGTATAGATTTTCTGTAAACAGCAGCAACCTACCTTAACTGTCTTTCATTAAATAAGTTTTTCTTAGAAGTCTGGCATGCTCTAAGGAAAACAGTTCTGGGGCTGGAGCGATAGCACAGCGGGTAGGGCGTCTGCCTTGCACACGGCCAACCCGGGTTCGATTCCCAGCATCCCATATGGTCCCCTGAGCACTGCAAGGAGTAGTTCCTGAGTGCATGAGCTGGGTGTGACCCAAAAAGAAAAAAATAAAAAAAGGATAACAGTCCCTGGACCCTGTTCTTCTTGTTCTTTGTTCTGCTTCTATAACTTAAGGTGATTTTTTTTAAACTATCAATTAATTTTAGTTTTTTGGGTCACACCCAGCATGCTAGGGGTCACTCCTGGCTCTGCACTCAGGTATTACTCCTGGCAGTGCTGAGGTTCATACGGGATGCTGGGGTTTGAACTTGGGTTGGCTGTACGCAAGGCAATAATCCCACTTGCTGTGCTATAGCTCTGAACCCAGAAATTGGTTTTTGGACATACATTTATAAAAGAAAACCTTTTGATCACTTATTATAGTAGGTCTAAGAAACTTCTTGCAGGGCATTGTCCCAGAGAAACTATTCCAGGATACTCAAGAGTATTCTGGGAGCAAACTGGTCTAAAGAAAAGCCAGGTGTCTTCCAAATGTTTTCCAGGGACCTAGTTCCAAGAAGTTCCTAACAATATCAGCAACAAGGCCAAGATAAGAAAAGGAGATAAGCTACTGCTTTTAATCTCTTCCCAACTGGTGCATAAACTCTTACACCTCATTTTCTGGCTCTGGAATGGTGAACTCAGCATAATGTGGCTCAAAAAAGTCTTGGGTTCTGGATCTGGCATGCTCCTAACTGAGCCAATTATGCCAACCTGCCGAACCACGGTTCTCTTCAAACATAACATCCATCTAGATGTTCTTCAGAAGTTTCAAGTTAAGTTTCGCAAAGCCTTGATTCTCTGTTCTGTCGCTGATGTGCCACTCACGCCCTACATGTGTACTAAGGTTCGCCAGGCGATGTGCTGGGCATAAATCGTAACGTACCAGTGGTATTGCAACATCCTCATAAGGCAGCTTGTCTTCTCGCCACGCATCGTCAATCAAATCCAAGATCCTTCCATCTCTCTGTACCTCACTGTCCATTCTCCGGCCACTTTGGTGTCAATCTGTAAGCCAAACAGGTGATATTTTAGACCTGAAGATGGAGGAAATAGTATTATCTCGTACTGGGACTTCCAGGTGTTCAGGCCTTCTGTTGTAACATCACTCTTGCTAAGTTAATGCATGTGCCTCTGCAGGCCACGTGACAACTTGAAGATCACAGTTCCCGCCCACTGCCCCCAAGCTGTGGACACTGTACCTAGCAAAGCTGATAGACTATGGCTCGGCAGCGTCACAGTGACAAGAGTCCTATGTGAGTTCAAAGTGTGGGTGCATTCCGTCCCTTGGCCAGCCAACGATGACAGATGAATGAAGGAATGGGAACAAAGGAATGGGGCCACAGGCTGGCTGGTAATCAATGGCCGTTTTTCATTCTATCACAGCATTAGTTATGTAGAAATTGTGCAGGGTGGGAGTACAGATAGGTGGGGTTGAACATTAGCATAACAGTAAAGCAGATATAAAGCCCCTCCTTCAGGGGAAGTTCTTCTAGGAAACTAACTCAAGGACAAGATCTCACCTCGGGGTTCAGTAATCTCTAGATTACTAGGAGATCGGCTCAAGGGCGGGATTCCTGCTAAGAGCATATTGCTTTCTCCTTTCCTTAGCTAGTAATCCATTTAAACAATCATATTACATTTACTTCTTACTAATATTTCTATTCATTTTGTGTGAACACAGTAAGAGATATATTAAGCTTAAAGGGTGGCTCTTCCTGGGAACATCTTGCTATATCCCAGACCACAGTCCTCTAGGCCAATACTTCCTGTTATGTCACCTGGTTCATAGTTGTATCAATACTACTCAGCACGGGGGTGCTGCCAGGTCGACCCGTACCCTCAGGGTGAGTGCATCAGCAGCCTAATGGTGTCTTCAGGCTTCCTGGTCCCCCCAAATTGCTGCTGTGCTTCTGGCTGGACCTCAACAACTCAGAACTAAGGGTCTGAGAAATTAAATGGCTAAAAGTTAGGTATATGGGAGCCGTGCCCACAAACCACCTCTGGCTCAGCCATGTAAGCTCATTTATCAGCCTTGCTTCAGAGATCCATAAATAAATCTTGATAGAGATCAAAACCTGCAGTTAACTTTGGACCTGTGCAAGGCTGAACAGACCAGGGTAAATCAGAGGGGAGCGGGTGAGCCTGGTACCCGCACAGACACTCCAGAAGCCGCTTGTTTCCACAATCCAAAAACGCCACCATACCCCTGGCCTGACTCTACCGTCTCAGGACGGACCTCACCAAGATACAATCTGTTGAAAATTCTGGTATGCGGGTTTAGTGACTGAAATCTCCAGGCTTTCTCAGAGTCGGGATGGGCTACCTCCCCCCACTTCCCTATACTCCTGGGAACACCAGTAGTGGCCCCCATGAGCCAACTCCAACGCCACCATGCTCCTTCACCGGCCTTGCCTTCTTCAGAGGCCCATAAATAAATCTTGAAAGATACCAAAAGGTGCAGTAAATCTTAGACCTGCGCATTGCTGAACAGACCAGGGTAAATCGGAGAGGGGCAGGTCAGCCTGGTGCCTGGCCAAGCAGAGCCTCAGGCAGCTGCTTGCTTCCGCAATCCAAAATCACTGCCACGCCCCCTGCCAGGCTCCATCATCTCTGGACAGACCTCTCCAAGATACAATCTGCTGAAAATTTGCGTATGCGGGTTTTGTGACTGAAATCTCGAGATCAAGATGGTTACCTCTCCCCAACTCCCTTTATTTCTGGAAGCCTGGGCAGTTAGGTCCACCCCCCCAAAGCTGCCACCCAGTTAAAAAGCTACTCCAGATTTACCATCTTGATAAAAATACTGAATGCCCTGAACAAACACGATGACCTCTTAGTACCTGTACTGCAAAATATAATGCACAAAAGGAGAGAGAAAGAAGTATCTGCCGTAGACAGACACTTCTTTATGTTAGGGGATGCTGGGAGGGAAACAGGGGATGTTGGTGGTGGGAAACGTATACTGGTGGAGATGGGTGTTGAATCATTGTATGGCTGAAACCCAATCATGAACAGCTTTGTAATGGTCTATCTCATGGATAATCAATAAAAAATTAAAAAAAAATACTACTCAGCACACCTCTGCCCAATCTGGTCTGTGTCTCCTCACCAGCTCCTTTCCTGTCACATTTCCTAGCCTTTGTATTTAAACATCTCTTTCCCCATCACTAATTCCTGCTGTCTTTCAGTCCCAGTGGACCTCAGACTGAGGATCCAGCATCCAACTCCAGGGCCAGGTGTCAACATACCACCACTCTTCTTTTTTTTGCTTTTTTGGGTAACACCCGATGATGCACAGGGGGTCACTGCTGGTTCATGCATTCAGGAATCACCCCTGGCAGTGCTCAGGGGACCATATGGGATGCTGGGATTAGAACCCGGGTCGGCCGCGTGCAAGGCAAATGCCCTACCCGCTGTACTATCGCCCCAGCCCCCATACCACCACTCACTGGGGACGCATGAAATACCAAAGACAGATGATGTTCCAACAAACTTTATTTTTCTTTTTTAAATCATTGTGCCAGCTGGGGCTGGAGTGACAGCACAGCGGGTAGGGAGTTTGCC
The DNA here is from genome assembly GCF_027595985.1 of Sorex araneus. Classification (NCBI taxonomy): domain Eukaryota; kingdom Metazoa; phylum Chordata; class Mammalia; order Eulipotyphla; family Soricidae; genus Sorex; species Sorex araneus. The sequence goes on along the minus strand of NC_073303.1, from coordinate 280,515,522 downwards.
TTGCATGCGGCTGACCTGGGTTCGATTCCCAGAATCCCATATGGTCCTCTAGCACCGCCAGGAGTAATTCCTGAGTGCAGAGCCAGGAGTAACCCCTGTGCATCGCCGGGTGTGACCCAAAAAGCAAAAAAAAAAAAAAAAAAAAAATTATTGTGCCAGCTCCAGAGCCTGGAAAGCTCTTCATAAAATGCCCTATTCTCTCCAAACACCTAGCTGGGGCGTCATCAGCAGATGACCCTGCGACACGCCCTTCGCCCTTCCGTGGGGCCCGATTTCTCGCGCGGAGGGGCAGCGTTTCTCCCGCTGTGCTTCGGGCTCTCCAAACCTGCAGGATCCAAGCAGGGAGGCCTTTTCCCTCGCTTGAAAAGACCCTCGCGGGCCACCACCGTCCGCATAGGTGTCGGGCGCCCCGCCGCCGCCCCGACTTCCGGCGCGACCAAGCGTGCATGCAACGGTGAGGTCCAGGGCTCAGTGAGGACCTGGACCTCGGCCCTGAGAATGCGAAGTCCGAGCTCAACGACAGGCTCCTTCCCGCTCCCTAAGGACCGAGAGAGGAGCGCGGGAAACCCTTACCAGCACCCAGCCCAGCGCAGGATCCGCTTCCTCAAGGCCACGCCCTCCACACCACGTGACCGCGCACTTGCGCTATTGTGGCCACGCCCCTCACTGCGTCACCACGCCCTCCTCGGCATGTTACCCACCCTCCGCCATGACCACGCCTCGCACCACGTGACCCCACCCTCCGCGCTGTATGGTCAGTGAGTGACCCCCCCCACCACGTGACCGCGCCCCCGCACTGTATGGCCACGCCCTTCAGATCGTCACCACGCCCTCCTCGGCCTGTGATCGCGCCACCGCGCGTCGTAGGCACGCCTCGGTATCACGTGACCACACTCTCCGCGCTGTATTGATGAGTGACCGCCCCCCGACTGTACAGCCACGCCCCTCACGCGTCACCACGCCCTCCTCGGCATGTGACCACGCCCCCTGCACCTCGTGACCGAGCCGGCCGCCAGTTGTGACCACGCCCCCGATACCACGTGAGTCCACACTTCGCCACGCCTCTGCACTACGAGCCCCTGCCGCGCTGCACGACCACGCCCCCTCCGTCACCACGCCCCCACCACGTGACCTCCCGTTCGGATTCGGGCGGGCCCACGGGCTGGCGCGGAGGGACGGTCTGCGAGGACGTCCGGAGGAAAAGCGAGGGCCGGTGGGCGGAACCAACGTGCCGACGCCGGAGGCTGAACGTTAGGCTGGCGGGGACGCGCGCGCGTCCTGACGGGAGGTAACGGCGGGAAGGCGCGGGAGCGCGCCCGCCTAGTAACCGCATGTGCGCCCGCAGGCCGGCCCCGGGGCGCTCGAGTCCCGCTCGGGAGGTGTGCCCGGCTCCGTTGGTGCGGCCGGCCCTGAAGCCGAATGGCTCGGCGCTGGCCTCCCGGGCCGTCCGCTGGGCATCGGGCCTCGCCGTCCTGCGGTCACCGAGCCCAGAGTCCCGCCGCTCCCCGGGCTCGTCCCCGCCGGCCCGCGTCCGCTGCGGCCCCCGGCGCCTCGCCCTGGCCGCCTGCGCGCAGCCCAGCGGCCGCTACGGCGCTGCCCGGCGCTGCGTGCCGGCCGGCCGCGGGCCCAGCCCGGCGCGGGAGGGCGGGCGGCGGGCGGGCCGCGGGGCCGCGGGCGGGGCCGCCCTGCTGTCCCCGCCTTCCCGCCCGAGCTGCCGCACCTGGTTAGCTGCGCGCCGGGGTGGGCGAGGCGCGGTCCCGGGTCGGGATGATGGGCCGGGGGCCGCCGAGCGGGAGAGCAGAGCTCCCCCAGTGGGCCGCACGCACCGGGGGTGGAAGATGCCCGGCTCCGGGGGCCCGAGCCTGTAGGAACGCGTCAGCCGTGGAGCTATTGGAAGACTTACATTGAAGGCCCCCCAAGGCTTTCCTTCTGTCCCTTACGTCATCAGAGTAAAGACCAGGCTGATGGGCAGCACACACGTTTGCAAAGTCTTCCTTGAGCTTTTACAGCTAATGCTTTTGTTTCTTAGGGAAAACAAAAAGCGCCCCCTCCTCTGGGTAGGTTTCTTATATTTATACAGTTCCCCACATGTTCCAGTTGTTGGATTTGTTTTTGATTTTGGGCCACACCTGGCTATGCTCAAGGTTTCCTTGTGGCTCTGCTCGGGGATCAATCCTGGCCACTCTGGAAGCAGATGGGGTGCTGGGGATGGAACCAGGTGGGCCACCTGCAAAGCAAGCGCCCTACCCAACGCACTCTCCAGCCTCGCTCCCATTGTCTTAGGGGTGAGAGCAAATACTAAGGATCGTTATTTTACTTTAGCATGATATTTACTAGTACTACAGTTGAGGCTTAATAAGGTGGCTGCATTTTCTTACTTGGAAGGTGATCTGCCTTTGTATTCTGAGTTCTTAACGTGCCCTTTATATCATCAGGGATAAAAATTGATTTTAAAAAGAGGCTGACATTAACATGGATTAGAGGTTAGTGAACATTCCTAAAGTGCGTTAAACTAGTTTCAGGGCCAGAGCCTTCCTTCCTTTTCTGTGGAGCCAACTCAAGTTGACTGGGGAACAACTTTCCATCTGAGCACCACAAGGAGCGCGCACCCCCCCCCCCCCCGCCCCAGGTAGATTAAGATTTTAAAAGTTAATTTGTAACAGTTGCGTATGTTACACTGATTGCATTGGTTCTCATGAAGTGGCAACAGTGTCAGCAGTCCACTTAAACAGTAGCAAAACATTTCTACTTAAACAAGAGCAAAAGCGCACGTTGACAGGAATGAAACAGTGCGGTCTGTGCCTCTGCAGCGAGCTTGCTCAGGTTGCATTTAGTTGACAACCTTTTACTTATTTAAATTGGGAGGAGGGGGCAGTTGGGAGGCAGTGATTCTTTGAGATAGATACCCAGAACAGGCATTGCAGGTTCTAAAGAATAAATGCGTGTTTATCAGTTGCTGGGTATTCCAGTGTTTCTTCAGTAGTTATGCCATTTTACATGTGAGTTCCTCCCCCCCCCCCATAGCCTTGTCATCAGAATATATTGTCATTTTTGGGTTATATAATACAGAAGACAGTAATATAATTTAACTTTGCATTTCTTTTACTCTGAGCAAGGTTGAAAATCTCCTAATATTTAAGTTCATTTGCGTTTCTTATCCTGGCAAGATATTTGTTCATATCGGGGCTGACACGATAGTACGGCGGGTAGTTCGTTTGCCTTGCATACAGGCGACCCAGGTTTGATTCCCAGCATCCCATATGGTCCCCTGAGCACTGCCAGGGGTGATTCATGAGTGCATGAGCCAGGAGTGACCCCTGTGCATCGCTGGATGTGACCCAAAAAGCCCAAAAAAAATAATATTTGTTCATATCTCCTGCCCTTTTTAAAAAATCTGTTTTCTTCCCCTTAATTTTTTTTTTTTGTTTTGTTTTGGGCCACATCCAGTGACACTCAGGGCTTACTCCTGGCTCCAGCTGTGCATTCAGGAATTACCCTCTTTGGGGAGGGGGGAGTAGTGGTGAAGGGGGACACACGCAGCAATGTTCAGGGGTTACTCCTGGCTCTGTACTCAAGAATAACATCTGGTGGTGCTCAGGGAACTTTATAGGATACCAGGAATTGAACCCAGGCCAGCTGCTTGCAAGGCAAACACATCCACCACATTATAGCTCTGGCTCCACAGCCCCCTTGATTTTTGGAATTCTGTGTAGCACTGTAGCACTGTCTTGTTGTTCATTGATTTGTTCGAGTGGGCACCAGTAACGTCTCCATTGTGAGACTTGTTAGTTTTTGGCATATCAACTATGCCATGGGTAGCTTGCCAGGATCTGTCGTGTGAGCGGGATACTCTTGGTAGCTTGCCGGGCTCTCCTAGAGGGATGGAGGAATCGAACCTGGATCGGCCTTGTGTGCCCTTCCCGCTGTGCTATCACTCCAGTGGAATTCTACATGTATTTAAATAGTTGACCTTTGCGATGAACTCCCAAGGTGTGCATTCGTTTGTCTTTTTTTTTAAGAATTTCCATTTTTGATTTTTATTTATTATTCGCTTTTTGGGGGTCACTCCCGCCATTGCACAGGGGTTATGCCTGGCTCATGCACTCAGGAATTACCCCTGGCAGTGCTGAGGGGCCCATATGGGATACTGGGAATTGAACCCGGGTTGGCCGCGTGCAAGGCAAACGCCCTACCTGCTGTGCTATCACTCCAGCCCCACATTCACTTGTCTTTACTAATAGCTCTCCCATGTAAAAAAGAACCTTTTTAATCACTACTTCTTTGTATTTCTGGATTTTAAGCCAAAGAAATAACAGTTTTAAAATTAGGTTGTTGGGTTTTTTGTTTTGCTTTTTTTTGCTTACAAAATGGCTCTGCTGAGGGATTGCTCTTGGTAGTGCTTGGAGACCTCATTTGTGTTGCCAGAGATGAACCCCAGTCAACTACATCTAAGGCAAGTGCCCTACCCATTGCTATCACTCCAGCCCTAAAATTACAGTTTTATTTGGAAAATTTTCTTTGATAGTCTCATGTGCTGATTTTTTTTCTCCTAAGTAGGAATTTTTCTGGAGACTGGTAAATTAAATTGATTGTGTATTGAATCAGCTGTGGTTTGCCAGCCACAGAATATCTCACATAGGCATAAATCCCTGAAATCACAGTAACACCAAGCCAGGAAAAGTACTATATATATATATATAGTACTTTTATATATATAAAAGTTATATAAATGAAAAAATTATATATATAGTTTTATTTTATTTTATTTTTTTGCTTTTTGGGTCACACCCGGTGATGCACAGGGGTTACTCTTGGCTGTACACTTGGGAATTACTACTGGCGGTGCTCAGGGGACCATATGGGATGCTGGGAATCGAACCCGTGTTGGGCGCATGGAAGGCAAATGCCCTACCTGCATTTGCTCCAGCCCAGGAAAAGTACTTTCTTTAAAGAAACAAGACTCAGTAGGTAGATGTACCTCTTCTGTTAGAATATATTTTTTTCTTAATTCACTCCAGAGTTTACTTCCTGTATTTTGTGAGTAAGTTGCTCTTGGTCATGTATTTTGGATATTCTTCCTGAATGTAAAACAGAAAGAAAAGAAAGGCCAAGCTCTCAGGACTTATCTATGTTTCAGTGTGTTAATATCATAGCTTTGCCCATTGTTAGGCATTTGGATTTATTTTTCCTTAAGTGTTCATGTTTTGTAGCAAGTGTTTTTTTTTGGGGGGGGAGTGTGGGTAATAAAGATTAGGCTTTTGGGGTCACACGTCGTGTTGCTCTGGGTCACTTCTTGATGTACTCGTGGATCACGTGCAGTGTTGGGGATCAGACTGTGCTTGTGCTTATGCACGGGAAGCACCTTAGCCCTCTTGTGCTAGCTCCTCGGCTCTGCTGCAGATTTTCCTTGTTTTGTATACTTGGTGAAAAAGAAAAACCAAAAACCAAAACTAAACCTTTATTCCAGAGGAGGGTTTAAAATCGTTTCTGTCTGTTGATGTCATGGCATAACTGGGGATATAGCTAAGATTATATCAACTTTAGATCTGTATAGTTTCTGTTTAACCACAATAGCATTTTATATTGGTGTCAAGGAGTATCAGGGTTTCAAACAGTAATTATATTTAATATTGCAAACAAGGACGAACTTTATATAATTATTACATAGTACTAGAAAAGAAGAAACCAAAGTGACTGTGCAAATGTTCGGTTGAGATTGGTTAGGGACGTTAATAGTGATGTAGCTAAGAAACTCAAAAAGAGAAAACCTGTCTTGCTACTTAACCTGACCCTAAGGAGTTGGATCCGAGGTGATGGTATTTGGCTGTGGCTCACGCAGATGTTGAAGGTATTTCTAAGCACATTACACATTAGTAAGTTTTTTAGCATAGAATGTTTCCCACTCCCCCACCTCTTTAAAGTAGAGATTTCCTAATTTTACACCATTTTTCTGATAGCTGAAATGCCCATTCCTTATTGTGCTGCTGCCATCTAGTGGTTATCATGGCAATGCCATACTTCTGTTTGTATTTTTTCCCATCTTCAGACTTGAATTTCCCTGTTAAACAAAAACATGTAATAATGTCTAATAATATCTTATGTATTTTAATATCATTATTAACTATACAATATTAAAATAGTGCACATTGACTCAACCTGAGGAGTTCACTGAATTCTGCAGCTATAATTCTAGGTTTGAGTTCTAGGGCTATAGTTTGTTATTAACTATAGTCAGCTTTTCTAGCTCTTGAGACTGTCTGCTCAGAATGGAAGTGTCTGGACCTCAGAGATAGCTCAAAGTGACAGAGGACAATACTTTGATTGTGGGAGCCCCTAGTTCAGTTCCTGGCACTGTGTGAACAAACTAGTGACTCTGGATGTGCTGCCTCTCAAAAAAATGCAATACTCATTTATGAGTGTTATGAAACTGAATTAGATAATATGTGAGGCAGTTAAATATAAGGATAATAAGATAATATACTCTTGGCAGTGGGCTGGAGCGATAGCACAGCGGTAGGGCGTTCGCCTTTCACATGGCCGACCCGTGTTCGATTCCTCCGCCCCTCTCGGAGAGCCCGGCAAGCTACTGAGAGTATTAGCCCACACGGCAGAGCCTGGCAAGCTACCCGTGGTGTATTGGATATGCCAAAGACAGTAACAATAAGTCAATGAGAGACGTTACTGGTGCCCGCTCAAACAAATCGACGAGCAACAGGATGACAGTGACAGTGACAGTGACTCTTGGCAGTGTATAATATATAAGGCAGAACATTCAGTGACATTTTAGCATTTATTATAAATACTGCTAATTTATTAAATGATACCCAGAAAGTAAATTAACGAATTACATAATAGTGAATGTATTACTAATACACATTACCATGATAATGTTTAAGAATAATTAACTTACTGAAGTCCAGTTTTAGAAACAGGAGAGGTGGCTCAGATGGCTAGAGCACTTGGGGCTGCCCCCGGTTCAGTCAGCACTTAGTTTGCTATAAGAATGCATGGAAAACTGGGGCTGTTGTGATAGTATAGTGGGTGGGCTGCTTGTCTTGCACACAGCCGACCCAGGTTTGATCCCCAGCACCCCATATGGTCCCCTGAGCTTGCCAGGAGTGATCCATGAGCATTGCCAGGTGTGGCCCCCAAATAAAGGAGGCTCCATCAAAAAACTAGAAAAAGCAATGGAGGTAATATTTTGTATCCCTTATTCTACATGTGCAAAGATTGAACTCCACGGACCTGGAGCTAGTTAGGTGCAGAGGTTAATAGATCCTGCATCTGCATCTCCATAGTAATTTGAGGATGACCTCTCAGTTCCCCAAGGAGAGGCCAAAATGTGGAATATGGGTTGTGTTGTGTTGTGGTTTGGTAGAAAGTAGATTTGAACATGAAAATCTTTTTCTTTAAGTCTTCATTGTGTCTGGTAGTGTGTTATAAAGGATAAGCTAAATGAAAAATCCTTTCTGCCAGATCTGCATGAAGTTTTTTGAATATACCTGTTACTAACTTGAGAAGTGTAAACATCATGCATTGGTTGGGCTTTCCAATTTTCTTATTCTGGTTCTCTGGAACATTCTGTGCATACCTTTATCAGTGTGTTAGTCATACTGGGGAAACAATTGTAGTTGTTCATTCTAAGTCTTACTCAACTATCAATTCTTTGAAAAAGGCCATGTCTTTTATCATGGTATGTTTAGTGATTATTACAACCTGGAATTCTTTGTTGACTAAAAGGCATTTCCTTCTCAGAACGATATATTTTCATACAGAGCGTAGGGCTGTATGAAGACACTAATTCAGGCTTGAGTCTGAGAAAAATAACTTTCCTGGAGTGAGAAGTGGTTTGACATTGATTAGCTTTATGAAGATTTGTCACAAGAGGTTGAAAAACTTGAGCAAGACAGAGTATAGCATGTAAGCCTTGCACACATCTGACCTGGGTTTAATTCCTGGCACCCCATATTGGTCCCTTGAGCCCATCAGGAGTAAGCGCTGAACACAGTTGAGTGGAGAGAGAGAGATAGAGAGAGAGGGAGAGGAGAGGAGAGGAGGGGAGGGGAGGGGATGGGAGGGGAGGGGAGGAGAGGAGAGGAACCTGTAGCAGATATTTTCGATTAGCACTTGTGAATTTAAGGGTGGCAAGATAGTTAAAGGAGATGGGAATTAAGATTAAGGCGTAATTGTCTAGCACGTGCCAAGTGTAGCTCCACTAAACTCTGGAGCTGGAGATGAACAAAATTGGTTTTCTGTCCTAGAAGGATGGATACAGAAAAAGCGTGCTTGGTAAACTCATTTCTAGTGTGCTGTACTCCTTTGAAGAGACCTGGGATTAAGAGCAAAAAGTTGCTGAGGAGAGAAGGGCCCATGTAGCCTGCATGCCCGGGAGTAGAGTATTCTAAAAGCTTCACCTGGAAGAAATGGACAGAAACTTTCCCAAGGAAGAGATACGAATGGCCAGAAGGCACATGAAAAAGTGCTCTACATCACTAATCATCAGGGAGATGCAGATCAAAACAACCACGAGATACCACCTCACACCACAGAGACTGGCACACATCCAAAAGAACAAAAGCAACCGCTATTGGAGAGGATGTGGTGAGAAAGGGACCCTTCTACACTGCTGGTGGGAATGCTGACTGGTTCAGCCCTTCTGGAAAACAATATGGACGCTTCTCAAAAAATTAGAAATTGAGCTCCCATTTGACTCAGCAATACCACTACTGGGAATATACCCCGAAGAAGCAAAAAAGTATAGTCGAAATGACATCTGCACTTATATGTTCATTGCAGCACTGTTTACAATAGCCAGAATCTGGAAAAAACCCGAGTGTCCGAGAACAGATGACTGGTTAAAGAAACCCTGGTACATCTATACAATGGAATACTATGCAGCTGTTAGAAAAAATGAAGTCATGAACTTTGCATATAAGTGGATCAACATGGAAAGTATCATGCTAAGTGAAATGAGCCAAAAAGAGACAGACATAGAAAGATTGCACTTATTTGTGGAATATAAAATAACAGAATAGGAGACTAATATTCAAGAATAGTAGAAATAAGTACCAGGAGATTGGCTCCATGGCTTGGAAGCTGGTCTCACTTGCTGGGGAAAAAGGCAGCTCAGATAGAGAAGGGAACACCAAGTAGAATGTGGTTGGAGATCCCACCCGGGAAGGGAGATGTGTGCTGAAAGTAGACAATAGATTGAACATGATGGCCACTCAATACCCCTATTGCAAACCACAACACCCAATTGGAGAGAGAGAGATCAAAAGGGAGTACCCTGCCACAGAGGCAGGGTGGGGTGGGGGGGGAGATAGGATTGGGGGGGAGGGATACTGGGTTTATTGGTGGTGGAGAATGGGCACTGGTGGAGGGATGTGTTTGTGAACATTGTATGAGGGAAAAACAAGTTCTAAAATGTGTGAATCTGTATCTGTACCCTCATGGTGATTCACTAATTAATAAAATAAAAAAAAATTTAAAAAAAAGCTTCGCCTGCCTGCCATCTGAGGGCTGAGTCGGCGCCTCTATGAAGGACCAGGGAGTTAATGTTCAGGACATTTTACACTTTTTCGATCTCTTAAAGCTGTGCTTTTTCTCTGATATCTATGACTCCTTAGTTCTTCTTGTCATGTCTTTTTTTTTTTTTTTTTTTTTTTAAATTTATTTATTTTTAATTAGAGAATCACCGTGAGGGTACAGTTACAGATTTATACACTTTTGTGCTTATACTTCCCTCATACAAAGTTCGGGAACCCATCCCTTCACCAGTGCCCATTCTCCACCACCTGTAAACCCGGCGTCCCTCCCACCCTCCCCATTCCCATCTCCCCCCCACCCCACCCTGCCACTGTGGCAGGGCATTCCCTTCTGTTCTCTCTCTCTAATTAGCTGTTGTGGTTTGCAATAAAGGTGTTGAGTGGCCTCTGTGCTCAGTCTTTAGCCCTCATTCAGCCCGCAACTCCCTTCCCCCACATGGCCTTCAACTACAATGTAGTTGGTGATCGCTTCTCTGAGTTGCCCTTGAAGTGATCGTTCTTGACTGATTTTCCTGTATCCTCAGAAGTACTCTTCTCCTTGTGGTTTGCGCCTTCTCCCTGGGGGCAAGGTCCCATACCTGGTGTGTCTCCAGGACTCCTCCCGCGGGCTGGGAGGCTTTGTGATGCTGAGGGCTGAACTTTGAGCTCCAAATCTGCTCCACCCTTAGTTACCTCTCTGGCTCCTACCTCATTCACATTATTAAGTTTACAAGCTGGTATGTTCAAACTTAAAATATGAATTTCCTTTTTTTCTCTTTTTTCCTAGTTGCCAAAACGAAGGAGATTTGGTGATGGAGGCTTTGTTGGAAGGAATACAAAATCGGGGACATGATGGGTAAGTTTCTCAATAAAATTGTGAGTAGTTAGCCTACTTACTTATTAGGCTTTTTATTTTGTCTACCAGAGAATGTGACAGAAATTTGCCTGGATTCTCCCTAAAAGCTTCTGTCAAATATTACAAAAGGGATGTTGGTTGTAGAAATCTGATTCATAGTTCAGACTTAACAGTCTTGTGATCAACAGATGACTTAGGCCTTAGGTTGGCTCATGGAGGAAAACAAAATACTATGTGGAATAAATAATCTTCTTAATTAAACAATAAAAGGAAAAGTTTACAAATTTTGTTCATTTGCTCTTGATTATTCACATTATCTAGGATTATGCCTTTTTTAGGACTATATTTGTTTAGTTTTTTGTGTGAAAGATGAAAAGCCATTTGGACATGTTCTATATCTCAAGGGTTGTTTTTATTTTTAGGGGCTTTTTGACATCCTGTGAAGCAGAACTACAGGAGCTCATGAAACAAATTGATATAATGGTGGCTCATAAAAAGTCTGAATGGGAGGGACAGACACATGCTCTTGAAACTTGCTTGAACATCCGTGAACAGGAAGTGAAGACTCTGAGGGGTCAGTTAGAGATGAAGCAGAAAGAGGTAAATCTGTTGATTAACTCCTCTTTGATTTTACAATGCCTTCACATTTGCCTTTTACACTAGATATATTAAGTATGTAAGTATATATGTAGAGCACTTCTAAAGTTTCTGTTTTATCTCAATTTTGGTAGTTTCCTTTACAAGGAAAATTGTGACATAAAAACAGTAATATATCAAGGATCATGGTTTTTTTAAAAAAATTTGCCTTTGGGGATCATGTTATCTTTTCACATATAGTACGTGTGTGTCTTTTTATAAAGAGTGGAGGAAGCAGGGAAAAGATGGTGGGGAATGATCCGCCCTCTGCATAATATTGGGTTCAAATTCCCACAAAACAGAAATGGCTTTGTTGCCCCCTGGGAGGGCTCAGGAAAGGACAATCTTCAGGAGATTGTTGCCAAGAGCCCTGTTCGTGTGACCCCAGGCTGGGGGTCTGGGGCGGCGAAGAAAGGAGGAATGCAGACAGATTTTAGCCGGGAAGCGGTGGGGCTGAAAAGCTCACCAATAGCTTTCTGCATCTCTACCCTTACAAAGCCTGAGCAGCGTGCGGGACTGTCTGGAAGAGACTCAGGCCAGCAGCTGAAGGCGGTGGGTGCACAGCTGCAGCCGCGGTCAGTGAGACAAATCATCATCATTGCCTGTTCCAGGGGGAGAGAGAGGTTGTACCCTCCACCACACCGCATCTGAGTGCAGGGGTTCTTCCAGAGTCAGAGAAGAGGCTGGCTAAAGAGAAAAAGGAAAGACTAGTTCTGGTGTAATTGGCTGTCCACACATAAGGACCAAGGCAAGGGGCCCAGGGTGAGGCACTGGGAGATAAGAACACGGGTCGGGGAGCAGCACTGGGCTGAACTGAAGAGATGTGGCAGTGTTTGGAAGCAACACAAACTCAGCTCCGAAAGCTCTCTGTGGAATTGCCAGATGTGAGCCGTAGATTATCAATCAGGCCTGCACAGAAGCAGGCCTGACCCTCATCCTTAGCCTCCAGTAGAGAAGACAAGAAGGGGAGGAGCCTCCCCTAAATAATGAAACGAAAGCCGAAAATGGTTCCTAAGCACCCAAGAGCTATGACAATTTCAAAGTAAGCTAATGGTAGGGATGTGTAGCGAACTGAGGAAAGCACTGGAAGAGATGCCCAGTGAACGGGGAAGGATGAGGCAGAGTCTGGAAGACTACAGTCAGATGCTTGAACTGAAAAGCAGAGTGGGTGTTTTTTTTTTTTTTTTGGGTCACATCTGGTGATGCACAGGAGTTACTCCTGGCTCTGCACTCAGGAATTACTCCTAGCAGTGCTCAGGGGACCATATGGGATGCTGGGATTCGAACCTGGGTTGGCCGAGTGCTAGGCAGATGCCCTGCCCGCTGTGCTATTGCTCCAGCCCCCCAGAGTGGGTGTTTTTAAAATTCATTGGAAGACTCAAGGCCAAAGAGGCACAAGACGAAGAACAGATTGGGAGGCATGAGGATGAGCTGTTTGAAACTGCATTTGCCTGGCCTAGACTTGATCCCCAGGAGCACAGAGTCTCTGTGCATTGCTGGGTGTAGCCCTGGGGGGGGTCTCAGCTCATTCAGTCTGATCCTGGAACCTTTGAACAGTCTGGGATGGCGCTGGTGGTCCTTAGCAGCACAGGGCCCGAATAGTACTGCATCCTCAGGTTCTAGCACCGAACCGCTGGAAAGATTCGTGAAGTATCTTCGGGAGTCAGCCCTGGACCTCCTGGGCATGGCTTGGGAGCCCCACACCACCTCTGTCCCCTCCTCCTCAAATAAACATTGAAGGACAACCAAAGAGAATTTTAAAAAAATTAATAAAATAAGAGGCCAGAGAGATAGTAAAGTGGGCAAGGTGCTTTCCTTGTAAGCGGTCGACCTGGGTTTGATCCCTGTATCCCATACGGTCTTTGGAGCACCACCAGGCTCTGTGAGCACAGAGCCAGTGATGAGCCCTGAGCACCACTGGGTGTGGCTCAGAAAGAAGAGAAAATACGAAGGCTTATGGGACAATTAAAAAAATATATAGATTATAGTAGTGCAGAGGATCTCCTTCCACCACAGTAATATACAGATGGAAATAAACCACGAACAAAAATGTAAAAAAGCTCAATTGGAAACTAAATACCATACATACCTGTTGCTTCTCAAGATAGAATCATGAAGAAGTAGAATTTCTGAATAGGCTGTTTGTTAGCACAGAAATTAAGAGAGTGATCAGAAGCCTCCCTCATAACATAACCCCTGGTCCAGATGGATTCATTAGTGGTTCCTTTAAATCTTCAAAGACCTGCTTTCTATCCTCAGACTCATCCAAAAAGTCAAAGACAAAGGAATTCTATTGAGAAGTTTCTCTTAGACCAGCATAACTGATGCCAAAAGCAGACAAGACACTACTTAAAATGACAAAGAGCTGAGACCTTGATGAACATAAAATGCTTTTTTATGGTTTTTTTTTTTTCAATTTATTCTTTTATTGAATCACCATGTGGAAAGTTACAAAGCTTTCAGGTTTAAGTCTCAGTTGTACAATGCTCGAACACCAATCTCTTCACCAGTGCACATATTCCACTACCAAGAATCACAGTAAACCTCCCCCCCACCCACCTCCCCCGCCCCCACCCTGCCTGTGTAACTGATAAATTTCACTTTACTTTGATTACATTCAATATTTCAAAAAAAAAAAAATTTCATGACTTCATGTTTTCTGATAGCTACATAGTATTCCATTGTGTAGATGTATCAGAGTTTCTTTAACCAGTCATCTGTTTTTGGGCACTCTGGTTTTTTCCAGATTCTGGCTATTGTAAACAGTGCTGCAATGAGCATAGAAATGCAGATGTCATTTCTACTATACCTTTTTTGCCTCTTCAGGAGGATATATTCCCAGGAGTGGTATTGCTGGGTCAAATGGAAGCTCAATTTCTAATTTTTTGAGAATCGTTCATATTGTTTTCCAAAAGGGCTGAACCAGTCGGCATTCCCACCAGCAGTGAAGGAGAGTCCCTTTCTCCCCACATCCACGCCAACAGCGGTTGCTTTTTTTTTTTTTTTTTTTTTTGCTTTTTGGGTCACACCCGGTGATGCACAGAGATTACTCCTGGTTCTGCACTCAGGAGTTACCTCTGGCAGTGCTCAGGGGACCATATGGGATGCTGGGAATCGAACCCGGGTCGGCTGCATGCAAGGCAAGCGCCCTACCCGCTGTGCTATCACTCCAGCCCCCATCGGTTGCTTTTGTTTTTTGGGATGTGGGCCAGTCTCTGTGGTGTGAGATGATATCTCATTGTTGTTTTGATCTGCATCTCCCTGATAATTAGTGATGTTGAACATTTTCTCATGTGCCTCTCAGCCACTTGGATTTCTTTGGGAAAGTTTCTGTTCATTTCATCACCCCATTTTTTGATCGGGTCGGCAGTTTTCTTCTTGTGGAGTTCAACCAGTGCATTGTATATCCTTGATATCAATCCTTTATCGGATGGGTACTGCGTAAATATCCTTTCCCATTCTGTAGATTGTCTTTGTATTTTGGTCACTGTTTCTTTTAGGTGCAGAAGCTTCTTAGTTTGAGATAGTCCCATTTATTTATCTCTGTTTTCACTTGCTTGGCCAGTGGTATGTCAGCTTTGAAGATACCGTTGACTTCAATGTCGTGGAGGGTTTTGCTGACCTTGTCTTCAGTGTACCTTAGGGACTCTGGTCTGATGTTGAGGTCTTTAATCCATTTTGATCTGACTTTTGTACATGGTGATAGGTAGAGGTCTAAGCCCATTTTTTTGCATGTAGCTGTCCAGTTTTGCCAGCACAATTTGTTAAACATGTTTTCCTTGCTCCACTTCATATTTCTTGCTCCCTTATCAAAGATTAGATGATCATATATTTGCGGGGGTGTGTCAGAGTATTCAACCCTTTTCCATTGGTCTGCAGCTCTGCCTTTGTTTCAGTACCATGCTGTTTTAATGACTACCGCTTTGTAGTAGAGTTTGAAGTTGGGGAGGTTGATTCCTCCCATTTTCTTTTTCCCAAGAATTGCGTTAGCTATTCATGGGGGCTTATTGTTCCATATAAATTTCAGGAGCGCTTGCTCCATTTCTTTGAAGGATGTCAAGGGTATCTCTATAGGGATCGCATTGAATTTGTACAATGCTTTGGGGAGTATTGCCATTTCAACAATATTAATTCTTCCAATCCATGAGCAGGGGATGTCTTTCCATTTCCTCGTGTCCTCTTTTATTTCCTGAAGTAGCGTTTTGTAGTTTTCATTATACCTTTAAGGTAAAGTTAAGCTGATTCTGAGGTACTTGATTTTTTGAGGCACAATTGTGAATGGGATTGCTTTTATCATGTCTTTCTTCTCTCTCATTATTTGCATATAGGGAAGCCATGGACTTTTGGGTATTGATTTTATAGCCTGCAACTTTACTATATGAGTCTATTGTTTCTAGGAGTTTCTTGGTAGAGGTTTTAGGGTTCTCTAAGTATATATCGTATCATCTGCGAATAGTGAGAGCTTGATTTCTTCCTTTCCTACCTGAATGCCCTTAATATCTTTTTCTTGCCTAATCGCTATTGCAAGTATTTCCAGAACTATATTGAATAGAAGTGGAGAGAGTGGGCATCCTTGTCTCGTCCCTGTTCTTAGAGAGAAGGCTCTTAGTTTTTCTCCATTGAGGATGATGCTTGCCGTAGGCTTGTGATAAACGGCTTTGACTATATTGAGGAAGGTCCCTTCTATACCCATTTTGGCGAGAGTTTTCATCATAAATGGGTGCTGGGTCTTGTCAAATGCTTTCTCTGCATCTATTGATATAAAATGCAGAGTTTTAACAACATTTTAACAAACTGAATTCAGGAATATATTGAAAAGGTGATAGACAATGATCAGTGATCAAGTGGGATTTACTCTAGAATTGTGAGGATGGTTGAATATATGCAAGTCAATGTGATAAACCACATTGATTAGAAAAGATAAAAGCCATGAGATCATATCAGTAGTGCATGAAGCATTCAACAATATCTAACATCTATTTATGATAAAAACTTTCAAGAAATTGGGAATAGAAGCTTCCAAAAAATAAAAGATTATACTTACAAATACAAATCTAACAATATTCTCAATGCTGAAACATTGAAAACCTTTTCTCTATGACCAGGCACAAAACAAGGATAACCACTCTGTCCACTATAATTCAACATAGCTTTGCAAGTCTCTGCAACAGCAGTTAGGCAAGAAAGAGATAAGGGATCCAAATAGGAAAAGAAGTCAAACTATTATTGTTTGGAAATGGCCTGTTTTATATATATATATATATATATATATATATATATATATATATAAATTCCTAGAGAGTATGCCAAAAAAAAAACACCAAAATTGAACTTCTAGAAATGATAAACTTTTAAAATGGCAAGCAATAAAATCAGTTCGCAGAAATCTATTGCATTTTTAAGTGCAACCAGTGAGGCAGAAGAGAAATAAATAAAAGATTGTTTTTACAGTTGTGTCCTCTCCAGAACCAAGTACCTGGAAATTAACTGAGTAGGTGACTTATAAAGAAAACTATAAATCACTCTTAAAAGAAGTAGAAGAAGATACAAGGACATGGAAATATATTTATTGGTCATAGATGGGAAGAATTAACATAGTCCAAATGACCATCTTGCCTATTGCACTATGCAGATTGAATAATTCCCTATCAGAATTCCTATGGCATTCATTAAGGACTTGGAACAAATACTGGTAAAGTTTAGACAGAGTAATAAAACTCCTCAAATAGCCAAAGGATTTTTGAGGAGAAGGAAAGTGGGAGGCATTGCCTTTCTGACTTTAGATTACACAACTAAACAATAGTAAAAAAAAAAAAAAAAGTGTGGTGTTGGAATACATAAACCACCTCCTGCTGGCACCAGATAATCTCCTCATTGGCCACCCTCCAGAATTGACGGCTGCTTCTCCAGGAAGGGAGTATAAAATGAAGCCCTCTTAACCATGCCACCGGACTCCATGCGCCAGGCTGTTTTCACTCGGGGCATCCGAAAGTGAAGGGTGAGGACTCTCCCCACCCCAAGGGACCCAGTCCCAGCAGCCGACCTCCACTACCCAACTGCCA
This sequence comes from Sorex araneus, assembly GCF_027595985.1. Lineage (NCBI taxonomy): Eukaryota > Metazoa > Chordata > Mammalia > Eulipotyphla > Soricidae > Sorex > Sorex araneus. The sequence continues at coordinate 280,498,441 of NC_073303.1, read as the reverse complement.
CCACGTTCCAGGCTGCTTTCCACACGATCGGGCCTCTTGGAGAGCCTGGCAAACTACCGAAAGTATCCTGCCTGCATGGGAGAGCCTGGTAAGCTCCCCGTGGCGTATTTGATATGCCAAATACAGTAACAATAACAGGTCTCATTCCCCTGACCCTGAAAGAGCCTCCAATCATTGGGAAAGATGAGTAAGGAGAGGCTGCTAAAATCTCAGGGCTGGGATGAATGGAGACGTTACTGGCGCCTGTTAAAAAATTGATGAGTAGTGGAATGGTAGTGATACAGTGATACAGCGAATGAAATAGAATTGAAAGGCTGGAGTTAAATCCTCAGCTTTGGGGCTGGAGCAATAGCACAGCGGGTAGGGTGTTTGCCTTGCACGCGGCCCACCCAGGTTCGATTCCCAGCATCCCATATGGTCCCCTGAGCACTGCCAGGGGTAATTCCTGAGTGCAGAGCCAGGAGTAACTCCTTTGCATCGCCGGGTGTGACCCAAAAAAAAAAATCCTCAGCTTTATGGAAGTTATTCTATGACAAAGGAGCCAAGTCCATGAAGTGGTGCAAGGAAAGTCTCAACACGATGCTGGAAAAAGGTTAGCCACACAAGTAATGAATCTGGTCTCCAAAAGGACCCACCCATGAACTCAAAATGGAAGAAAGATCTTTCTGTTCGAAGGGAATGCCCTGCCACAGTGGCAGGGTGGGGTGGGGGGGAGATGGGATTGGGGAGGGTGGGAGGGACGCCGGGTTTACGGGTGGTGGAGAATGGGCACTGGTGAAGGGATGGGTTCCCGAACTTTGTATGAGGGAAGTATAAGCACAAAAGTGTATAAATCTGTAACTGTACCCTCACGGTGATTCTCTAATTAAAAATAAATAAATTATAAAAAAAAAAACAAAAAAAACTTGAAGGAACGATACACTATTTCATGGATAAACAAAATGTCCTTTCTTTATTGTAAAGTAAAAAAACTCAATAAAGTATAAATAAAATGAATAATAATTAAGAAAATAATTTTATATACTATAAAATAATGCCTATTATTATATTTATGATATTAAATAAAGAAAATATTTAAAAAAAAAAAAAAGAAAGATCTTTCTGTTCGACCTGACTCTATAAGAAAAATAGGCAGAACTTTCCGTGACTTCCAAGGATTTCTTAGTCAATGATTCAACACCATTGACTAAGAAAACAAAAAAATAATCAAATGGATTTACTTTAGACTGAAAAAAAAAAAAGCTTAAATAAGAGACATCTTAGGAGTAGAGGAAAATATTTGCTCAATATACAAAGCTAATTCCAAGATAAATAAAACCACTCACAAAGCTCTACAACTTATGTGGTAGCGGAGATCAAACTAGGGCTGGCCATGTGCAAGGCAGATACCTTACTCCAGGGCTATTTTCCAGCCGGTATCCAAGTCAGTTATTAGAAAGTTCCTGTGTGTATGATTATGAAAATATTGAGACACTCAGAGGCTGCTTAAATTTATTTCTGAGACTTAGTTTTTGATGTCAAGGACATCATTGCCATTATTTAATACCTTAAAGAGAAATAAAAGGATTGAATGGACAAGTTCCAGAAAAGATTTGAGGATTATGTGTTTGGCCTGGGGACATAAAAATGAAATTTAGAATTGTAGCTGTCTGGTCAATTTACTGCCTCATTGGTTGGTTGCTGAAAGTTAATTAAGTTTAAAGTACTTTTCTAAACACTTTTAATGGGAATCTAGTTTATATAGTTTGTGAAATTGTCTTGGTAATAACATGTTCATAATCTGAACAGTACATGATAGGAGAACTAGAAAGTAGGGCTTTTAGGTTTTTTGTCATTCGTGTTTGTTTGAAAGTTAAAGTCCTAGAAATAATGTAGGTGTAAATCAGTGCTGCTTAGATGACAGATCCATGAGGAATGGAAAAGCTGGAATTGAAATATAATTTTGATGGGCCAGAGAGATATACAAAGGTTAAAGTACTTCTCTTGCATGTGCTGACCCTTGTTTGATTCCTGGCACTGTAGGCAGTCCCTGGAGTATAGAGCCAAGAATTAGCCTGGTCATAGACAGGTGTGACCCAAACCCATCCCCGACCACTGTGTATGTAGTTCTGTACATTGCAGCTTCATTTCATAGAAAACTTTGTTATATAGAATGTTACTTTTTTACAATGTGTTTCATGACTTGGCTGATTTACATTCTGCCTCATGCTCCTTTTCTTATGTTGGATTGCAGTTTCATGAGCTCTAGTCTGCCACAGAGTCTACTCAGAAGTGTATCAGTGTAAATTCATTTTGAAAGTGAATGTTTTATGAGTTCTCTGATTACACTGCTGGGATTGGGTTGGTTGTACGGGGCAGTTCTGCTGCTGTTGCTTTTGAAGGCCCAACAGAGTGGGAAGGTGTAGACAGAGGAGTGGGGGAATGATAATATATCTTGTCCCCTTTCTGCTTCTAGGTTGGAACGTTGAATCAGCAGATAGAAGAAAATGAAAAAAAAAAGCAGGAAATGACTCTGGAATATAAGCAGGAGTTAAAGAAACTACAGGAAGAAGTGAGATTTAATCTTATTATGTGTTGTGTAAATCTCTTTAATCTTTGAGAGTTTTGTTAATAGACTAGTTTCTGCTTTGTAAAGAGGGCAATAAATATCCTAGGGGAAGTAGGAGGTGTTTTTCAATTCAGGCAAAGAATCTGCTTAAGTATATTTATTTGTAGAACAGGAATTCTAAAATAAATTTCTCAATAAAGTGCCCCAAAATAAATAATTTTTTGGTGTAATGCTGTGAAAATATTTATACCAAAACTTGCATTTAATATTTTAATTTTGAAGATATAAAATAATGGATACAAATATTTCAGAAGTGTTTTGGGGTGCTGGAGAGAGAGTAGAGTGGATAGGGTGTTTGCCTTGCACACAGCCAACCTGGGTTGGGTGTCCAGCATCCCATATGGTCCCCTGAGCACTGCCAGAGGTAATTCCTGAGTGCAGAGCCAGGAGTAAATCCTGATCATTGCTGTGTATGACTCCTCCCAAAAGCAATAAATGAATAAATTTTTAAAAAAGTGTTTTGGGATAAATACAAAAAAATTAACTTTTATTTACTCAATATTTACTCTATTTACTCTATGCTTCACTTTGGGTAAATTCTGATTTATTTTATTTTTTTTGGGGGGTGAGGGGGAGGGTGGTCATACCCTGCAATGCTCAGGGGTTATTCCTGACTCTGCACTCAGGAATTATTCCTGGTGGGGCTCATGGGACCCAGCCAGGGTCGGCTACATGCAAGGTAAGTGCCCTACATGCTATACTATCACTTGAGCCCCTGCTTTAATTTTTAATTTAATTCCTAAGTATTCCTCTCCTGCTTTCTGAATATCAGTGTTTACCAGGAAAATGTTTCAAGCAACAGAGTTGGGGGTTTTGTTTGTTTGTTTTTGTTTTCCCCATAGTGAGGTAAGTTGTGGGCTCTTTGAGTACAAGGCTATTATAATAAAATTAGGATTTTGTTTAAAATTTTCCTTTAAACTTCTTATTTTTCTCTTTTCCCCTCTCAATATATATCTTCCTTGGTACTTATTTTTTATTTGTAGCTTTGAGTTTTTCTAATGTGCAATTCTAACTTAATCTATCATAAGTAGTACCATTTAGCAGTACTTTTGCTTTCAATTTTTCCCCCATCTCTCTTTATAAATTCTTAAATTTTAACTCTAGAAATACTGTGTCTACAGTTAGGCAGACTGAAGAGAAGTTATGAAAAACTACAGAAAAAGCATGTGAAAGATTTCCGAGGAAGCGCCAGGAATCACCGAGAAGATCGGTCTGAAATTGAGAGGTTAACTGGAAAAATCGAGGTACGTTCACAGTGAGGATCTGTCCTTAGTGATTGCCAGCCTTCAGGAAGAAGATGCCATCTGGAATAGGGCTATTTCCCGAAACCAATTTTCTCCCATCTCCAGAACTGCCACTGAGCTCTCTCAGAGGTGCAGAGTTCACCTGCTGGTTCCCTGTGTTGCCTGAGCCCCTTGGTATCAAGAGTTCTCAGCAGGACAGCACGACCCTTAGGGTGCTTTTGGAAATGTATGGGACATGTTTTGGTTTTTAAAATCATTGGGATTTAAAAAATGATTGGGATCGAAACCAGTGTTTAGGGGACAGGGATGAGGAATACTGGCCCTGCTTGGTTCTCTTCCGCACAGGAGGGCTTCATGTACCCCAAGTGCTAATTTTGAGAAGTAGTTACCTATGACCACTTTTGTGGGCCGTGTCCTCAAGTGTCACCTAGCGGAGTAGATAGACTCAGTAAATGTTGAAAATCTAGGACATTTTTGTACAGATATCCTGCATATCAGCTTGTTCATTTTATTTCCACTTAGAAGTAGCGAGCGCTTTCCCCTTCCTCTTTGCTGACTCTGTTGTTAAGGATGAATGCTGTCCGTGCTGACTGTTCCGGAGGGTTCAGGGAAGAGTGAGTGCTTACCGCTGGAAGGAGATGAGGGAGCACAAGGCTTCCGCCTTCGCTGCTTCTCTTCTCCATGTCACGGCTTTTCCGGGGCGGCTGAGAGTCACCCAGATTCAGAGTTAGGTGTGTGGCATGGGATGTGGGAACCTGCATTTCTTTGTTCAGCTTTCTGGCTAATATGAATTTGAGAAATATTTGAAGCATCTTTGTTACCATTTTTCCTCAGAGTGACCTATCTTCCATCAATACCGTTATATACCTGAATTTGACATTTGTTTATTCTTTTACATCTCATTTGTTGTGTACATTTGAATTCCTTATCAGAGCAGTACATGTCTCCGGTTTCTCTGCAGTCTCTTTAGTCACACTCCCCTTCCCCATAACTCTCATGTTCTTATTATACCGCTTTATGTTTCTCTTTTCTAAAAGTTTTAGTAATAAAATTTGTACTGATTTATACTACAAATATAATTTGGTTTACAATTATGCATACAGTTATTGGTTAAATTATACATATATTTATTGGTATGAATTATACACATATTTACTGGTATAATTTGGTTTATAATTAAACATTTATTTATTTGAACAAAGAAACTTAGAGCATGTTTTTTCCACACACAAAAAAGAATCATGCTGTATTGTCTGTGTTTTGTTTTGTTTTGGGTCCTCACCTGGCGGTCATCAGAGCTTGCTTCTGGTTGACGGTGCTTGGGGGACTGTAGTTGGTGCGAGGCAAGCATTTGGCCTGCAATATTGTCTTTCTGGCTCTGTCTGTGCATAGCTATATACCCAGGTAGATAGGTAGATAACTTACATTTTTTAAATTGTAATCATTTTTTTCTGTATCCAGATATCTTATTCTGTGTAGTAGCTGCATTCAGAATAATGAATTTATGGAAACATCTCGTTTTTGGCTATACTCACTTTATGTCTGATTTCTGCTAATGTTTTTTTGCCACCATGAATATCCTTTATTCTATAACCCAGCAATGTGCTAAAAACAGTTCTGAAAAGCTGATTTTCAGAAACAAGCAAGATGACTCAGGCAGTGGGGGTGTTATTTCTTCTACATTTTTCTCTTTACCCTTTTTATTGAGGTACAGTAGTGCGTTTGCCTTGCATGCAGCCGACCCAGGTTCGATTCCTTCATCCCTTTTGGAGAGCCTGGCAAGCTACCTGTGGCATATTCGATATGCTAGAAACAGTAACAAGTCTCATAATGGAGACGTTACTGGTGCCCATTCAAGCAAATTGATGAACAATGGGACGACGGTGCTACAGTGCTTCCATGATTTACAGTACTGTTAATTATACCATTCTCTTTCATTTGTTTTTCTTTTGAGGTCACACCCAGTGATGCACAGGGGCTACTCCTGGCTCTGCACTGAGGAATTACTCCTGGTGGTGCTTGGGGGACCCTATGGGATGCTGGAGATTGAACCTGGGTTGGCCGTGTGCAAGGCAAACGCCTTACCGCTGTGCTATTGCTCAGCCCCACCATTCTCTTTTCTTTCTGCTTCAAAAATCCCATCTTCAATTTCTTTTTGTCATCAGCCGCATTTTACCAATTCATTTTATAGACCAATTAGTCAAGTAGTTGTGTTTGGATCCTCTAGGGCCACAGAAATATCACTTGCTAGTTTATTACTATTCTCTCCCCATTATTTCTCATCATAAGCCCAAGGATTTTAGTATCTGTTTCAACCGAATAATTTTCAACTTCCTCCTTCAAATCTCCAAATCAGTGTCTAAAGCTGCCTTAAGCTAAAATAAGGGTCTTGATGTTTCTCCTTGGTGTCCTCCTAGCACCACTCCTGTTTCATATAATGGCAGCTTCCTTCCTCAGTTTGCTCACGCACAGAACTTTTGGAATTACCCATGTTTTCTTTGCAAACCAAGGAGGAGGATTTTTGATTTACACTATAACAGAATCATTCTTTTGGTTTGCAGTAATGTCTCTTCAAAGTCAAACTTACTCTAAAAACCTACTTCGGTTAAATGGTCTTTGTCTTTTCTTTTATGCCACTCCAACCTCATTAGCGTCCTTGTTCTTCCTTAAATGTACCAGAGTGCTTCCACTTCAGCGTCTTTGTCCTTGCTGGTCCCTCTGTCTAGTAAACTACAACTTCATATTCATCTCTCTGGATGTTTCTCCCTTTTTAAAATTTCGCCCTCAAATCTCTGAGCACTGCAAGCTTTATTTTCTGTAAAGCATGCCATACCATATAATATACTACACAATAACTGTATTGGCTACTCCCTCCAGTGGAGTGGGGCTAGGACTTCTGTTTGTTTCGTGTCGCTCCAACACCTAGACAACACCCGCAGATACAGTAGAATGATCAAGTGAATGAATAGTAAGAAAACTGGCTTAACTGTAACTTCCCCAAGCTACAGGAAGCTTTAGGAGTTGAAGATCCTGCAAATGAGTGATTGAGTTTTCTTTTCCTTTCATTTGCTCCTTTTTCAGAAACATTGGGCACATTTTTTTTTTCTTTTTGGGTCACACCCAGCGATGCACAGAGGTCACTCAGGAATTACCCCTGGTGGTGCTCATATGGTGCTCCCATATGGTGGGGACCATATGGGATGCTGGGAATCGAACCCCGGTTGGCCACGTGCAAGGCGAATGCCCTATCCACTGTGCCATCGCACAGTACTCTAGCCCTGGGGCACATTTCTTGTTTATTCAACTTGTTTGGGTTTTATCTGCTAACTTACAGTACAGATTTTTCTTGTTAGTCGAGTCTGCAGTTCTGTTAAGATTGTAGAATTTTTGAATGCCAAAGGATATTCTTGTGTCATTTAAATCTCTTTGGTAGCTGAGTTTTAGATACTAAGAAGTAATAATTGGGCTGCTGAATGACTTAGCTAAAATTTCACTCTGTTCAACTCCTGAACAGGGTTTTGAATATTAGTAATATGGGTGGTGAGGAGTATATATTAATATATTAGGAAATTTTAGTTAGCATAGGTTTTTCTGGAAGAAAAAAATTCACTAAAATGTTATAATAACCCTTAGGTGGCAGCAAATCTGTGAAAATCACCATGTATTCAACGTTCCGTGCACTTCACCATTAGGGTGTTAAATTTAGAAAGACATATCCAGGGGCACAGTATGCAGAGAATTCAATACAGTGTTGTAGTTGTGTCAGCTAAGTGAGTAATGGGGCTCCTGCTGTGGAGAAAGGGGTGTGTGTCCAGGGATGTGGAGAAGAATGAGAGTAAAGTAAACTTGGGAAGCAGTGCCAGCAAGGGGAGGCACTTAGAAGTTAAGTACTTTAATTGCCTCTTTAGGAATTCCGTCAGAAATCACTGGACTGGGAGAAGCAACGCTTGATTTATCAGCAACAGGTATCTTCTTTGGAGGCACAAAGGAAGGCGCTGGCTGAACAATCAGAGATAATTCAGGTAGGTTAAAAGACTTTGTTAAATAATGAGAAGCTGAGAGGTTTGGGTTAAACTTCCCAACCACCTTAATTCAGCCTACACGTGCAAACTGCCTCCCTCTTGCATTTCTTCTGCTTCCATCTCTTCACTGTCTTGAATTCTCATGCGCATGTCAATCTCACATTTATATTCAGTCTCTAATTTTGGGTTCCCCCTATCTCTCTTCCTTTTTCCCTCCCTTTCCTTTTCTTTCTGTCCCTAGCCCTTTCCCTGGCTCTCTTTCAGATTGTGTGTCTTGCTCCTTCTCGAGATTTGGGGAAATACAGTGGGCAGAGTGCCTCGGCCAGACACTTGAGCCATTCTGCCTGTCTGAACACAGACGCTGAGAGATGTGTTTGCACCGTGTCAGAGTGTGCACTGCCTCAAAGCAGCGGTGTCTGACGTCCACAGCCCTTTGGAGGGAAGAATCAATAACTTACGCAAAAACAAAAGGCTGCTTAGTGATGAGATTTCTTCCTAGAATATGTTTATTTTATTTGCATGTTAAATTAAAAGCCAAGAATATGAAGGGAAAAGAACATAGACATGAATATCCGGGGCCATCTATTATGTGCTGGACACTGTCTCCCTGGCTCCGTGTTTCTCCCAGATGCAGTTATCTAGAATGCAGTTATTTATTGCCTGTTTGGTATCATGAGAAATCCAATAAGCGCAGTGGTTTCCTCATTTTACAGGATGAGGGAACAGACTGGATAAATTAAGATAGCTGGAGGGATTTTATATAATCTTCATTATGTGCTGCTGTATGTCTTAATAGCATACTGGCTTTGATCATCTATCTGAAATATCAGGTGACTGAATAAACTACCTAGAATGGCTATTCCCTGAATGATTCTGGCAGGAAGGGCCCACAGCAGCCTCCAGGAAAAAAATGATTCTCTGGGCTGCAGCAAGTTAGGCAGTCAGAGCAGCCAACAGAATCCAGGATATCTAGGCCAGAATTTTTGAGCTTAGTGTTAAAGCTCTATACAAATATGAAGAGCTTTTTGTTTTTATGTTTTATGTTTTAAAGAGCAAGATATTGTTGCATCGTAATTGTAGTCTTCAGGTTGATAAGGAAAACTGAGTCTCAGTTACTCATCTATGAAATGTGCTTGTTAGTGATTGCAGATCCTTTTTTCAAATCACCTCTGTAATTACTCTCAATTATTAAAACTTCATTGTTAGTAACAATGAGATTTTTTTATTTATCATAGTTGTTGTCTAAGGTGACAATAAGAAGCTTTAAAAAGCCAACATATGTTTTCTCTACAAAGGGAATTTTATATTTTTGGTGTATTTTCTGGTGTTTTTCCTACAAAGGGAATTTTGTATTTTCTGGTGTCTATTTTTTAAAAATAAAAATTGCTTATATTCCTAATATTTTAATAAACTAAGAAAAATTAAATCTTTCTGTAATTCATTATTAGTGTTACTGGTCAACATTTGGAAAATATGATGACATAAGTAAATATGTGTGCCCATTACTCAACATTAATAATTGTTACTCTTTTGCTAACTTTTTGTCTTACTATACTAAAAAAATTAAAATTCACCATCTTAATCATGTAATAGAAAGCTAAGAACAGTAATGTTAACCACATGAATTTTTTTATAAAGATCTCTAGAGTTTTTTCCAGCTTTCAAAAACTATACCCTTGGAACAAAACCAGTCTTGTCATTTTTTTTTATTTTTGGCTGAAGCAAAATTTATTTGGAAGAGTAAATGAATGTTAAAGAGCAAAATATGTTATATCTTAATGTTAATCTAGTAATCTGTTAAAGCAATGTGGCATTATTAGATGCAATTAGAGTGATGGCTATATAAGCATAGAAAGAGGATTGTTTTGTCAGTATAGTGTAAGATCATTTCTGGGTTTTTTGTTTGTTCTTTGGCCACTTCCAGTCATGCACAGAGCTTACTCCCAGCTCTTCACTCAGGAATTACTTGTGACAGTGCTCGGGGACTGGATGAATGCCAGGGATTGAACTAAGGTCAGCCTTATGCAGGACAAATGCTTTCCCTGCTGTACTATCTCTCCATCCAGCCTTTGTTTCTTTATTAATTGTCTCTATTTATCGGTATATTTCTGAGCTCTCTGTTCTGTGTCTTTGATATGTTTGTGTATTCTTTTGCTAAACTACACAACCTGATCACTATAGCTTTGCATTAAGTGTTGAAGTCAGGTTACATCAGCCATCCATTGTGTTCTTCTCCTTCGATATAATGTTGCCATTCTGCATTTTTGCCTTTGTATACAATTGAAGATGGTTTTTGTCAATATTTGTAACTTGCTGGGATTTTTTTTTTTTTGGATGGGGAGGTTGGCTCCCCAGCATTGCTCGGGGCCCCCAGGCCACTCTTCACCATATGGGTCCAACAGTGCATGCTGTGTGGCTCATTGATGGTAGTGACCACCAGACCATGCCTGGTAGGACTCTCAGGCCATGCAACATTGGGAATCAAACTCAAGGTCTCACTCTCTCACTCAGACACGATGTGCATTTACCCCTCCCCCTGTGCTATCTGCTTACTCTTCCTGGATTAATTTTGTTTTGTTTTGGGCTCACACCCAGTGATGTTCAGGACTTACTCCTAACTTTGCAGTTAGCAGTCACTCCTGACAGGGCTCAGGGGACCACGTAGGGTTCTGGGGATCCAACTCAAATTGACCGTGTGCAAGGCAAACGCCCAACTCAATGGACTATCCTCTGGCCCCCCTTCCTGGATTTTTGATTGATTATGTTGAATTTATATGTCATGTTGGGAAGAACTCACACCGTAACAGTGCTGAATTTTTCAGTGAATATGGAGTGCCATGTATTTAGTTCCTTGACTTTATTCATTAGAATTTTATAGTTCTTGTATAGATTATGTTTGTATATTTTGTTGGGTTTATATTTAAACATTTTATTTTTTTAAAGTTAATGCGAATGTTGTTGTGCTTGTAATTTCAAATTCCAGGTGTTCATTGTTACAGAATAATCATGTCTCTCATACTGTTATATAATTGTTTATTAATTCCAGGGATTCTTTTTGTTGCCTTTCCTAGGTTGTCTACACTGTTGTGCTATCTGTTAACAAAGATCATTTTTGTCTTCCAAATATGTATTTCCTTCTGCATTATTGCATCTAAGTAATATTGAAAAGTAATAATGAAAGGAGATATGAAAGTAAAACTTCGTTTTTAGTCTTCCTTATTCATTGATTATTCCTTTATCATTCTACTTAAACCTGTTGCTGATCTCTGTTTTTAGGCTCAGCTTGCCAATCGGAAACAGAAATTAGAGTCTATGGAGTTGTCCAGCCAGTCAGAAATTCAGCACCTGAGCAGTAAGCTGCAGAGAGCCAATGACACGATCTGTGCCAACGAGCTGGAAATAGAGCGCCTTACCCTGAGAGTCAATGACTTGCTTGGAACCAATGTGACTATTATCCAGGAGCAGCGGCAAAAAGAAGAAAAGCTGAGGGAATCGGAAAAACTATTAGAGGTGTGTTTTAAAATTACTGTAATTTGGGAAATCTTAGCATGTGGCACCAGGATGTAGCATCAGTGGCTCACACTTTGACGTCACATCAGATAGACTGTACCGCCAAATGTATGATAGATTGTTAAACTTGTTTGGTAAATAGGAAAAACTGCCATAGAGCTGAAATTAATTTCAGCTTATTGATAATTTCAAAATTTAACTTAGGCTCGTTGAAAGAAAGTATTGAAGTCTCCAGGTAGCAAGAAAGTCAAATTGCAGTGCCAGTATTGTGTCACGAGAAAATAATCTAGAACTAAGTTCCAAAATCTCTGTTTTGGGGCTGGAGCAATAGCACAGCGGTAGGGCGTTTGCCTTGCACGCGGCCGACTCCCCGGGTTCGATTCCCAGCATCCCATATGGTCCCCTGAGCACCGCCAGGGGTAATTCCTGAGTGCAGAGCCAGGAGCAACCTCTGTGCATCGCCGGGTGTGACCCAAAAAGCAAAAAAAAAAAAAAAAAAAATCTCTGTTTTTTTTCCCCACCTTGTAGCTGGTGGATCAGACATTAATAATCTTATATTGTGCCTGTTATACAACTTACAGCCGGATTCCTGACTTCCTTATCGCATGAAAGAGAAAAATTTAATTACATTTGACTTTTCCCCTTGAATATTTTGCAGGTTCTCCGTGAAGAGAAGAGAGAACTGATGGCAACACTTCAGTCTCAAAGTTTCATCCATGAGGCGAGAGTGAGAAAGGAGGAATTACAAGTAAAATTAAAGGCCACTGATAGCCAGCACACAGTCGAAACCATAAGGTATATTCAATCTTTTTTTTTTTATTGAATAACCATGAAAAAAGTCACAAAACTTTCAAGTTTAAGTTTCAGTCATATAATGATCAAACCCCCATTCCTTCACTAGTGCACATGTTCCCCCACCAAGAACCCCAATTATACCCCCCTCCTATACCCCCCCCACCTGAGTGACTAATGATCTTCACTTTATTCTCTCTATACTTTGAATACATTCAATATTTCAACAGAGAACTTACTATTATTATTTGGAATTTTACCCCAACAATCAAACCTGCTGAAAAGGCATCATTTGATAACTTGTTTTCCATTGCTAAGAATGAAGATTATATGAGCTGTTGCAGCCATGTGGTTTTGGATTTCTGATATTTTAGCTTAGTTCACAGTCTAGATGCATTTTTATAAGAAGCCGCTGGGTGCCAAAATGGGTTAGTACACCTCCCAGATCATAGTCTGTAAGGAACAGAGGGGCCGTTCTATGCGTGGCTGCTCTGGATCTCATCTGGGCCGGTATATTCAGTCTTTTGAGAATCTAAAAAATTGTTTCAGCAAACAAAGGTGAGCTTTCAAGGATACTAAATATGTGTATAATATACTAATTATGCAAAGACTGATGAAACAGATAAGGTATAGTTGAGTGAATTTTGACTATTTCTATAGAAAGATTTATATTCACAAAGGGCTGGAGAGACAGTATAGCTGGGAAGGCACTTGCCTTGCACGTAGCCAACCCAGGCTTGATCCTCGGCACCACATGAGGGGCGCCGAGCACTGCCAGCTGTGATCCTTGGTCACAGAACCAGGAGTAAGCCCTGACTACTGCCGGGTGTGACCCAAAGCCAAACAAAAATGATTTACATTCACAGATTATGAGTTTTCACATCTTTGAAGTATCTCTTGACAATACAGGCCTGTTTATTCTTTATGAATTTAGAATCAAGACATAATTATTTATGAATTATTTTAGAATCATAAGTGACAACTGCACAATTAGAATAAAGTAAAATTTTATACTGTTAGTCACATTTTTTGTTGTTATGATCTCTAATTTATGTACTGTTATACATAAAACAATCCATTGGCCATTATTGGGTTGAAAACTTTCTTTTTGAATATCAGCTTATATATATATTTCATTAAGTTTCACACTGAAAATCCAGAATTGGACTTCATCATGCATTTGTCACCTTTCTACAAATTTATCCCACCCTTACCCTGTCTCTTCTGTTAACCACCAATACAGTCCAGAGGTTTATTTTTGTTTTATTTAGTTCATCTGTTTGTTTCCACTGAAGTATTTTGAAGTATTAGTCCCTTTAGCCACTTGTTGATTTGACATTAAGTATCAGTTTTAATATTGCACAGTCAGGCTGGAGCGATAGCACAGCGGGTAGGGTGTTTGCCTTGCACGCGGCCGACCCGGGTTTGATTCCCAGCATCCCATATGGTCCCCTGAGCACTGCCAGGAGTAATTCCTGAGTACAGAGCCAGGAGTAACCCCTGTGCATCGCCAGGTGTGACCCAAAAAGCAAAAAAAAAAAAAAAAAAAAATATTGCACAGTCATCATTTTGTTTTAAGGAACTCTGTATCACTGTGTCACTGTCATCTCTATGTAGTTTAAATCCAATGCACATTTTTGTTCTTGTCAGAGCTCTCCTATAACTTTTAGGTTTTTTTTTTTTTTTTTTGGGTCACACCTGGCGATGCACAGGGGTTACTCCTGGCTCTGCACTCAGGAATTACTCCTGGCGGTGCTCAGGGGACCCTATGGGATGCTGGGAATCGCACCCGGGTCAGCCGCGTGCAAGGCAAACGCCCTACCCGCTGTGCTATTGCTCCAGCCCCTAACTTTTTAGTTTTTCAACCCAAGGTTTCAAGCATGAACGAAGTGATTTTTTTGTCACTTTATTCTACTTCCTTTGAAAAACACCAAATCCCAGTTGAGGGAGGTGTAAGGTGCTGCTGTCTTTTGAAAAAAATTCTCTTGCCCTCCTTATTCTTCCAGTGTTCTTTTCAGAAAGAGAAAAACTGAGGGGCTCCACAGAAGTCTTCACCAGAAACAGTTGGGAAATATAAACTGATTTTGCATTGTTTCTGGTTTGCAAAGATAAAAGGTTAACAGTTCTGTGTGCTTCCGTAGGTCACTCGAGGAGTCTCAGGCAGCGGAAAGGAAGTACTCCTGTCAGGGGCACGGGGACTTAGAGAGTGTGCTGTCCAAGCTGGATTTCACCCACACCAGTGAAGAGCTTCTGCAGGCAGAGGTGACTCGCTTAGAAACCAGGTAGATAATTCTGTGCACGTTTAAGCAATGTTCAAGTTAGAAATCGTGATTTTGTTTTATTGATAAAGTAATATAATAGAATTCATAAAAATTTAGTTCATAAAATTATGTAATTCATAAAAAATGTAACTCAGCATGATACCCCCTAGTCCCATCCATCAGTAAGCTGCAGGATTTCATCCTTTTTTTTTTTTCAATAACTGAGTTGTATTTTGCTATGCATAATACACCACAGTTTCTTTATCCACTCATCTGTTCTTGGACAAGGGTTCTTTCCAGATCTAGGCTACTGCAAATAGTACTGCAGTGAACATTGTAGTGCATGTATCTTTTTGAATGAACATTTTGAGGCTTTTGTGGTAAATGCTAAGAAGTGGAATTGTTGGATCAAATGTCCCGTGACTCATAGCAGAGCAAGTGCCTATAGCAGATAGTTAGCTGTTGATTTAGAAGCAAAAATATTTGTGAGATAAGACAGGCCTGGTACTCCTGAAGTTCTTAAACTTAAAGAGGAATTTATTCTTAGGAATGACAAATTTAATATTCCTTTGAGCAGATTATTCTGGCAAGTTTGTGTAGGATGGAGTTGTAAGTAAGTGTGGTAAAGCTGAAGTGATGGTGGCAATTCCTGTACAACTAGAGAGAACAAATTTGCTAAGTTAATTAGTCTGTAGAGTTTTGTAGCTTGCTAAATTTTAAGCAGAAGCAAAGGTCTCTAAAGGTTTGTGTTGGATTTAGCTGCTTCTAGTGATAAGGGAGTGGAAAATAAGTTTTACTATCTAGGAAGAAGTAATAAATTAAGATTTTTCTTGGACACCAAGAAGGTTAAACTAGATAATTCAGTTTCTGTTTGGGGGTGTGTGTTTAAATATGTGATTTTATTTTTATACAGCTTGGAATCTGTTAGTTCCACATGTAAGCAATTAAGCCAAGAACTAATGATAAAATACGAAGAATTGAAGAAGATGGAAACATATAATAATGAATACAGGGCAGAGATAAAGAAGGTAAATATCTGGGATCACAAAGTTATATTAGTTTATGAACTGGGTTATGGGTTGGAGGGGTAGCACTGTCGTAGCACTGTCGCCCCATTGTTCATCGATTTGCTCAAGCAGGCACCAGTAAGGTCGCCATTGTGAGACTTGTTACTGTTTTTGGCATATTGAATACACCATGATTAGCTTGCCAGGCTCTGCCGTGCAGGCAGGATACTCTTGGTAGCTTGTCGGGCTCTCTGAGAGGAGGAATCGAACCTGGGTCTTGGAAGGGTATACAAGGATAATTTTGAAAGAAAGAAAAAGATAGTCCAAAGGGCCACTTGGTAATCTGGAATGTGGTTAGGCAAATTTTGACTCATCAGGGATCTGAAATACTTTCCATATAGTGCAAACTTGCTGCCTTTGGACTCTTGAACTTACTTTAATCATATTTTGCTGAAAAAAGCTCTGTAAGCTATACTTTCTTGATTGCAAAAATATACTATTTGAGTGGCATTACCTAGTGGTGGCTGTGGTTCTCTTGCTTGGGGTATAGTTGGCACCTTCTTTGGTTACTAAGATTTTTGCAGGGCCTGTACTATCTCAAGTGGTTGTTTTACTTCTTTGGGATTACTTCCAGCCTTTTTATTTTCTTGTCTTTTGGTGGACCAGTGAACTAGATAGGCACTCTGTTTTTTTTAGGTTTGTAGTTACTGAAAAAGAGTGGAATTTCCTGGAGCTGAACTCTAACTAATGTGTTCTGTACTTAGATACTGGTTCTCAGCCTCTGAGTAAGTCTTGTATGCCTGTTTTGAAATCTAATACATGACCTTCAGAACAGATAATGCAATTTTGTAAATATTTTTTGGCAGTTTATATAGAGGAAAAATTCATAGCTTGAGGCAAGATCTCAGTAATAGAAATGTCTTCATTTAAATTAATGTTTTTTTATCTACTTGTTTTCTTTTTAACCTTTTATGTTTTCCTTCCTGTTCCTTTGCAGTTGAAAGAACAAATTTTACAGACGGACCAAAGTTACAATTCTGTGCTAGAGGGAATGAAGATGGAGATCTCCCAGCTCACCCGGGAACTGCACCAGCGGGACATCACCATTGCTTCCACCAAAAGCTCTTCCTCTGATATGGAGAAGCGACTCAAAGAGGAGATCCAAAAGGCAGAAGTAAAAGCAGTAGAGCATAAGGTGAAGCTTGGAAAAAAAAATCTTAGAAAAAATAGATAAAAAAGAAAATTCTGGGGCTGGAGCGATAGCACAGTGGGTAGGGTGTTTGCCTTGCACGAGGCCGACCCAGGTTCTAATCCCAGCATCCCATATGGTCCCCTGAGCTCCGCCAGGGGTAATTCCTGAGTGAAGAGCCAGGAGTAACCCCTGTACATCGCTGGGGGTGACTCAAAAACAAAAACAACAACAACAAAAAATTCTTTTATTTGGTTTGTTTTTTAAGATTTACTTTGTCAACAGCATATTTTTTTTTTTAAAAAAAGTTTTGTTAATCACCTTGTGTTTTGCCAGGTGATTATTGCCTAGGTTGGCATTTCCTGTCTGGTACCAGCTTGCTGGGTTTGGTGGTCATTTTTCTCTTTCAGTTTCTGCTTCTTTGGGCAGAACTTGCCCAGTTCTTTGTCCTGTGGAGTTGAGTCTCCCTGAGTAGTGGTTGTTTTCTCCAGTGGGTTTTCTCGGGAGCCCTTTGTGGGGTACTATGCTTCTTTCAGCTCTTAGCACGTTTTTGTGTTGAAAGGGAACTCTCAATGAGCACTTCCTTTTTTTCCATCTTGGTCCCACCTCTTTAGGGAGATTATTAACCATTCTAGTGAGCACTGTGGAGGGAGTAGGTGAGAATAGGTACAGACAAGCAGAGATTCCTTTTGTGGTCAGAGTGAGGTGCTTGCTGTAGAAAATCCATGAGACCGGAAGGATGCACTCTGGACTCAAATAGGGCTGTCACGTGGTTCACGATGCTTTTTAATGGAATACAGGAAAGATAAGGAGCAAGTTTGGGGAAGATGATGAACTTGTAGGGAAAATACAATGTCGGACAATTGGCAGAGGGGACATATTTGGTTTGACAGAAAAGCTTGAAGTCTCTAGGAGTCAGTTCCACTAAAGCCTGGAAGTTAGAGGTTAAAACCAGGATGATATTGAGCTGTGGAGGTGTGCATGAGGGTGAAACATGTATTCTGAGAGACTTGAGGTTATCATGAGAAAGCATTGTATGTGAAGAGCAGAGACTTGGCCCCCCTGAGGATGCCATTCATTTGAAGTATAAAGGTATGGAGTGAAACTAAAGAAGAGAAACAGGAAGAAAGAAAACCAGGTATTTTTTTACTAAGTAAGTAGAACCCAAAGAAGGCAGGAATCTTTTCAAGCAGGAATGTTTGAGCAGAAATGCTAAGGAGAATGAGGACTGAAAACAACTTATTTTGTGAATGTAGTACATACTACATAGTCCATGATATTGGAGGTCAAAGCCAAATTAGAGGAGTCTAATGTAGGAGAGCAGTTAGGGATTTGCCAGTGAGCCATTTCCTATTTTTAGAATGATAATTGCTTGTGTATTTATTCACTTAAATGTCCTTTTTACATATATGAAGAATCTGACATTACCCAGTGAAATTTACATGTGGAAAAATTGTATAAGGTGCATTTGATCTTATTTTTGTCCTTTTTTTACTTTTCCCTTCTCAGGAGATTGTGAATCAGCTGGAGTCACTCAAATTAGAAAACCGTCATCTTTCTGAAACGGTGATGAAATTAGAATTGAGTTTACATCAGGTACGTAAGTACATAAAAGGGAAGTTCCATTTTTCTACTATTCAATACTTTAGAGAAAGCTCTTTGTAGATACTGACATTTAAAGATGCAGTTAAGATCATGCTATGGAATGATCCTTTTACAGAAACTTTCTCAAATCAAAAATGAAGACATTGGTGGAATTGTGCAAAATATTCCTCTTTACTCCAGCAGTTTGAAGGTATTTTTTTTTAATCAAATAAAATATTCTAGAATATTTTATGCTGGAAGCATTTTAGTAGGTAATAGACACAGGATAGATGAATAAGACTCTTGCCCATGAGATAGAAATTAATTTGGGAGGGAGGATAAGAAATGTATACCAGCTCCTGTCAAACTTCAGAGAACTTGATTAGTGCTTGGTTGTACGGTGAGTTATAAGTACGCTCTTTTTAACTAATTTGTTACAAAATTCTTATAATTTTCAAAATGATTCTCTGTTCTGACTCAGCTTTTCTTGATGTAGGTCACATGTCTGGAGATTGTAGAAATGCTTTTTTCCTGTTTCCAGAGTGTTTGCTTCCAAAGATGCATAGTTAGATAATGGCCCTTTATGCCCAAACAGTTCTCATTCATGGTTGATTAAGCAGGCTGTGGGGTGGGGGTGGGGATTTGGGGAAAGCTAGGGAATACTATGTTTCAGTTAAAAGAAAATATAGAACTTTTTAAATAATTTTTTGGAAGGGAAAGATTCTCTATAAGCATCATAAAACCATAAAGAATTTTATAGCACAAGGAATTTTATAACATAAAAATGTAAAATTTCTGGAAGGCAAAAGACCCCATAAAAATGACTATTAGACTGAGGGAAAACTAACGGACAGAAGATGTTCATAAAATATTAGCATATAAGGACTTCCTGTAAAGATACTAAAAAGATAATTCAATAGAAAAAAATGTTAAAAGAACAAAAATAGGTAATTGATGGAAATAATTCTAAACTTTGGTAAATAAGGAAAGCTGTCAACCTCACTAAGAATCATAACAAAATGGACATAAATGTTGCTTTGCTATTTGGATTAAGAATGATTTTTAAAAAGTCATTATTGCTGGTATGGGTAAGGATTAGGGAAATTGGTGTTCTCATGTATTATTAATAAAAGAGCTAATGGATAAAACTTTTCTAAAGGACAAGTTAGCCAAATGTATCAAACTTGTAAATATATATAGCCTATAACTCTTTGCTTACATGTATTTCTAATTTTGATAATCATTGCTGACTTGTTCTCCAGAAGGAACATGTTAGTTTGCATTCCAAAAGAACCCACTCTATAGGATCAAACTTGTAAAATTGGTCTTTGTAGTGTTATTTGCAATATCCAAAATTTTGAAATAAAGTAAATGTAAATATATAGATGTGTTTCTTTGTGACTTTCTATCTTATGAAACACCACACTGTACTGTTGTTTAAAGTGGTGGATGAAAATATGTATTAAATCTTTCTTCCTCCCTCCTCAAATCCTTCTGAAACTTATAATTAAAGGATTAAAAGAAAAAAAATTCAAGCCTAAAATGATAGGAAAATAGAAAAGGAGACACTAGCTAAACATTTTCTATGGAAGATGGAAGTTGGGGTGGGCGTGGGAGGGCGGGCAACATGGGGAGGGATAAGGAGGAAGAGAGACAGAGAGAAAGGGAGGGAGGGCTCTTGCCTTTGATATGGCTGACTGGATTCGATCTCAGCACCCAGATGGTCTCCTGAGCACTATCAGGTCTGGCACAGAAACATTTTTTTTTTTAACAATATGGAAAATAACTTTACATACTAACCCTAATTCACCGCAGAATCTGCAGCAGGTTCTGGATGTACTGCAGTACTGGTTTAAGAGACTCTTCTGTAGTCCTTACTTCTTCCTGTTTTGGAGCTGTACTCTCCTAGGGACTGGCTTAAGGGAGCCTGTCCCCCAGATGGTGTTTGCTAGCTGCCCTGCAAAACCTTCTCACGGCGGGCTGCTGGCCTTTCTTTTTTCTTTCTAGGTCAGGGTATACTGCACACTTAGCTTTTTATATTACCTCCCATACTCCATTAACTATAACATATTTTCTTCTTTTTTTTTTTTTGCTTTTTTTTTGGGGTCACACCTGGCGATGCACAGGGGTTATTCCTGGCTCTGCACTCAGGAATTAACCCCTGGCGGTGCTCAGGGGACCATATGGGATGCTGGGAATCGAACCCGGGTCAGCCGCGTGCAAGGCAAACTCCCTACCCACTGTGCTATTGCTCCAGCCCCATATTTTCTTTTTTTCGTTTTTTTTTTTTTTTTTTTTTTTTGCTTTTTGGGTCACACCCAGCGATGCTCAGGGGTTACTCCTGGCTTTGCACTCAGGAATTACTCCTGGCGGTGCTTGGGGGACCATATGGGATGCTGGGGATTGAACCCGGGTCGGCCGCATGCAAGGCAAACGCCTTACCCGCTGTGCTATCACTCCGGCCCCTCCAGCCCCATATTTTCTTATGTTTAAGAAAAAATTTAAAGATGCGCAGAAAGGGCAATCATTACTTTTTTAAATTTTGCATGTAACGATAGCAAAGTCTGTTGGAAACCCCGTCAGCAGTTCAAACACCTTTGGTTTGGAAGCTGAACACAGCGCAAACATTCTCATTACAAAGAGTTATTAGGAAGGACTGTATTGCATTTTATTACCTAGAAATTCCTTATACAAATAAATTCTTGAGCTAGTTGTAGCTATTTATTTATGTAGTTTTGGGGCCACACCCAGCTCTGCTCAGGGCTTACTCCTGGATCACTCCTGGCGGTGCTCGGGGTACCATGAGTGCCGAGGATCAGAGTCGGGTCAGTGTGTGCAAGGCAAGCGCCCTGTTTGCTGTGAAATTAAATGCTCATATCATTGACCACACGGCTGACCAGTCTGCATCCGCCTATGATGACTTGAAGCTTCACTGTTGACTTATTTTGAGATTTTATTTAGCATTGACAACTTGTTGAAAAGTTACATTATTTTAAGTAGAATATCAGATATTCAATCTGATTATTAGATATTAGATATTAAAATATCAGAAAAATCTTTACAGAAAAGATGAATCTAAGCATCTTATTAACCTCCAGGAATTACCATATTTTTTTGGAATGCTGGTTTAAATGATTTGTCATTAGAAAAATAATTATATCCAGGCAGTCATTTGTCCAGTCTTCTGTTTTTTTTTTTTTTTAAGGTACCATATTGCCAGAATACAGGAAACACCTAGAGTTGAAGAGCAATAGATTCTATGATCACAGAACTCAGACTGGATGCGAGTAGTAATTCCATATGACACCTGAATAAAGTATTTATTTAAGAATTCTGCAAGCCAGAATTTCTTCTCAGAACCTTCCTTTCACATTTTTTTCCTTGAAGTAGGCCTACTGTTTCCTAAGGAGGAAGCTATGGCTACTATTTTTTCCTTTTTACTGTTTTCCACTTGCCACTTTCCTCCATTTTGCTTTCATATTTCATCCAGCTTCTGGAGTTTTCTTTGGTGCATTAGGGCACTTTAAAATTTTCCATCCTATTTGCTGTAAGAAACAGAATACCCAGCAGACTAGCATGGTGGTGCTCCGGGACCTTATATGGTGCCTGGGATCAAACTGGGTTTGGCCACATGCTAGGCAAGTGCCTTAACCCTTGTACAATCTTCATTTTTTTTTTTTTTTGGCTTTATGGGTCACAGCTGGCAATGCACAGGGGTTACTCCTGGTTCTGCACTCAGGAATCACCCCTGGCGGTGCTCAGGGGACCATATGGGATACTGGGAATCGAACCCTGGTCGGCCGCGTGCAAGGCAAACGCCCTACCCCCTGTACTGTTGCTCCAGCCCCAACCCTTGTACTATCACTCAGCCCTCTCTCTGATTCGTACAAGAGCCAGAAACAAATATTGGAAAACTAAGTTTAAGTATAGCCACAGTTAAGCTTATTAGAACAGAGTAAAAGGTACTTTTCCATCACTAGTATCATTAATCACAAGTATCCACATGTAAACTAAGTGACTGTCATATTCCTTCTTATTAGGCTAAAGAGAATTCACTAACAGACCTTCAGGAGAATTATATTGAGGCATTAAATAAGTTAGTGTCCGAGAATCAACAACTACAGAAAGATTTGATGGATACCAAATCTAAGCTGGAGAGTTCTACTCAGAAGTGCCAGAACCCCCCTGACGTTGTCTTTAAACTGACACACAGCAAAGCACCCGAGATCAAGAAAACAGAGTTCAAGTAAAATTTCTTCACAGTGCATTACTGTAATATCATTCTCATTTCTTTGAAAGTTATTTTAGGTTGACAAAAATTAGTTTTTATCAGAGGATTCTATGTTCAGTCCTGAGGTTCCGTGTGCACAGGACAGCCGCTACCAGGTTAAAAGCGGAGGAGGTTTATATGGATCAGGCCTGAGTGTCTGGTACTCTGAGTGTCCTAGGAAGGACATCCTTGTTCCCCTGAGCTTCCTCCCTCCCGCCTGCCCGCCCTTCCTCCGTCCCTCTTAAAGTAAAAGAGTTTCAGGGAGAGACAGGGAGATTAGAGAAGTTGATTAAGATAATGTGCTCCAGAGAGAACACTGGCTTCTCCAGGAGGGGAAACAGCTCCCCTGAGCTCTTCAGGCTTTCTGCACCTCTGTAATCCCACCTGTTCCACGAGATGGTGGCTGTACGCGGAAAGCTTAGCAGTCAGCCACTTGGCTTCAGCTTCTGCCATCTGGCTTCCATGTTTCCCCACCAGATCCCCTGCTGACTCTCAGCCCGCTCCCGCTCCACCTCAGGACCTGAGTGGTACCTTTATTTAACGTGGGGGTTGGGTTGAGCCACGCCCAGTGTGCTTGGGCTGTCCTCGCCTGCACATTACTGCCCTGTCCTGCATTAACCACCCTAGGTCACTCGGGCAGCAGCTTCGTTTTCCTTGACCAATTTGAAATTGTGAGGGCAGGGGCCTCGCAGTGGAGACTTGGGGCGTGAATGTGGACTCAGGGTTACCTGTTTGACGGGCTGCTCATTCTGGAAGTCAGAGTCTTGCTAGCTAGACTGTTGAATCTCTAAGTGAGCTGCCTGTAATTCTTTAAAAGAGAGGCAAGTTGCTAAAATTTTATTTGTTTTGTTTTTTTCAATCTGTATCCAGGCCAATCCCTGGCCAGCACAGACATGATGGAGTAAAGGCTGAACACTGTCCAACAGGCCTTCATCCGTCAGGAGGACAAGCAGCGGATAGCATAGACCCCCTGCCCAGGGTCCTCAGCCCTCTGAGTCCTTCCACCAGCCACTTCAGCTCTACGGTCTCTTTGCCTTCCACCTTTCAGTATAAAACTGAATCTCTGCCTTCAGTCCTAGACATAAATGAAGCCAATTTTTCTGACACTGTATCTGAAAGTATAAGTGACCCAGAAGAGTTACCTTTGGTATGGAAATGTTCTGATCTGAATAGTTTACTTAGTTTTATTTTTACTTTTAAGGGTGAGGAGGGTGATAGTTTTTGTTTTTCTTACTGGGTTTCTTAAGTACCACCTTATGCTCAGGTATTTGTGTCTTATGGTTTCACATGTGGAGGAAGGGACATTCAGCCACTACTAATTTTCAAAATGCATCTTCGTTCGGACATTTAAGCAATGGACATTCCTTTATCTTTGATCCTGTCTGAAACTTTGCTTCCTGCCCTTTCCAGACAGGCCAGTTTTGCAGGGGAATGGTGCATTCAAGAGATAGATCTGGGGGCTGGAGTGATAGCACAGTGGGTGGAGCGTTTGCCTTGCATGCCACGCAGCTGACCAGGGTTCGATTCCCAGCATCCCATATGGTGCCCCAGCACCTCCAGGAGTAATTCCTGAGTATAGAGCCAGGAGTAACCCTTGTGCACTGCCGGCTGTGACCCGAAAAGCAAATAAAAAAAAAAATAGATCTGAAGCCTAAGATGGTCTTGCGCCTAGGGAAGAAGGACAGAAACTCCTGAGCAGGGGCCTGGTGGGGCTGGAGGAGGTGCTGGCTCCTGATATCCTGGCACTGGGTTCTGCCCGATGCTGCCGTGGTGGCTGCGGCCTTCCTTTCACACTGCTGGTCCTTTGCTCCCACAGCACTGGCACACTCTTGTTTTTGTGCTCTGTACGAAAGCACTTGATTTGGACCATTTATTTCTCATCACTAGCTATATGATCCCATACAAGTAAAAGTTCAGGTTTTTGTCTTGTTTTTTTAACTGCTTAATGTACCAGGAAGTTCACGGAAAGCTCCCCTTTTAGTTTCCGAAATCACTTGGGCTGGAGAGCTGCATAGCTCATTGCCCTGAGGTGCTCTTTGCCTGTTAGTGATCCTGAGAACAGACTCTCCGCGCAGAGCCCCGACGCTGCTGGGTCTGGCCCCTGAAACAGAAAACAAAGTAAATTCTGAAATTCAAAAACAATCCTGAAAAACCAGCTTGCTTCCTAAGGTGGTCAGCAAAACTTCCTTGGTACTGAAACTTGAAGTCGTGGGATGGTACAGAGAGACCTGCTCATTCTGCTTAGCATCACCAGTGTAGCTGGTTGTGGAATGTTACCCCAGGTTCCATTAGGGTGATAAGGCTGATCCTCGTCAGCCGGCGGTTCCGCCCGTGTGAACTTGAGCACTCACTGTGCTGTTCTCAACCCTTCACCAGACGCTTACTTGGGAATGTGTCAGGGCTGAGGGCAGCCAGGTGCCCCTTCAGACAGGGATGGCAGAGGATGGAGTCAGCAGCAGGGAGCAAGTGGGGGGCAAGAAGCGAGGGATGTGGGCGTTGGACCCTAACTCTGTTGCCCTTGGTGGGGACTCAGATCACTGAGCTTATCTGACCATGTTGCAATCTGGCTTACATGTTTTCATTTACAAATTGGGGCCACACCCAGAGAACTGGTTAGGGGCCCACCCTCTACCACTTCTGACCCAGAGAACCACTGGCCTGTGGTTCAGTGCTTGCAGGTTTAGGGGCCACCAGGGCTACACCAGGGGCTGCCTGGTGTCCAACAGCCTCATGTGTGCTCTGTCACTTGAGCTCCTTCCCTGGTCCATTTTCTCCTGTCAAATAGAGAAAATAGAATTGATGCATATACATTGTTTCCAGAGTGAGAACTAAATGAGGGTGTGTGTGTGTGTATGTATGTGTGTGTGTGTGTGTGTGAGAGTAAATGAGGGTGTATGTGTGTGTGTGATACATTGTTTCCAGAGTGTGTGTGAGATACATTGTTTCCAGAGTGAGAACTAAATGAGGGGTGTGTGTGTGCCCACCCCTGATGCATGGGTGTGGGTATGTGCATGTCCATATCCCTTAGAACAGGGGTAGAGAGAGTGTCCAGTCCACAGAATCTGTAAGACCACAGAAGTCACGTGTTCTGATCCTGGCTCATGACAGGACAGACATGTCTGCTTCTCGTGGCATCCCTTCTGATGTTATAAATAATAGCCCTTGGTGGAAATAAGGTTCGCCAGCTCTGCCAATGTTTCCGTATTTACTAGTGTAAAGGTGCCTTTATTGGAAATATTGCAAAGGAGGGTCAATACTATTGGCCACAAGGGTTTCAGATAAGGGACTCGGGACTAAAATTTTAGAAAACGCTGAATTTAACTGACAGCTAATTTTATTGTTGCTTGATTTTTCTATACTTTAAAAGCAACAAATCATTCATATCTTAAAAGTGAGTTTGAAATAACAGGCTCCATATAAATTCTCTTCTGGAGAAAGGATGTACAAATCCAAACGGAAATATTGTCCAGTCCTGTAGCAAATACCTCATGTGACACTTCAGTTTTACAACTTCGGTCAGAAATAATTAGGTGTGTTAGATGTTATAGAACCTACTGCTTTGATTTTTCCTACTTGTCATTAGGATAAGAGTGCTTTTAAAAAAAATCACCATTTTATATTGCTAGTTAGAAAATATTCAATTTTATATGTCAACTTTCATTTCTCTTCCAGTGTCCCATCCCTGTGTCTCCCCTGGGTTCGGTAGCAGCAAGGTTTCTGGAGGAGGAGGAACTGCGGTCTCATCATATTCTAGAGCGCCTGGATGCCCATATTGAGGAACTGAAGAGAGAGAGTGAAAAGACGGTCCGACAGTTCAGAGCCCTTGTGTAGTCAACACTCACCAGTTTGGAAATAAACCCCGGGGATCAACTGTCTGCTGAAGAAGCCTCTCTGTCGACGTGAGCGCAGAAGCGCTGTCACAGCGAGGCGCCCTCAAGGACCCAGCCGGGACCCTGCCAGGCCCGTGCTTCGTGGGCTTTCCCCTGCTGGCTTGCTACAAGAACTTTTCCAGCAGGAACTGTGACAATAAACGACTTTGCTGATCTTTTCTCATATTAGTATACTCACTGTCACAGCGATACTTTTTTTCTTACTGACTTAAATGTGAATGCTGTAGACTCGAAAGATTTGATTATAATTCTTTTAAATAAAGCAACTGCAAGAACTTTGTTTAAGGGAAGTGTGTGGTGGAGGCGCGAATTCCAGCATCAAGCTGACCTTCACTGATGTACTGGTCCTGCTGCTGACTGGGCTGGTAGTGTGCGGGCAGGAGGGGGAGAGCAGGCCTTGCTCACCGCAGAACCTTGACCAAAAGGTTAAGGAAGAGGTGGAGCAGACGGGGCTGCAGGGACGGGTTCGGCTTAAGTACGTGACGCCTGTGGTGTGTCTGAAAAAGCAAACGTTGGAGTACATGGGGCACTTGGGAAGTCTGGGGAAGCGATCTCTGCTCGTGAAGGCATGCCCGGCAGGAAAGGAGCAGAAGGCAGGGCCTGGCGCCCCGAGGATGCTGCACCCGAGGGTCCCAGATGCTGGAGTGCCAGGTGCAAACAGTGCAAGCAGAGACAAGAAGTCTCCTGTCTTGGCACGGCTCCTTTCTGTTCTTGAAAGTGAAATCAAACCTCAGTTTCCCAGTCTCTCTGCTGCCTCAGGCTACTGCTTTAAGCAGGAGTTATCTGCAGTGTGATTCTAATCCCCCCATCTTCATCCCTGTCCCCACTAGGGATGCGCTGTCTGTCCTCGATTTCAACACTGACTCCTGGTCTCTGAGCAGCGTTTACAGGGCCTCTCTCTCTCTCTCCCTCTCTCTCTCCCTGTCCCCCTGTCTCTGTCTCCCACTCTCCCTCTCCCTCTCTCTCCCTGTCCCCCTCTCTCTGTCTCCCACTCTCCCTCTCCCTCCCTCCCTCTCCCTCTCTCTCCTCTCTCTCTCTCTCCCCCCCTCTCTCCCTCGCCCCCCTCCCCCCCCCCCCCACCGACCAACGTTTCCATCTTTCTATTCTCTGGCCACACATTCTGCTGTTCTGGCTCTTCTTCTAGAGACCTTCTTTTGACTTCGAAATTAGTTTTTTACTCATTACATTCTTCCTTTGAGCTGGGGGCTGGAATGATAGCACAGCGGGTAGGGCGTTTGCCTTGCACGCCTCGCAGCTGACCCGGGTTCGATTCCCAGCATCCCATATGGTCCCCCAGCACTGCTGGGAGTAATTCCTGAGTATAGAGCCAGGAGTAACCCCTGTGTGTCACCGGGTGTGACCCGTAAAGTAAAAAAAAAAAAAAAAAAAAAAGATCTGAAGCCTAAGATGGTCCTGCAACTCGGGAAGAACAGAAACTCCTGAGGAGGGGCTGGCTCCTGACATCCTGGCACTGGGTTCTGCCCGATGCTGCCGTGGTGGCTGCGGCCTTCCTTTCACACTGCTGGTCCTTTGCTCCCACAGCTGCTGGCACACTCTCGTTTTTGTGCTCTGTACGAAAGCTCTTGATTTGGACCATTTATTTCTCATCACTAGGTATATGATCCTATACAAGTAAAAGTTCAGCCCGGCCCTGAAGTTTTCATTGTCTGTGCTAGCTAGGAGAGAGAGAGTAATTTCCAGTCACTGGAAGAGCTTAAGAAATCATGAGATACTATGTACTTCCTTAAGCATCTACTGTGTTATTTAAACTCGAAGTAGTAAACTGATTGCCTACATTTTTCAGAACATTTGATTGTAACTTAACCTCTGCTTCGTTTTTTCAAAAGATATGCCAAATATTAAAATTGTTGAAATCAAATTGAGTTAGTTTCTTAATATCTAATTCATTAATCGGGCTACCCAGATAAGATGAAGACATGAAGGCCACCCTGGGTGTTCTCAGAGACTCAAATGTCTCTGCTCGGTGGTGGTGAGGTGGAGGGGTTGGAGGGTGAATCTTCTCATTCCTCTTGGCGAGAATTTTCAGTGGTTTGTCTGGGTTCTATGCAGATGTTAGCTGATGACAAAGTTGAGAGCTCACTAGGGGTTGCATCTTGTCTGAGAGTCCCAGAGTCCTGAGTTTGGCTCCTTCCCTCAGCAGGACACTCCACAGCACAGCTCCCCGTGTGGCAGAGCCAGGGCTAGGGCAGAGCCCAGTGGTGTATGGTGACCCCCATGTGGCTGGCAGGACCCTTTTCAGCCTGGCAGGAACCCAGCAGCAGCCCGCTAGTATTCACAAGTCCTAGCCAAGAGCACTGGGTGGGGAGCTTTAGGTGGGCCAGAATTCAGCCTCCCTTTGGCCAGAGCCACTGAGCAACCAATAACAAAACCACAGAAGAGCAACAGTGATAGAAATCAAAGGAAAAAGAAGTAAGTCTTGAGTAGATACACAATTAGATAAATTCAATATATTTTTGGTCAACATTTAAGGGACAGTTGATTAAAAAGCAAGAATGCAAGAAATTTGCAGCGGGGGATGGAGAGATAGTACAGCGGGTCGCATGCTTGCCTTATATGCAGTCGGCCCAGATTTAATCCCCCACACTCCATATTGTCCTCTGAGTTCTCCAGGCGTAATTTTTAAGCACAATGCCAGGAGTAACCCATCAACATCACTGGATTTACCCCCAGGAGTTAATTTTTTTTTAAAAAAAAGACTTGAACTAGATCAACAAACTTGAATTAGTAGACATACAAAATAGATTCCATTCCAAAATTTCAGGCTGTGCTTCTCAAGAGCATTGGAGACATTTATTAATTAATTGAACAAAATTTGGATCATAAAGAAAGGCTCAACAATGCCAAAATATTGGATATGTTTTGTCCCCTGACAAAAGTAGAATTAATCTACAATTCTTAATTAAAAAGTAAATATTATTTTAAATATAATTTCATCCTCCGCCCCTCTTGGAGAGCCCTCTTGGAGAGCTATCAAGAGTATCACGCCTGCACAGCAGAGCCTGGCAAGCTACCCGTGGCATATTCTATATGCCAAAAACAGTAACAAGTCTCACAATGGAGATGTTACTGGTGCCCGCTCGAGCAAATCGATGAGCAACAGGATGACAATGATACAGTGATAATTTTGATAATACAAGCACGGGAAATTAGGCAATACATTTGGAAGCACATTTATTTGCTTCTTTGTTTCTTGGGCCACACCTGGCTGTGCTTAGGGACTACTCTTGGCTTGGTACTCTGGGGTCACTTCCAGCAGTCCTCAGGGTGGTGCCAGGGATTAAATCCAGAATCTCATATATGTGAAGCAAGTGCTCAATCACTGAGTTAAATCCCTGGCCAAGAAACATGCAATTTAAAAAATAAATCAAAATTAGAAAATATTTTTCACTAAATTAAATTAATTGCTGCATATAAAAACTTTTATTATGCCACTAAAGTTTTACTTGAAGGAAAATTTATAGCCTTAAATGCTTATTTTAGAAAAGAAAAAATTGTGAAAATAAATCATGTAATGTACATATAAATCGTAAGAAGTTGGGGCTGGGAGAGCGCCCAGGGGACTGGAGCTCGTGCCTGACCTGCACAGGACCCAGGTTTGGTCCTTGGTACCTTGTGATCTCCTGGAGTCACCAATGTGTCCCTAGTGGTCCCCCAGCACTGCTGTGGATGCCCCCCAGAAAAACAAGTTAGAAAATAATAACAAAACCAAAGAAAGAAAAAGGAAGTTCTAAAGAGCAGAAGTTATTGAATTATAAATTGTTTAGTGGAGACTATCATATAAAAATTTATTTATTTGAAAAGATTAATAAAAGATTATTTCGCTGGCTAGACTAATGAAGAAAGGAGAAGGTATAAAATAGCAGTATGAGAAATAATAAGTAGAGACTACAAACGCTAACAAAAAGAACAATTATTTGCTAATGAAAGTGAAAAATAAGTAAAATAGGTAAATTCCTTCGGTACAACACACACAAAAGTAGACAAAAGGCAGAAAATCTAAAGTCATAAATAAATGAGAGAAACTGATTCCAAATGGCAAAACTTCCCACAAAGAAAGCGTCAGTGTGCATGGCTTCACCAGTGACCACTCAAGGAAGATGCAATTCCATAATACCGTTTTACAAATATGACAAAGAGGGAAATGATTCTCATTTTATAATCTTGATACCAAACCTGTCAAGGGCATTTGAAAAGGATATTACAGACGAGTCTCTTTCCACAGATAAAACTTAAAATATTTTCATCTAATAGAATCTAACGACATACCACATAGATGATGTAAAGTAACCAAAATTAAATTTATTTCAGGAATATGTGTCTAACTCATCTTGAATGGGTGAAAGTATTCAAAGTTCTCCTGAGATTGGGAAGAATACTGCCACCACATCTACCCAGCATGCTCCAACGAGAGAAAGAATTGAAAGGCAAACAGCCTGTGTTGTTGGCACGGAGGTGGGGAGAAGGGGACCCTCAATCACTGCTGGTGGGAATGTCCACTGGTCCAGCCTTTTGAAAAACAATATTCACTTTTCTCAAAAAAAAAAAAAGAAAGAAAGGAAAAAGGAAAGAAAGAAAAAGAAAGGAAAGAAAAAAGAAAGAAAGGAAGGAAGGAAGGAAGGAAGGAAGAAAGAAAGAAAGAAAGAAAGAAAGAAAGAAAGAAAGAAAGAAAGAAAGAAAGAAAGAAAGAAAAGAAAGAAAGAAAGGAATCCCTCCACATTAGCAATTGGGCTTCAATATGACCCAGCAATTCAACTACTTGACATCTACCGCAAGAGACCAAAAACCTACTTAGAAGAGACATTTGCACTCTGATGTCCTTTGCACCACTGTTCACAATCACCCAAATATGGAATCTACCCAGTGTTGAAGAATAGACATCTGAATATGTCCAGGAACAGATGCCTGATATCTGAAACTATGGTACACATACACAGTGGAATACTACTCAGCTATAAAAAAGATGAAATTAAGCAATTTGCTACTATGTAGATGGATCTGGAAAGTGTCATGCCAAGTGTAGTTAGTGAGAAGGAGAGGAACATACACAGAATGATCTTTCAGTTTCTTTCACATGCCCTCTCCATAGAACACTTGAGAGTCTTTGAAACATTAAAAATTAATTTTTAATTAAAATAGTGTTAATAGTAACATTTCAAGAAATAATGCTGTTATATCTCACTGGCCACCAGAATACTAGTGTCACTCTCCCACTGTTTCTAGGTCTTCACCCCCCCACTTCAGTGACCACTAATATGTTTTTATTAGTTTTTTAATTCCCCTAATATGTTTTTTTATAACTCTATATATGAGAGAGATCAGATCTATTTGTCCTCTCTTTGGCTGACTTTGCTCAGTATTATCATCTGAGTTGTAAAAGCTCTGTGTATATGTGTATATATATGTATATGTATGTATAGAACTTGTGTGTATACATATATAATATATATATACATATATAGTATGTATATATATATACATATATGTAGCATACACAATTTCTTTACTTCTTTATTCACTCAAATGTTATTGGCTCTCTTGGGTAGTTTCCAGATCTTGTGTATTGACTACAGTGAACTAAGAGGCACAAATATCCTTACAAATGAATGCTTTTATGCCCTTTGGGGAGATGCCAAAAACTAGATGGAGGCTCTATTCTTACTTTTTTTGACAAATCTCTACAATTTTCCATAGTCTGGACAAATGACATTACACCAACAGTGGATCAGGCTCTTTCCCACAGCCCTGCCAGCTCTGGCCATTTGCCATCTTTCGGATGCAGGTGTGGGGAGTGAGTTCTTGGGTATCTTGGATCTTAGGGCTTTCTGATGTGTGGTAAGAAAACGTTTTCCCTACCCATGGGCATTGTGAGTCTTTGTGACATGGGAACTCAGTCCTCTTGCTGAGAGAGGAACTAAGGAAGTGACCATGACCTTTTGTGTCCTGGTCTTGGACATCCCCCACTGTTTCTTTTGCCATATTCTATGCACTTTTAAAAAGTGAGTCACAGGGGCCGGAGTGATAGCACAGCGGGTAGGGTGTTTGCTTTGCACACGGCCGACCTGGGTTCGATCCCCGGCATCCCATATGGTCCCCCAAGTACCGCCATGAGTAATTTCTGAGTGCAAAGCCAGGAATACCCCTGAGCATCGCTGGGTGTGACCCAAAAAGCAAAAAAAAAAAAAAAAAAGTGAGTCACTCAGTCTCACTGCCGCTTCAGGGATACGTGTTCAAACCACCACACCCGCTGCTTGCTCCCGAGTGGCTCCCGCTGCTTCTGCTGGAGAAAGTGCCCATGGACAGCCCCCGAGAGCCACGTTCCTCGGGCTGGTCAGCTTTCTGAGACAGGAATCCCGCAGCCTTTCCCCGGGCAGTCAGGTTGGAGGGTGTTTAGTGTGAATTTGGAGGTAATCTCAGCTTTCAGGGTGCAGATCATATAGATAATCTCTCTTTAGAAAATAACTAAAACCAATAGTTAAACATTAAATTAAATTTTTTTAATTGAATCACCGTGAGATAGTTACAAAGCTTTCATGCTTGAGTTTCAGTCATACAATGATCAAACACCTATCACTCCATCAGTGCACATTTTCCACCTCCAATGTGCCCAGTGTCCTCTCTTCCCATCCCCACCCTCCCCGCCTCCATGACAGACAATTTCCCCCCTACTCTCTCTCTAATTTGGGGCATTATGGTTTTCGATACAGATAATGAGAGGCCAATAAAGGACCAATCATGTTTGGCTCTTTATCTACTTTCAGCACACATCTCCCATCCCGAATGATCATTGGCTCAGTGGTCCCTTTTCTATTCCAGCTGCCTTCTCCACCAGCTCACGAGGCAGGCTTCCAGCCATGGAGCAATATTCCTGACCCTTGTCTCTACTGTCCTCGGGTGTCAGTCTCATAAACATTACCACTGTAGCACTGTAGCACTGTTGTCCTGTTGTTCATCGATTTGCTCGAGCGGGCACTAGTAACGTCTCCATTGTGAGACTTGTTGTTACTGTCTTTGGCATATCGAATACACCACGGATAGCTTGCCAAACTGTGCCGTGTGGGAGGGATACTCTTGGTAGCTTGCCGGGCTCTCCGAGAGGGACGGAGGAATCAAATCTGGGTCAGCAGCTGAGAGGCTGCGGACATGTGCTTTGGCGGGAACCAGTTTAGATGCTGAGAGCAATCAAGGCATACTGGGCTCCCACACGTGTCCGGATGGGAAGGAGGAAGACAAAATATTTTTATTGAAGTCATTGGTTTATAAAATCATCTTATAATGGTATATGTCCGTATCTCTATGTAATACATTCATCGCTAAAAGCGGAATTTCACTCATCCTCATACATTTGACTCCTTTACCTGATTTACCCACTTTTATCCCTCCATCACTTCTGGTAACCATAGTTTGGTCTAAAAGTTAATTTTTAAAACTTAGTCCACTAATTGGTTTTGTTTCTTGAAGTGCCACATGTGAGTAAAATCAAAGACTGTATTATTCTGCCTGATAACTTTTCTTCAGGAGTTTTCTGCACGTTCTTGGCTTGCAGGGCCTCTGGGTGGGAAACCTTCCTTTTCTTTCCTCCACTTCGGGGTTCCCTTCACTGTCTATGGGTTTGTGGCCGTTATACCAGCCCCTCGGCCACCCAGCCTAGAGCAGGACTCTGTGGGAGTTGAACATGCTCTGACAGATGTGCCCAACATGCTTTAACACAACGTTCAACATGCTCTGACATGCTCTAATAGACAGGTGAGTCAACATGCTCTGACAGATAAGTCTAGATTACTCATCTGCTAGACTCCAATATGCTCTGACATATGTGCTCAACACTGGCTGCCATGATTTTATGAGGGGCCTTTGGATTATTGGGGCACGAACACACCTTGTTCTCTGGGTTTTCATGGACTCGTTTCATCCCTGTTAGATGGACGATGCTACAAAAGCCTCATTTGATGGCTGAGAGAAGTCAGAGACTCAGTAGCAACGCTGGTGGCAGAGCTGGGGTTGGAGGCAGAGCTGGCCGTCATGTTTGCCTCCACGAACCCTCACACCATCTGGGGAGGGGTCTCGAGCTAGCAGCAGGACTCCCCCGAATCAGCCCAGCGTTGACAGAGGGGAACGGAGACTTGGCTCCCACCCAACTGTAAGCAAGACAGTGCTCGTCACGCAGCAGACTCAGCCCAGCTTTCCCGGAAGAAAGCCCTTGGCTTCTTTTTAAACTGGACTTTCAACACTTGCCGAGTCTTAAAAATGTGAAGAGAGGCTGTTTCCGGTGGAGTGGGCTCAGCCCCTGAGCAGGGGACAGCGCCGCACCTCGGGAAGGCGGTCTGGGAGCCGGAAGCCAATGGCTTGCATCCTAGCTACA
Source organism: Sorex araneus (assembly GCF_027595985.1). NCBI lineage: Eukaryota > Metazoa > Chordata > Mammalia > Eulipotyphla > Soricidae > Sorex > Sorex araneus. Next base: position 280,463,684 of record NC_073303.1, on the reverse strand, counting down.
CTGAATTCTTTTCAGTATATAGTAAAATGCTCATTTTCAGAGCCCGAAGGTGTTGACATCTGTGCAAATGCATGTACCGGTCAGCCGCTTGTTCACTGGGCAATCTAACAGCTCCACGGGCGTTTCCGTTTAGATGAGAAATGCTCCTCGTTTTCCTCTACGCTCATTCTTTGTTTGGAGGGGGGCTTCTCCACCCCCACCCCCACTCTGAATAACTGTACTTCAATGAATCATGCGGTCCACTTGCCCTTGGCCCCCCTCGGCTCTGCCTGCCTCTCCCAGGTCCCCCACAGCTGGGGTGAAATGATGGCTGATTCCTTGTGTCACAGAGCCAGTCAGCCGTACCTGCCTCCACACGGAAACCACGCGATGCTGGCCCAGGCTGAGGGGACTGGGTCCCCTGAGATGGACACTCCTCCCATCGATCGGTTGGCCTGATTCTTTCCAGTTCCATTGATCGGTTGGCCTGATTCTTCCTGTTCAGAGCAGGGCACTCCCGACGGGGAAGAGTCTCTCTTGTAAACACATTTCCCCACGGAGCCAAAGGCGGCCTGCTGGCGCAGGCTTCTCCTTAGCTGGGAAGAACATGAAAATGACTCTTCAGGCGGTTAGAGTTCGAGTCAAAAGACTACAGGTTACAGTCTTGGATCAACAGCCATTAAGTAAATCCAGTGATGAAATATTTCTTTTGAATGGGACAAATTGACATTTACTTAAGAAAATTATGGATCACATAAGTGCAAGGGATCATTTATTCCTTCCTCCCTCCTTCTCTCCTCCCTCCCTCCCTCCCTCCCTCCCTCCCTTCCTTCCTTCCTTCCTTCCTTCCTTCCTTCCTTCCTTCCTTCCTTCCTTCCTTCCTTCCTTCCTTCCTTCCTTCCTTCCTTCCTTCCTTCCTTCCTCCTTCCTTCCTTCCTTCCTCTTTTTTTCCTTCCCTTATTTCACTGCTTATAATCTCATTTCTGTGATCCAAGGCCAAGGGCCTATCATTGCTAGGTACGATTGAATTTTTTGTTTGTTTGTTTGTTTCTCTCCATACCACAGATGAGCAGATCATCTGGTATTTGTTCTTCTTCTTCTGACTTTTTTAACCTAATATAATGTGCTCCAGTTCCATCTATTTTGCAATGACTGGGAAGATTTCATCTTTTCTTATAGCCGCACAGTGTTTCATTATATCTCTATGCCACCACTTCTTTATCCGTTCATCTGTCATTTGACATGTGGGTTGCTTCTATATTTTGGCTATGGCGGGATGTCCACTCTTTCATTTCTGATATTACCAATTTGTGTCCTTTTTTAAAAAATATATATATATAGAGAGAGAGTTTGGCTTGTTACTGGTAACAGTAACAAGCTGGGTCTCATTCTCCTGACCCTGAAAGAGCCTTCAATGCAGCATGGTTGGGAAGGACGAGTAAAGAGAGGCTTCTATAATCTCAGGGCTAGGACGAATGGAGACGTTACTGAGACAGCTCAAGAAATTCGACGATCAATGGGATGATGATGATGATGATGAGAGTTTGGCTAGAGAGTTATTGGTTGTATTCCTCTTTTCAATGAACCAGTTTTTAGTTTTGTTTATTTTGTTCCCATCAAGTTCACGTTTTCAATTTCATTTATGCTTTGATTTTTATTTATCTTAAATCTTGAAATTTGATTCAGTTTGCTCTTTTTTCTGAAGATGGAGGCTTATACTGTTGATTTTCCTTTTTCTCGAATGTGTGCATTCAATGCAATACATTTCCCTGTAAACGCTACTCACTCTCACTGCATCCCACATCAAGTTGCCGTTTTAATTTTCATTTACCTAAAAATACTTAACATTTTTTCTCATGAGAGTTCTTCTTTGATATTGAGGAGTGTGTGGCTTCATCTAAAGTATGTTGAGGTTTTCCCACCTGTCTTTCTATCAATCTCTAGTTCACTTCCATTAAACTAGAGAAGGCCGTAGATGATTTCTCGTCCTCTAAATCAATCAAGGTGTATTTTAATGGTCCAGAATGTGACAGATCTTGTTCCACGCCGCTAGCAATGTTCCACGAGCCCCTGGCAATCCTTAGCTGTGCTTCAGGTTCTCTGGCCGGCTGGCACGCGTGGGCTTCTCCTTTCTCATGCTGCACTGCCGGTCTCTGCATTGGCCCCTCAGTCCCTCCAACCATGGGAGCCAGACTTGGGTCTGATCCCACTTCTCTCGCTGATCTAAGAAACCGCAGGTTTTCAGTGTGTCTGGTTTCTCACGCAGGTGGCTGGAACGACAACAAAATTTCTTGCTTGTTGGACTGAGGCTCGTCCCAAGCAGACCTGGTACGCTGGCCCCAGTGGTGAGCAGAGCGGTTTCTGCCCAACTCGGGACTCTCCTGCTGGGCTGCAAAGCCTCAGCCCCCCCGTCTGAGCTTCTCTCTGCCTGACGCTGCTCCCCCTTCGCCTTCCGAGTCTTCCTCTCCAGCACTGGTTGCACGCCCAGAGCGCACCCCTCTTAGAACCCAGCCGACAGCACAGCGCAACCAGGAGCACGGCGCTGATTCCTGGGGCGCCAGAGAGACAGTGACCGCTGGACTCGCTAGAGGCAACAGGGCAGGCTCCACCTGTCCCCTCCCCCAGGCCCAGATAGTCCTGGCGGACAGAGCCATCCCCCGTGGAGTCTGACCCCATGTCAGAGCCCCTCGGCATTGTGCCTCTCCAGAGTCCAGAAACGGGGAGACAGAACATCTTCCTGCTTTCCCTCCAGACCACTGCTCAGGTCGGTCAGTCTTTCACCAGCTCCGCTGGCGCCTTCCCGGGACACAGAGCGCCTCTTTGGGAAGAAACAAGGCTTCGTTCCCACCTGGAACTCCACAGCCAAGAGTCCCGGGCTGCACCTGCAGGACAGAGTGGCTGAGAGATGACGGCCACGTGCCCGGGACAGCCCAGAGTGGCGCCGACATGGGCGAGCACTTCAGGGGCGAGTCACCGGCCCTGGAGGAGGAGAATGAAGGAGTGTGTGACCCCGCCGTGCACCGGGCTGAGGTGGCTGGGAAGGGAGCAGTTTGTTGTGTCAGGGGCATGGCAGGACCTGGAGCCACTTGGCTCCTTAGTGACTTCAAATGCCTAAGGACGGTCCCACAGTGGCCCCTGTGTTGCTGGCCGAGATTTCCTTTCCATGAGTTCCGCTTGTCCAGTGACAGTGAGGAAGCCTCATGTCAGGGTTACACCCTCACATGGCTGGCTGGGTTCCCTTGCTCCAGGCAGGAGAGGTGCCAGTCTATAGTCCTGGGGGCTGTAGGGACAGCTCTGAGCACAGCGTGGTCCCTTGATACTTCACAGCTGACGAGCTCAGGCTGACCGCCTGCCAGCAGCCGTCTGGGAGATACTGGGAGATACAGCATCACAGACTCCCCCAACTCAGGAGGACCTGAGAGGTCACCAGCCCAGCCTGGTCTGGCATGTTCTTTTCTTTTTCTATAGAATTAATTACTTAAATTTTAAAAAAATGAATCTTCATGATCTTAACCAAAAGGCCAAGAAGTGAACTGGAACTGGAATGATAGCACAGCGGGTAGGGCATTTGCCTTGCATGCGGCCAACCCGGGTTCGATTCCTCCATCCCTCTTGGAGAGCCCGGCAAGCTACCGAGAGTATCCCGCCCACATGGTAGAGCCTGGGAAGCTACCCGTGGCGTATTGGATATGCCAAAGACAGTAACAACAAGTCTCACAATGGAGACATTACTGGTGCCCGCTCGAGCAAATCAATGAACAAATTGATGAATCTCCATGAGATAGAGCATTATAAAGCTGTTCATGATTGGGTTTCAGTCATACAAATGCTCCAACACCCATCCCTCCAGCAGTGTAATTTCCCAGTGCCAATGTCCCCAGTTTCCCTCCCAATCCCCCCAAACCATCATCCCCCACCCCAGCCTGCCTCCACAGCAGGCACCTCTCTTATATCTTTCTCTCTGTCTCCATCTCTGTCCCTGTCTCTGTCTCTCTCTCTCTCTCTCTCTCTCTCTGTCTCTCTCATTTTCGGCCTTATGGTTTTCAATACAGATGCTGAAAGGTTTTCATGTATATCCTTGTATCTACTTTCAACACTTAGTTCTTGTCCACAGTGACCGTTTCCGACTAATGTTGTCCTAGTGGGCCCTTCTCTATCTCGGTCTGCCGTGTTCTGACTGTTGCCAATAATGGAAGCGGTAGACTTTGATTTAACTTCCCTGAGTCTGCTGCTAAGACGAGGTCCCCTGGGAGAGCTGCCCTGGGAGGAATCAGGCTGAATCTCAGGGTCCGGATCCCACAGGAAGGGCTCGATGAAGCCAGACACTCAAGACCTTCCTGTCCTTCAAACTTGAGCTCTGAAGATGGTCTCCCTGTCTCCCTTGGCTTCCCCCCAAGGGGCCTGGATCTTTATTCCCTCTCCCTCCCCCCCTTTAGTATATAAGTTGGGAATTAAACTCCTTAGGGAAACTACTGGAAATTTTCTGCATGTATTTGACCATCAACTAATGTGTATTAAGTACATTCATAACAATAGGAAAAGTAGACTAGAGGCATCTTTGATATTTTTTCCCCCTCCCATTAAAAAGAAGCTAGGATTAACTTTAAAAATTTCAAGTTAAACAAGATTCAGTGAAAGACACACTGCCTTCATGTTCTTCAAAGGCAAGTGAGCAGAGATGGGCTGGAGCGAACCTAATTACGTTTCCTTTAATGTGAGCCAGCGCTTTGCCTGACACCCCTTCTGCATCTCGCCGTCACGGCCCCATGGCGGGACATTGATTTTTTCCGAGGGCTCTCTTTGAACATGAAAGCCGTTTTTCCAGTTGTTGTTGTGTGATTTTTTTCCCCCCTTCCCCTTGTGAGCACAGTGATAAGAACTGATCGATAATTACATTGTTGGATAAAAATGAATATAAATTTTATTGGAAAACAACAAGAGCAACAAGGTGAGGGGAGCACGGCGCAGCCCCCCCGCCCACACACCTCAGCACACACAGTGAAGGGTTGGCCCCCTCAGGACCGTCCCCAGCCCTGTCCCCATGAAAGCGGGTCTGGCCCAGAGCCACACTGTCCAGTTGCTTCAGCTGCAGCCCGTTGGCTGCGTGTCAGGAACTCGCTGGTTTGGAAAGACTGTGCGCCCCCCCCCCAAATCCTAGACCTCTGGGGATACCGTCCCCCTCCTCAAGTCTTTAGAGGAGAGAACTTCACAGGCTCTCTTGGCGAGGCGTCTCCTGCTGACCCTTGTTCTTGACGTCCAGCTGATGCCTTGGGCTATCCACGTCCCCAGAGTCCAGCAGGCTGGCTGGGGATGTCCTGGGCATGTGTGGGGAACTCACAGGGCCGCCGCCGTCAGATTGGCGATGGTGTCCAGCTGTGCAGGGGCCTTACAGAAGGAGCTAGAAAGAGGTTAAGTGCCCGGCGGCCTGCCCTGGCCTCTCCACCCCCCAGAGTTCCCCATCCTCCCCCTTTTCCTGCACCTCCTGCCTGTGGCCTCACCACTGCCATCCTCAGATTACTGTCACTGTCACTGTCATCCTGTTGCTCATCCATTTGCTCGAGCGGGCACCAGTAATGTCTCCATTGTGAGACTTGTTACTGTTTTTGGCATATCGAATATGCCATGGGTAGCTTGCCAGGCTCTGCTGTGTGGGCGGGATACTCTCGGTATCTCCGAGAGGGATGGAAGACTCGAACCCGGGTCGGCTGCGTGCAAGGTAAGTGTCCTACCCGCTGTGCTATCGTTCTTCAGATAAAGTCCTTAAACTCCACCACGTTCCATCACGTGTCCCTGACAGAGCGGTCAGCGCGGTCCCGCCCAGCCCTACTCCTTGCTTCTGTTCAAGCACAATTTCTGGCCAAACACTCCCCAGTCCCATCCAGCGGCAGCCCTGCAAGCCCACCTCACAGCTGGTGCGTGACAAATATGGGCCCCAAGTTCACACGAGAAAGCGCCGAGAAGCCATGAGAAAGCACCCAGTGACTTTTAACATAAACATCTCAGGAAGCGTCTCGAATTCAGCTTATAAAAAAAAAAAAAAGCCCTGGAGACAGACTCAGCCCTGGAAGGTTGGCAGCGCGGAAACGCCGCACTTGGCCAGCAGGCGGCGCCCGTGCCCTGCCTCCAGCCGCCGGGGTCCCTGCCCAGGAAACAAAGATGAGGGTTTTGAGTTGCTGGTTTCCAAAAGCAACCTCGAGTTTCCAACCCAGCAGCATGTGTGTGAGGATTCAGGAGGACTGCATTACATTTCGTGTATTTTTACTTCACGACAAGAGACGCAGGTGGTTTTCTGTGTCCCCCAGTTGTCTTTCCTAAGGGTGCTGGTTAGCAGTGTGGGGCCAGGGGGCTGCGGGAGCCGAGGGGTCCCTGGCCGCGCACCCCCTACACACCACAGCGCGTGTGCATGAACTGCATCGCCTACAGGGCTGGGTCCCTCAGAAACGGCCGCATCTCTGCGCTGGGCCCATGGGTGACTTTTTTTCTTTTTGCTTTTATTTTTTTTGGGGGGGGTCACACTCGGCGATTCACAGGGGTCACTCCTGACTCTGCACTCAGGAATCACCCCTGAGTGCTCAGGGGACCATATGGGATGCTGGGAATCGAACCCGGGTCGGCCGCGTGCAAGGCAAATGCCCTACCCACTGTGCTATTGCTCCAGCCCCCCATGGGTAAGTTTTTAAACACCAAAAGCGCTTAGTGTTTTGATGGTGCACAGTCCCTGCAGTCAAGGGTGTGAGCAAAAGCTGTTCCCGGGGTGCAAACTCTGCCCATTCCCCTGTGTGGCAGCCCGGGGGGGCCTCTGTGCATCTGTCAGGGGTGAACAACACGGTGCCCCTAGGGACTGGAGAGTGGGTACTGGGTCAGGGGGACGAGATCCAGGCCCCCGAGGAACCTCAAGGGACAGAGGGCTGAAGTGCCAGGCTGGGTCTGGGGGCTGCTGCTGGGGCCTTGGTGGCACCAAGGTGAGGTGGCATGAGGAGGCTCTGGGGACAGCTGAGAGCTGGAGGACGGGCGAGCCAGGAGTCATGCCTGGGTCCTGCTGGGTGGTGCTGCGGTGCTAGGGGGCTTCTCTGCCAACCCCCACTGGGACCATCCTCAGTCAGTGTGCCCGGGGGGCCATGGGGACAGGGCCTGGGAACCACTGGGGGAGGGGCTGCTGGCACAAGGGGCCTTCTGAACTGCCGTGTGGGGCTCTGGGTAGCTGCTTCCTGGCAGGTGGACACCCCCAACTGTGACCTTGATGCCCGAGGCCCTTATGAGAGGCTCCTGCACTCCCCCCGACTGGAGAAGGCCCCTTGGGGCTCCCTGTGGGAGGCGCCGTCTCCCCCCTCCCCCCGCTGATGGGCACTGTTGGGGTCTGACTCCTTCAGACTCAGGTGCCAGGCCCTCCTCACGCCCCTCCTAGGAGGCCCGAGGAGAACAGGCAGCAGCTGCCGCTCAGCCCCCCGTGGGGGGCTGGGGGGGGGGCAGGAAGTGGCAGGATCCCGAGGCCCAGGGCTTGAGGCAGTGGCATCCCCCTCCTGGCGCCCAGGAGTCAGGGAGAAGCATAGACACACTCATGGAGGGGCTCCCGGGCTCCTGCCCCCTCTCCAGGACACCGCGTCCAGCCAGTTTCCCCCTGGACCCTTGACAACGAAGCTCTGAGACGAGAAAGGGCACCGTCAGGGCCGCGTTCACAATACCGCGGGTTTACATAGCACCTTTTTCTTCCCGAAGGGCCTTTGCCCCTGTCCCCTGGGCCACCGGCCGGCTGGAGGAAAGCCTTGCGGGGCGCCGAGCAGGGGGAGCGAGGCGGGGCCGGGGCGCCCGTCACTGGGCGCCCACCTGGTACTTGAGGATGTAGGAGTAGAAGCTGTGGTTGGCGTTCTCCAGCACCATCACGTACACCTCCTGGCACCCGGCCGTGCTGTAGCTGCCCTCCCAGTAGCCGTCGCTGTTCAGGGTCAGGGGCCACGTGTCCTGCCCCTTCACCAGGGCCTTGGCCACCCCGTGCAGCTTCAGTTTGAAGGGCACGTGGCGGTTGGCTGGGAGCACGCCGGACAGCGGCTCCAGCAGCTCGTTGCCGGGGCCCCAGTTGCCGAAGCTCTCGGGGAACACGGGCCAGCTGACCTTGCTGTTGCTGCAGCACACGAGGTAGTTGAGGACGAACGCGTAGTTGCCCGCGTCCTGCCGCTTCTTGACGAAGATCTTGAGCGCGAACTTGCCGGCGTGCGGCAGCTGCACGCGGAGCTCGGTGCGCTGCTCGCGCCGCAGCTGGAAGATGTAGCGCCGCTGCGTCTCCTCCGTGCCCGGCCCGTTGTCGCCGTGCAGGGACGCCAGCACGCTGAGGCCCTCGTCCACGCCGAAGCTGACGGCGCAGCGGCCGTCGCGCGTGTGGATGACGGGGTCGCGGTGCGAGGGCTTGGCGATGCCCAGCTGCTCCGACAGCCAGCTGGGGCCCACGGGCTGGTGCAGCTCGGCCGGCAGCCGCACACCCGCGTCCACGTAGTTGCACTGCAGCGTGTACTCGAGCACCGAGCTGTACACGTCGGTGCGGCCCTTGGCGAAGATCTGCAGCTTGTGCGTGCCCATGGTGGGGGGGTACACGTCCAGCTTCATCCCGTTCTTGCGCAGGCTCAGCAGCCCGTGCTCCTGCTTGCCGTTGAGCATGAACATGAAGGGCGTGGGCGCGCAGCTCTCCACGGTGATCGTGGCCTTCCCGTTCACTGTGGACACAGAGCCGGGCTCGTGGAGGTGCGGGGAGGCAGGGCCAGATGCTGACCAGCTGCTCTCTGCTGCCCCCTCCCTCTTCACAGCGAGAGGTGTGGGACCCCCATGCAATTCGCCTTTGGCTTGTGAGTTGAGGGCTCTGCGGGTGCTGAGGGCCCTGTGGGCTGAGGGCTCTGTGGGTGCCAGGGGCTCTGTGGGTGCTGAGGGCTCTGTGGGTGCTGAGGGCTGTGTGGGTGCCAGGGGCTGTGTGGGTGCTGAGGGCTCTGTGGGTGCTGAGGGCTGTGTGGGTGCTGAGGGCTGTGTGGGTGCTCAGGGCCGTGTGGGTGCTCAGGGCTGTGTGGGTGCTGAGGGCTCTGGGTGCCAGGGGCTGTGTGGGTGCTGAGGGCTATCTGGGTGCTGAGGGCTGTGTGGGTGCTGAGGCTGTGTGGGTGCTGAGGGCTGTGTGGGTGCTGAGGGCTCTGTGGGTGCCAGGGGCTGTGTGGGTGCTGAGGGCTCTGTGGGCTGAGGGCTGTGTGGGTGCTGAGGGCTGTGTGGGTGCTGAGGGCTGTGTGGGTGCTGAGGGCTGTGTGGTGCCAGGGGCTGTGTGGGTGCTGAGGGCTGTGTGGGTGCTGAGGGCTCTGTGGGCTGAGGGCTGTGTGGGTGCTGAGGGCTATGTGGGTGCTGAGGGCTCTGTGGGTGCCAGGGGCTGTGTGGGTGCTGAGGGCTCTGTGGGCTGAGGGCTGTGTGGGTGCTGAGGGCTGTGTGGGTGCTGAGGGCTCTGTGGGCTGAGGGCTGTGTGGGTGCTGAGGGCTCTGTGGGCTGAGGGCTGTGTGGGTGCTGAGAGCTGTGTGGGTGCTGAGGGCTGTGTGGGTGCCAGGGGCTGTGTGGGTGCTGAGGGCTGTGTGGGTGCTGAGAGCTGTGTGGGTGCTGAGGGCTGTGTGGGTGCCAGGGGCTGTGTGGGTGCTGAGGGCTCTCTGTGCTGAGGGCTGTGTGGGTGCTGAGGGTTCTGGGTGCTGTGGGTGCTCTGAGCGCCATGAAATTACCACCTGTTAGGAAACCTTTGTTGAGGCAAGTCAGCAGCAAGCAAGCCCTGGCCGTGAGCGCGGTGGACACTGACCCTCCGTCCGCCTGCGTCTCCCAGCAGCCAGGGGCCTGGGAGCGTGGAAGGTGGGAGGGAAGGTCAGCTACACCCTTATAGGACAGTTCAGCTGCCGTCCTGCCACGCAGCCGCAGGGACAAGGCTGGGTCCTGCCTTGGGGTGAGGGCACGGGCGGGACAGCCTGCACCCTCTGAGGCGGCCCCAGATTGGGGGTGCTTCCCCTTGAAGGCAGAGCTGTGCCTACCGGGACAAAACCTGAGGCCATGACCCTAAGCATGTCACCTGGTGTCCCGGGGCCATGACCCTAAGCATGTCACCTGGTGTCCCGGGCACCGGACTCTATAAGTGGTCCAACTGCCCCTCCCCCGTACACCCCCCACTCTAGACCCTTCTGGGTCTGCATGAACACAGCCAACTATGGGGTCCCTGAGAGGTTGGGGCCAGCAGGGCCGAGGCTGTGTCCTCCCAACTGGGACCCACAGGCCACAAGCAGGGCTGAGCAAGGTCTGGCAGGGGTGGGTAGGGAACCAGGGCGGATTCCTCTGATTGCCGGCAGTGTGACCTCCGGCACATCCTGCCACTAGGGAGCGCGCCTGGTGGGACACCGACTGGATGGGAGGAGCGCGCACCTGGTAGGGCTCCTTGTGCATGGGTCGAGCGCGCGCCTGGTGGGGTACCGAGTGCACGGGCCGAGTGCGCGCCTCTTGGGGCTCCTCGGCGCGCGCCTCTTGGGGCTCCTCGTGCACGGGCCGAGCGCGCGCCTGGTGGGGCACGGAGTGCATGGGCGGAACATGCGCCCGGCGGGGCACCGAGTACACGGGCACTACCTGTTCTGATCACCGGGACATCCGGGCGGGCGCTGAGCAGCCCCTTGTTGTAGAACTCGCTCTTGTGGTACATGTTGTTTTCAAACTGGTGCAGCGACTGCGGGGGCTTGAGCAGCTGCCAGTTCTTGTTGTCGGGGAAGTGGTCCTCGATGAAGAGCGCCGGGTGGGTGAGGAAGTAGAACTCGTTGTACCTGCAGCGGGAGGCCGTGAGCGGGCGCCGACACCCCGGGGGCTCCCGGAGGGAAGCAGCAGCGTCCTCTCCACCCTCTCCGGCCCCCGAGTTGCTCTGCCAGGGGGAAGCCGGGCCCCCACCCACCGCAGGCAGGAGCTGCTCCCCAAGGCGCTGGGGGCGGCTCAGGTGAGTGACAGACACTCCTCTGGTCGGGGGAGGGCAGCTGACAGAGCACAGGGGTGGGGGCCTGTGTGTGGGGTCTGAGCCCGCCTCCTGTTTGCCCCTAGGAGCGGGGTTGTGGGGACTCAAAAGCAGGCAGAGTTCTCCTTCCTGGAACCCCGGCTGCTGCAGGCTTCAGCGCCCGGGACGAGGGCCCGTCTCAGGTTAAGGCCAGGGTTGGGGGCAACATGACCCAGAGGCCAGCACCCTCCAGGCTCCCCGCCCAAATGTGGCCCCTTTGTCCCAGACACCGTGGGCTGCCCTCAGGCCAGAGCAGATGGAGCTCAGTGTATAGGGGAGCAGGGGGGCCAAACTGGGCCTCCCACACGGCAATACAACCAGTGGGGCTGAAAGACGGGGCCAGAGGGAATGCTCCCTGGAGTGCGCATGCTCGTGTACGCACACAGACATGTGCATGCGCACACCTGCGGCCTCTAGGATCTGCTGGAGGCCCTTGAGGGTCTGGGCTCGGTCCCTGCCAGGGGTGAGGGGTTCCCCAGGGCCCTCCTCCAATCCTTGTTCACCCATGGCCTCCTTCCACCCGGGGGCCCCCACTTCTGCAGGCCCTTAGAGGGGAGATGCGCACTCACAGGAAAGTGAACTTGGAGGTGGCGGCGTCCACCAGGCCGCTGCCCCAGGTGCTGTCCAGCAGGTGCCAGCGGCCGTCCAGGAACACGGCGTTCCAGGCGTGGTCGAACTCCCCCGAGAAGCTCTGGCCCATCTGGTAGCCGAAGCCCTTGGAATAGCCGGGCACCGTGAGGCACTGCACTCCCGCGACCCTGCGGGCAGGCGGGCTCTCAGAGGGGCTCGTGCGGGGGCCGGACCCCGACCCCTGCTCAGCCAGTCCCTCTGCTGCAGCCCCAGCATGGCACGGGGACCCCGGCTGGCTGGGGGCCCTGTGGTCTGACGCCTGGCACGGAATCACTCTCCAAAGGACTCTCTCCGCGGTTGGTGGCTGCGCTGGTCAGGCCCAGCCCAAGGGCCCCCCTACGCCCCAGGCAGCTTTCCTGTGTGCCTCACGGGGCTCCTGCTGTGTCTCCTGGGCTCTGTCCCTGGCACGTCCCCAGAGCCACTGACCCTTCCTGCACCTGCACTTCTCTGCTGGGGACAGGCCCTCCCCAAGGCCCCCCCACAGGCTCTTCGGGGAGAGGGCCCTTTTGACAGTGATCCCTAGATCCGGAGGGGCACTGAAGTGCTCCCGGTCGGGGGGGGGGCGCTCAGCCAGCAGAGAGGGACGGGGGTCGAGCAGGGATATGGGGGTCACTGCAGCAGCGGCCCCGCACACAGCGAGTGGAGAGAAGGAGCCTTTTGTAGGAATGAGAAGGACAAAGAAGGAAAGAGAAGGAGAGGAGGAAGGATGGACAAGAGGTCACAGTTGGGATTGGGGCTGGAAGTCATGGGGGTAGGGGGTTCGGCTACACGGCGAAGGCAGAGTCAGCAACAGGAAGCAGGGTGTCCAGACGATGACAGCCGGGCCCGAACCCTGGGCTGGCGCCACAGCAGCGGGCGGGTGCTGCCTTACCCCCACCCCCCACACCACGCCACACATGGTCCCCTGTGTCCCGCCAGGCATGACTCCTGAGCGCAGAGCCAGGAGTCAGCCCTGAGCACTTCTGGGTGTGGCCCCCCAGTAGACAAATAACAAAACAAAACAAAACAAAACCAAAACTCTGTGTGTGTCGGAGGCAGGCTGTGGGTGGGGGGATGCTGGAACACTGCCTGGAAGCCAACGGCGAAAGCCCGTCATGGAGTCTTCATATCCAATACAAGCGTTTCTCTTACAGGTTCCTCATACAGCCTCCCTGTTAGCTGACAAGAAGCTATGAAACATGCGGTGCCTGTATGTGTGTGAATGCATGTGTGCCTCCATATGCACATCCCTGCATGAGCACCTGTGCACGTCCATCCCTGTGTGCATATGACATGTGAAATCATGTGTGTGAGTGGACATCTCTGTCTGTGTGTATGTGTGTATACATCCCTGTATGTGTGTGTGTACATGTGCATCCTTGTATATGCACATGCTGTATGTGTGTGCATATATGTGCATGCACAACTCCATGTGTGTGCCTGAGCATTCCTATGTGTGCTCGTACATGTGCTTATGTGTGTGTACACTCCTTGTGTGTGTGTGTGAGCACTGAATTGGGAGTAGCTCCCAGCATCACTTGTGTACACCGAAAATGAAACTTTTTAAAATCCACAAACTCGACTTACAATCATGTTTGGATGAGCCCATTTCCCTTCTGGCCAGAGCAGCCCACAGCAGCCATAGTAGGGGTGGTGGGGGAGGGAGGGGTAGAGAGCAACTGTTTTGCAGGAAGTGGCTGGGGAGGGGGGCGGGGAGATGGGCGCCTGCTGGGCGGAAGGGAAGGAGCAGGGTGTGCAGGGATGGGCTCCCGGCTCCAGGCAGAGTGAAACGGAGTGGGCGCTGCTGGTCATCCTCCTGGGAGGACAGTGCCCCCGGGGCGTGGGGGATTTGAGGACCAGATGAGGAGCAGGAGTGACGGCCCCCAGGAGCTGAGGGGGCTGGGCAGGGAGATCAGGGGCCAGGTGTTTGTGGTGTGTGGAGAGCAAGGGCCAATCCCACCCCTGGAGTTCCCTCCTGTGTGATTTTGCCAGGCACCTCCCGGGCAACGGGGAAGCTGGCATTCAGACTCTCCCGACAGGCGAGGAGAAGCCCAGAGGGCAGTGGGCAATGCCTGGGGCGGAGAAAGATGAAAGGTTCCGGCTGTGCCCCTAAGCCACGCTCTGCGGGTGTGAGGAGGTTTTATTCCGGCACAAACGTGCAAGAGGGATTGGACGGAACACAGAGCACCACTGGCAACGACGTCCCAGTTCCCGCACAGTCGTGGAACTAGTGGTTCTAGGTACGGGCAGGGCCACTTCCTGTCCTCGAGGGGCCAGGGCGGGCCAGGCTCCGTGCTGGCCGGCTACACCAGGTGATGGCTAAGGGGCAGGATGCATTTCACACATGAAGGCTATGAAGTAGAAAACCACACGTTTATATTAAGCAAGACAAATGCACACTACTCCCCATATAAGCTCCCCGGCTCTCCTGGACGTGCTCATAGTTGGGATCTAAGTGTCACTTAAATGCCAGTGACAAGCAACCAGTGGGAAGGAGCACTGTATTGGCGGAATCTGGGAGAGCTGAAGAAGGGGGAGGGGCGAGAGACCTTCCTGCTTTCTCCAGTCCTCACAGGGAGGCAACATAGAGGCACCAGGGAGCTTTGATTTGTGGTTTTACCTTCCGGTTGGCTGCGTGTAGGCAAGCACCTGACCCGCCGTGTTAGGGTCCCGCCTAACGGGACACCTGTGCCTTCTGCACACCTACAGTCAGGGCTAAGCCTTCCTCACCCTCGGTCCACATCGGTGGAATCTTCATATTCGCCTCTCTGCTCTCTTCCCTTTCGTCTGACATGCCCTTTGGTGGAGCCCAGTACTTCTGATCCCAGCGACGCGCCCCCGGAGCCCTCAGGGACGCTCTCTCCAACAGGTGAGGAAGAAACTGCCTCAGCCAGGGACACACGAGGGCCAGAGCAGTCTTGGGGCAGTGCATGGAGCCTTACTGCCGCCCAGGGTCCATGTCACCGTCCATCAGCGGGAGGAGGGCAGTGGAGTCCCCGCTCTGAGGAGGCAGGCTAACGCATCCGCGTTGGGCTGACCTAGGCAGTCACGCCTCGGCCTTTGGAAGCCTGTCACTGCTCTGCTCTGTGAGAGCGGGAAGTTGGAGGTAACAGGGTGACAGTGATGGAGACAGCCCCGAAGCGTCAAGCCACAGGCTGGTAACAAGCTCCCAGAACTCCTTGGGCTGGTGTGGCTGGAGCGGAGATGGGGCAGGCAGGTAATGCAGGGGGGTGGTGCTGATGCAGGGTTGGGAGAGGGGGAGTCAGGCTCAGCTCCTTGCAGGGAAGTGAAGCCGAGTTCATCTTGCCGTGGACAATGCAGGCAGAAAAGAACAGGCTGGCATGCTTGCCGGGTGGACGAGGGAGGACAGAGAGCTGGAACCCTGGCATTAGCGCTAACAACAGAAAAAAGTCACCTAGAGCGACGGGGAGCACATGAATGACGCTGCTCAGTTGTCGGAGTCCCCCCCTTCATCAAGCCGGCAGCTCAGGAGGGAGGCGGATGAGCCGGCAGGAGGGATGATGGCCGTTTGGGGACGGCTCTTACACAGAGACCACCAGCTCCACAAACAGGTAGTGACAGAAGCACAGGCCCTGGGCAGGAAGGGACTCGGCTAGCGCGTGCGCAGAACCTCCCGAGTTGCTTACAGCTGGGCGAGGCACGAATGAGGTCACTGATCTTTAAGAGACATTCGGGGGCTGCTGGCATGTGTGTGGAGCCCAGAGTGCTGGGCTCATGGCCCAGAGAGCCGCCAAGGGGGCCGGTCCTGCACGCGACAGCAATCAGCTAAGAGCCCGACTCTAAGACAGGCGGAAACACGGAGGTGCTGTCAGGACCCTCTGGGGCCAGCTCTCGTCTCCGCCGTTAGCAATCAGCCAGGCTGGCGTGGACAGTCACACTCCCCAGGTAGGTGACAATTTCCTGAGTCTGAGAGGGTTTGTAGGAAAGACCAATAGGACAAAACCTCCAGCTCTCAACAAAGAAAGAAGGTTAAAAATCAAACCAGGGGCTGGAGCGATAGCCCAGGGGGTAGGGCATTTGCCTTGCATGCGGCCAACCCAGGTTCGATTCTCAGCATCCCATATGGTTCCCTGAGCACCACCAGGAGTAATTTCCGAGTTGCATGAGCCAGGAATAACCCCTGTGCATCACCAGATGTGACCCAAAAAGCAAAAAAAAAAAAAAAAAAAAAAAAAAAAAAATCAATGAAACCAACCCACCAAAGTGATGTGAGCAGACTCAGGTGCCAGATAGAGTCCCAGTGTGCAGGTGGGGAAACAGAGGCTCCCAGAGGTCAGGGAGCAAACAGCCCGAGGGAGCCAACCAGCCACAGGACTGTGAGCCTGGAGACGGGCACATGGGGGATCCTGGCTCTGGATCTGGGGAAGCTCCACGGGATGAAGGATCTACTCTGTGACCGAGACACTCCGGGGGCCTTTAGGGCGCAGAGTAAGATGGAAACAGACAGGGCTGGAAAGGCACCGGCAGAACTGAGAGCAGACGGGTGAGTGGTCCAGCGTGGGAAGGTGAGTCAGGCCCACAGGCGGGATCCTGGAGGACCTGCCGCAGGGAGCAGGGCGCGGGGCTCATGGCCCAGAGAGCACTCAGGCTTGGGACAGAGGCCCGAGCTGTGCCCAAGGGTTGGGGCTCAGGACATTACCGGTCTTCTATTGACTTTTGTGCTTTTTATAAATCGTCTTTCATTATCCGGTAGTGTTTTGTTTTAAATTTCCAAAGGGATAAAATACAAGTTCAAATTAAGGCGGAAGCAGGTGTGGCCAAGTCTCAGGGAGAGAGGGGTGGCGGGCTGTCCTGGGTATGTGTGGGGGGGCGGCAGGAAGGCGGGGTCAGGGCCTGGCTTGACTGACAGATGTCGAGGCAGGGGGGCTGGACACTGGAGCCAGGCTCTGAGTCTGAGGGGTCCAAGGACACAGGGACATGCAGTGGGGGGATGTGGCAGAAGGAGTATGAGTGGGGGCACGGGACTGCCGTTGGTGCCTCCTAATGTCTGGGGGTGCCCTGGGAGGAGGCACAGGGGAAGAGCAGGCGCGTGGGGAACCCTGAGGCTCGGGTGGGTCTGCCTGGGTGGAGGGTGGGAGGCAGAGAGGGGCGGCTGTCTGCTGGGGTGGCTCGGGGCTGGCTGTGTGCTCTCCGAGGAGGCCCAGCAGACTGTGGGGGTCTGCACTCCCCCCACACCCCGAGCTCGAGCCTCACTCCAGCCCACCTGGACCCAGCAATGGTGTCCCCAGACACTAATGGTTCCTGCCACCGTCCCAGGCCCGCTTGCTCAGGTGCAGCTGTCGGGAAACGCTTTCCCCAGACCCGCGGCGGGGCCCAGGGGCTGCGCCCAGTTACGCAGCTTCTACAGCTGACAAGTCCTTTGGGGGCCTGGTTTTTTTTTTTTTGTTCCCCTTGGGGGAGGGACCCCCATGCAATCCCCCAGAGAGCAAGCAGCCCTCGTCCCTGACCTGGTGTTCCGCTAACCTTCAGCTGCTCAGAGCCGGGAGAAGGTGGAAAAGGCCCTTTTATAACCCAATTATCTCCGTGCATTCATCTGCCATTATGTTAATGCATCGCAAAGCGCGCAGATGGTGCAAAGTCAATTACGCCGGCGTTAAAAAGGGAAGACTTGACCTTTTCGGGACTCACTCGGCTTCCAGGGCAGAGCTGCGGACTCAGGCTGGCGCGTGGGCAAGGGGGCATGGCACCTCGGGGTGAGGGGAGGGGTGACGGGTCTCTGCGGGGGCGTGCCGGGGGCCCCCTCTGTACCTGCACATTTTCTCGAAGAGCCCGGAATAGCCGTCACAGTTGGCCTTCTGGGTCCGCAGGATCTCGGTGGGCTTGAAGACCTGGCAGTTCTTGTCCTGCGCAGCCTCGATGTCGTACTCTGCAGGGCAGAGGGAGAGGTTATGGGGAGGCGGGTGCAGAAATAGCGTGTGTGTGTGTGTGGGGGGGGTGGACAGTGTCCCCATCGTACCCCGCCCTCCACTTTGCTATCGGTACCATGCGCTGGTTTCCACTGACCTGGGTCACCCGGGTGGGACCAGGCTGCCTGGGCCAGAGGCGGGTGGGCCCGGCCAGAGAGACCTGGGATCTGTCACCTCCCGGGGCAGGTGGTCAGGGCAGGAGCACGACCTGCCACAGCAGCTCACCTTTCTGGCAGGAGATGAGTGGGGCCCAGACAGGGCCCGGAAGGGGTGCAGGTGGGGAGGGGCGGCAGGCTCTGTCCACATCCTTCCATATCCCCCTCTGCAGAGACCTCTGCAGGAGAGGCTGCTCTCCTGTCCCTGCAGGTCTCACGCTGACCAGTAGGGGGCGCAGTAAGAGGCAGCTCAGTAAGAAAGAGTCTGACGGTGGAGGCTGCCAGGGCCTCTTTCTGACTCTCCTCCCTGAAAGCTGGGGGAGCACCCTGGGGGTGGGTGGGAGGAGGGTGCCCGCCCTTCGTGGCACTGGTACCAGCAACCTTTGGCACTGACTTGTTTCTGGAGGGGTGGGCCACACCTGGCAGTGCTCAGGGCTTACTCCCGGCTCTGTGCTCAAGGATCACTCCTGGTGAGCTCAGGGACCCATATGTAGAGTCAGAAATCGAACCCAGGTCAGCTGGGTGCAAGGCAAATGCCTTCCCCACACTGTTAAACTCGACCCTTGCCTCCCGCCCCTGAAGGCCTGCCCCGTGTATTTTCAATTATAGGACTATTTCCTGCTTCGTTATGTTGTGAATTTTGAATTTCTTTAGTTTCTTTGTAAGAAGTAACCCAACAGTTTCCCAGAACACTAAATAAAAAGGTCAACCTTCGAAGACAAACAACAACCGAAACATGTGCTTTCCAAGGAGCGGTGACAGGCAGGGTGTGCCCTCTGGGAGGTGCCCTCCTGTCCTGGGCTCTCATCGGGTGGGCTGAGCTTACCAGGACTGAAGAAGCCGCAGCTGGGGTGGGGGGGGCTGCAGCTATGGCAGGGGTGGTGGGGTCTCAGCCTGACACCCTGGTTGTCCCCCCTCCCATTAGTCTATGTCGCTCTGCCCCGCCCTGGGGATCTGCTCCCTGACCTGCCCTCGCAACCCCACACAAATGCGTGGTCAGGGGAGTGCCACCGGGGGCCTACCGATATGGTGGCAGATCCAGATCCAGATGGCTCGAACCCGCTCCAGGTCACTGTGGGCCTCCTGGAGCAGGTCACTCACCAGTTCGTTCAGGCCACTCTTGACGGTCACCTAGGAGGGGAGGGGCGTGCTGCGTCATGGGAACCAGGGTGTTGCCATGGCAGCCCATGCTGCTCTTCCTCCAGGCAGGAGGGAACAAGGGCCCAGAGTGACCTGGTGAGGCTGAGGCCAACCTCAGTTTGGGGGTCCTGGACCAGATGGGCATGCTGGCCCACTGAGCCACTGGCCCACAGACCCTGTTTCTCTCTGAAGGTTTTGGGGTGAGCCAGGTGTGGCCTTGGGCAGCTGCATCAGCTTCTTGCTCCAGCCAGAGCAAGCTACAGAGGTAGCACAGCCTCGTCAGAGCCCAGCAGCGCCTTCCACTGAGTGTGGGAGGGACACGCCTCGGACACGTCTGGGTAGGGGAAGGGGCCCAGAACAGGCGAAGCTCTGCTTCAAATAAACACGGTCGGCAGGGACACACTTCCTGATTTCAAAACTTACTGCAGAGCAATGGGAATGAAAACAGTGTGGCACGGAGCTCAGAAATAAACCCTGATATTCGGGCCGGTCTAAGTAGGGAAGGAAGCGTCTCTTCCACAGAGTTCTCGACAGTTAGATGATCACTGCAAAAGAATGGAGTTGGAGCTCATCCAACTCAAAGGGGAACTCCTCAAAGATCAATGGCCCAAGTTTAAGAGCTTAAGTAATAAAAACTCTTAGAATATACAGGAGTAAATTTCATCACCTTGGTTTGGGCAATGGCTTTTTGGGGGAGGACCACATCCGACAGTGCTCAGTGGTTACTCCCGGCTCTGAACTCAGGAATCACTCCTGGTGGTGCTTGGGGGCCCATATGGGATGTTGGGGATCAAACCCGGGTCGGCTTGTGTCAGGCAAACATCCTACCTGCTGTACTACCGCTCCAGCCCCCTGGGCGATGGATTTTAAAACTCGATGCTAAAACAGAAGCTGTACAAGTGAGATACTAATTGCTAATTGTAGTTCCTAAAACAAAAAAAATCCCTGTGTATCAAAGGACTTCAAGAGAACAAAAAGACAATTCACAGGAGCGGAGAAAAATAATCACAATCACAGGTGTGATAGGGTCTTAGTCTCCAGATATCTAGAGAACTCCTACAATTCAGCAATAAGAGACAAACAATGGAGAGAGGGGGAGAGAGTAGGGGAGGAGAGAAGGGGGAGAAAGGCAGAGAGTGGGGGAGGGGTGGAAAGTGTCTGCCATAAAAGATAGGCTGGGGCTGGGGGATGGGAGGAGGAAAACTGGGGTCACTGGGGGTGGGGAATGTGTGACTGGAACAGTGTATGGCTGAAACCCTATCACGAACATCTTTGTAACTGTGTATCTCATGGTGACTCAAAAAAAAATCACAAAGAAAGGCTTCTAATAAAAGAAACTAACAGATAAAAGCAAATAAAGGCAATAACGCAGAAAAATTGGGGAAAAAAAGGCAAGCAAGGGTTTTTTTTTTTTTCTTTTTGGGTCACACCCAGCGATGCTCAGGGGTTACTCCTGGCTTTGCACTCAGGAATTACTCCTGGCAGTGCTTGGGGGACCATATGGGATGCCGGGGATCAAACCCGAGTCGGCTGCGTGCAAGGCAAACGTCCTACCCGCTGTGCTATCGCTCCGGCCTGCAAGGGGCTTTTTAAATGGCCAAAGAGTTCACACAGATGTTTTCCCAAAGGTAGGTAGTGGCCAATAAGCACTTGAAGAGGGCCTCTACACCCTGGTTAGTCACCGGGAAATCAAACCACAACGAACTGTTTCTTCCCACTTGTAGGCTGACTACAGAGATGAGCAACAGTGAATGCTGGCCAGAATGTGAGTGGAAACCCTCGCCATGGCCGCGGGGAGGGAGAGCGTGCAGCTGCCGTGGAAAGCAGTTTGGCGGGTCTTCCAAAAGTTAAGCTTGGAATGACTCCACGAGCCAGTAATCCCACTCTTGGGAAAGCACCTACAAGAATGAAGGGAGGTACTCAGATGGACCTTTGCTTGCCAACGTTCCTTCACCTCCCTTCCAGTAGCCAGAAGGAGGCCGCGACCCGGAGTCCAGCGTGGAGAAAGAGACCCACAGAATTCGGGTTATCCAGAGAGTGGGATGTCGCCTACCGAAGCAAGTTTGGAAACCTCCTACAACAGAGTGAACCTTAAAAGCGTGACGCTGAGTGCAAAAAAGCCAGATTCAAAAGGACACGCATCACGGGGCTGGAGAGACGGTACAGCAGATTGGGCACTTGCCTTGCACACCACCAAACCGGACTCAAACCCCACGACCCCATATGCTCCTTGAAGTCGTCCAAGAGTGGTCCTTAAGTGCAGAGCCAGAGTCAGCCCTGAGCACCGCTGGGTGTGGCCCCCAAACAAACAAAGACAGATGAAAGGATGCACAACAGGTGAAATATCTAGACTGGGCAACATACTAGACAGCGCATAGGTCAAAGGTCACAAGGAGCTGGGGAGTGGGTGGGGAATTAGGGTTTAATGGGGGCGGAGTTTCTATTTGTGGGGCTGAAAACATTTTGTCAGCAGATGCTTGTACAATGCTGCGGATATAATTATACCAATGAACTATACACTTAAAGATGATTAAAATGGCAAATTGTGTTCTATAGGTTATATCTGTATTAATCACACACACACACAAGGGAACAAATTAGGTCTTTTGCAGGGGTTCTCAAGATGAAACAGGG
Organism: Sorex araneus; assembly: GCF_027595985.1. NCBI lineage: Eukaryota > Metazoa > Chordata > Mammalia > Eulipotyphla > Soricidae > Sorex > Sorex araneus. The sequence goes on along the minus strand of NC_073303.1, from coordinate 280,442,214 downwards.
TCGGGCTGTTTCTAGAAAAGCAGCTTGGAGCATCATGAATCTTCGTGGTGAAAGCGGGTGCTGCCTCCTTCAGTGGTGCCCCGCTCACACGGCACCCCCCCGCCCCCCGCCATGCTCTCTCCCGGGCCTCAGCGGGCGGCTCACTCACCTGGGACGCGTAGGCGTCCAGTTTCTCAAACTGCTGCAGGTCCAGCGTCAGGGATTTCAGGCTGGACCGATCCCAGGGGTAGGCTGGAAGCAGGGAGATGTGGTCAGCAGCAAAGACCTGGGCCCAGCCTGCTGTCCCTTGGCAGGGGGGGCACTGTGTGTGTGTGGGGGGAACTGTGACCCCCACCTTCGGTTTGATCCCGAAGTGTGAGAGTTTTGGATCTGAGGGTGCCCGGCCGCGTTCTTTGGGCACATTGATTGGGGAACTCTGGCAGCCCTTCTAGTTCTCAGTCTATTGGCAGACCCCAGGGGGCCAGGAGACCAGTTGCACCTCAGCGGTCTCAGAAGTCCCCCCAAATGGGGGAGGGGGTGAGGGCTCTGCCTTTCCGTGCCGTCACCTCTCTGCAGAGTCGGCTCTGTGGGGCAGGGGCATCCCGGCAATGCTGCCAGCCAGGCACCCAGTCCAGAGGTGGCACTGTCGAGGTCAGGGTTGTAGGGTGGCCTACAGAGACGGACTCCCTCTCTGCCCCCCAGAAGCACCCTAACTATGCCCAGACAGACCACAGAGCCCTGAGGGAGGCTGCCTAGGGAAACCTCTCCCTGCTGTGGGCTCATGACAGAGGGTCCTGGGGTGGAGCCCCCCACCTGACAGCCCAGCAGCCCAGAGCACTTAGCACTGACCCAAACCTGCACTGGGAGGCCCAGGAAGGACAGGGCAGCTCCTGGGCTGGGCAGGCTGGGCACCCCCGCCGGCCACACCCAGCACCTGGCATCTCTTGTCTCCATTTTCTGTCCCTCTTCCAGGACGAGAGTAACTTCCTGGCCTTCCCCAATCCTTGCCCCCTACTCTGCACTCCCGAACCCCCAATGGTACTTCCTGAAAACTGCACTGCCACGGCTCATTCCTGGGGGGTCCTGCCCCCCATCACTTAGATCATTGCTCTGCTGTGTAGTCTCTCAGCCCCTTCCCCCGGGGTTCCCTCCGGAGGCACCCGCCGCAGAGCACCCCACTTCTCAGTGGTCCCCCTCCATGGGACCTGGCCCCCTCTGTTCTCTGATGAGGCTCCTCAGGGGATCCGAGCCGACAGGAAGTAGACGCAGCAGCCAAGTCTCTGCCCAGCAGGTCTGCGAAGCAGGCGCGGGAAGGCCTGCCCGGCGCTCCCCTCTCTTTCCTTCCCCCTCACGATGTCTGAACGTTAACAATGCCCAGAATGAGGGGCCAGAGAGGTGGTCTAGGGGTGGAGGTGCTGGCCTTGCATGCTGCCAACCTGGTCCCATCCCTGGCACCACGTGGTCCCCTGAGCATCCTGGGTACAGCTGCTGCCCCGCCGGAGCGCTGCCCGGGGATTCTGGGTGATGGCTGAGACTGCAGTTGCAACACATCAGCATATCCTCAGGCCCTGGCACTCCGCTGCCAGCCCAGCTGACTGAGGGGCCCCCAGGCCTTCTGAGTGCTAGTGGGGAGCTCTCCAAAACACCCATCACGGTTTGCTGCCTCATTAAATTTACCTTCTGAACAGATTACATAAGATCTAAATTATGAATGAGCATGAATGTGCCTAAAATGCCAGTGGCATGAGTTAAATTATTCCAATTTTAAAGCAGAACAATGGGTCAATGCATGAAGCCACCCCCGCGTGAGATGACATCTCATCCACCGAGGGAGAAACTGAGGCTGGGATGGCAAGTGAGGGAGAAAGGCAGGCTTCGCGCCCAGGCCCCTGGCCCCTGCCCAGGGGTCTGCCGCTGGCTTGGGACTCCTGCCTAGCACCTCGGCTGGGGGGCAACTGTGAGCTCTGTTTTGAGTGACGCTTGCAACGCGCAGCCTTGGTACTGGCGGGTGGGGGGTGGGTGTTTGAGCTCGGGGGCCACGTCCCTCGTGTGAGTTCTTTACTTCTTCATGCCCTCCCTCCATCTCCCGACAGCAAGTGGGCCCAGACTCTCAGTTCTGTGCCCCAGGGAGCCATGCAGAGACCCGAGCTTGGCCCCCAACACAAACCCTGTCACTCACCCATGGCGTCTTTCGTTCCAGGCTGCCGGGGCCTCGTGTTTCCATTTTTGTCGCTGTGTAAACCTATGGCACCCCAAGGACAGAGTGGAGAGACTTCAGAAGAAGCCCGAAAGCATAGACATCCCGTCGGGCGTCCCTCCTCCCCAAGGCTCCCGCCGAGCCCCTCCCCACTCCCCCCTCCCCGGGCTGTCACAACCGCTCTGCACTTTCTGGGGAAGAGATGACAATAAAGAGCACTGAAGTCAGAGAGCTCCACCAGGAGCATGTGGGGCACTCAGCAGGCCTGCCTGGGCCCTGGTGCCGCCAGCCTCCTGGGCTTCTCCTGGCAGCTTAGAACACACCGGGAGATGCTGGGCGCCTACAAACGCTTACATAACTCCTGGGCCAGCTGACCATGGGCTGCAGGAGAGAGGGGAAGAGGGTTTACATGGAGCATAAAACCCAGAAAATCCTGGAGAGGGGAGCTACACCTGGCAGCTCCTGGCTCTGTGCTCAGGGGTGACTCCTGATGCTGCTCGGGGACCAGGTGGAACTGGGGAGTGAACCAGGGTTAGCTGCATGCAAGGCAGGTGCCCTTTCTCCTGTGGTGCCTCTCTCTCTGCTCCCAGCAATTACGGACTCACGTTCCTTGGGAAGGTGCAAAGGCACCGGATCCTATGGATTCAGGCCTGTGTGTGGCCCCCAGTCGTTACTGGAGGTCACGGGCAACAGAAGAGAAACTTTCCCTGCAGCTGCAAAAGCAGGTGAGGAAGATGTGGTTCCCTGAAGGAATCTGGGCTGCAGGGGGCTGCGGGTGGAGGCCCTAGCAGGCTGGAGTCTGGGGTGTGGGAAGTTCGGGGGTCTCCTGAGCATCCTGGGTACCAGCGGGCTGGAAGCTGAGCGTGCCCCAGGCCTCCCCAGGAGCTGTGGCCCTTTGCTGCTTGCCCTGTCTCTTTGCTCTGGCCCCTTTCTTTGGCAGTGTGGTGGGGGTTCACGATGGCAGCTCGTGTCTACTGGGCCCCTCCCATGGGCGTGTGCTGTGGGTTCACCCTCTCATTTAACCTCTCCACACTTCTCTAAAGGGTATGGAATTAATAATATTTTTTTCTTTTTTGGGTCACATCCAGCGATGCACAGGGGTTACTCCTGGCTCATGCTTTCAGGAATTACTCCTGGCAGTGCTCAGGGGACCATAGGTGATGCTGGGAATCAAACCTGGGTCAGCCATACGCAAGGTGAACGCCCTACCCACTGTGCTATCCCTCCAGCCCCTGATTTTCTTTTATAAATGAGCAAAACAAGGGCCAAAGAGAGGTAAGACCAGCTGGTCCAAGTTGCAGAGCTGAGGTGTGACTTCCCCCTACTTGAGGGCCTGACCCGGCCCTGAGTGAGTGCCCAGGATCTGAGGGGAGGCGCCCCGAGGGGCATGGGCAGCCTGGCCAGCACCCTGGATGCAGCCGTCCAGCGGCTGGGAACGCAGCCGGGGCCCAGGCTGCTGCTCCCTCGCCTTGCTGGGCCTTACTCAAGGGGGCACGGGGTGGGGGGTGCAGCCCAGCCCGCACTCCGGCCCATGTTTATCAACTACGGGTGACAGGATCAAGAAGTTGTGGGACGACAGAGTACTGGGCAGCTCTAAGGATGGGCTAGACACAGAGTGACAGCTCAGATGCAGGGCACAAGAGGGCGGCAAGCCAGGGCCAAAGCAACAGAGTGGGGGAACTGATCGGCACAACTGAGCTGGGGCGGGGGCTGGGAGGGGGGCTGCTGGCGTCCTTGGGAGAGGGAGGTGGGCACTGCTGAGGGCTGCTGTGTTGGAATGACATGCATGAGAAACCATTATTCATAGCGTTATGAAAACCACAGAACCTCAATCAGTACAAATGTTTTACAAAGTGGGGTGGCATGAGGGCATGGCAGGGGCATGGCTGCTTAGCTCGGCCCAGGCCCCTGCTGGCAGCTCATAAGGGGCCCCCCCAAACCACGTGGTGCGGCTCCTGCTGTGGCAGCACGTCTTCAAGGACCACCTGCACAGCGGCTGAGGGATGGCGAGTGTTGGGCCGGAGAAGTTTCATGCCTGTTTGTGGGGAGCAGGCCCGGGCCCTCCCTGTCCTTCCCTCGGAGGGGGCTTCTCCTGCACTCTGGCCAGGAAGCCCCCCGCTGCCAGCCCAGCACACTCAGCGGCCCTGCCCGTACGCACATTTGGCCAAGGAGAACTTCTGCAGCAGCTGGGGCACGGTGTCTCGAGCGTGGATCTCCACGGTCACCTGCGTGCCTGCAGAGGAATGGGGGGGCGAGAGGGTCAGTGGCTGCAGGGACAGCAGCAGAAGCCCCCGCCTCCGTGTGCTCTTCCTGGAGAGGGCAGGCGAGGGCTGTCTGAAAACAGCTGAAAAACAGTGGGACTCCGTTCCGGCGAGATGGAGAAGGCAGGGAGGGACCTCGGAGAGAATTCTGGGGCAGCTCTCCTGGGACCCGGCAAACACAGTGCTGGGAAGCAGCCAGGGGAGGCGTCAGGTGGATCAGGCACCGGCAACCCAGCAGTGAGATTCCCAGGGCCCTTCTCTGCCCCCGGCCTGGTGCAGAGAAACAAGGCCTTTGCCTGGCCCTTGAGGGAGAAAGTGCATCAGGGAGAGAGGAGACCCTCACGCATTCACCACTCCCACCTCTTTTTCATTTTTGGCAACACCCAGTGGTGCTCAAGGCTCTGCACTCAGGGATCACTCCTGCTGGGGCTCAGGGGCTCATACATGGTGCACGCAAAGCAAGCACCCTGCCGCTCTCCCTGGCCCCCATCCCTCCAACCTTTCCTGTGGTTGTCTGACTTCCTCGCAGGAATTCTGTTGGTAACGTATGGAGTGGAGTGATGGCACAGCGGGTAGGGCGTTTGCCTTACACACGGCCGACCTGGGTTCGTTTCTTCCGTCTCTCCTGAAGAGCCCAGCAAGCTACCGAGAGTATCTCGCCCGCACGGCAGAGCCTGGCAAGTTACCTGTGGCATATTCTATATGCCAAAAAGAGTAACAAGTCTCACAATGGAGATGTTACTGGTGCCTGCTTGAGCAAATCGATGAACAACGGGAGGGCAGTGCTATAGTGCAGATAGAATGTGACAGAAGTGATGGTGGTGGCTAGGCAAGCACCTAACTCTCGAAGGGGGAGACCCAGAACTATGTGGGCAAATACTCCTACCTTTGTTCCCTTTTTCATTCTCCGCTAATTGATCCAAAGGCAGAGGACTTACCTGGCACAGTAAGACAACGAAAGCTTTTGGGCTAGACGGCTGAGAAGGGGGTGATGAAGAGTTTAAGAAAGCAATTCCATAAAGGCATGATAAAATCCTGTGGTCACTATGAGTTGGACATGGGTCCCATCCAAAACATCATACTAATCTTTAGGAACTTAGCTAAGGGATAAACAAATGTCCACCCAGGATATTGGTGGTGCATCTATAAGGCAGATCTGTATAGCATTGCCAAAGTTATAATCCCCAATTACTCAGCATAGGAAGACCCAGGGTAATCTCATCTTGAAAAGGGAAAGGAAAGAAAAAGTTACCAGCCACCTGGTGGTACAAGTTTTGAAATGAACAGAATCCAAAACAGCCTTTGGAATCATGCTCTAACTAGTAACGGCAAATAGATTGGAAACAAGTGGAAAGATACAAATTTATCAGCAAAAAAAATTTAGAAGATACAAAGAAGAAACAGATGGAAAGTTTAGAACTGAAAAGTGGAGTCATTAAAATTTTTTTCTGAGTATGTTCAATAGCAGAATAGAGATGACAAAGGAGTTAGTGGACTTGGAGACAGATCTGTAAAAATTATTCAATATGTATTAAGAGAGAAATGTTGAACAGAGCTTCAGGGATGAGTGTGGGAAATGCTTAATGTCTAATATCTAGGGCCAGAGAGGTACTTCAAGAAAACAGGGCACTTGCCTTGCACACAGCCATCCTGAGTTTGATCCCAGGTGAGGTATATGGTCCCCAAGCACCTCCAAGAGTAATCCCCGAGTGTAGAGCCATAAGTATGCCCTGAGGATTATCCCCAAATTATTTTTCCTTTTTAAAAGAAGGCCTAATATCTATGTCATTAAGATGCCAAAGGAACTGAGAAGAGAGGAGAGGAGAAATAGGGTAGAACAGAAAGTAGATGTGAAGAGATAATCAGACAATTATCAAGGCTGCTTCTTTGAGAAGACCAGCAGAGTTTAAAAAAAAAAAAAAACCCAAAACCCCAAGCAGAGTGACAAAAAGACAAGAAAAAAGGAAAAGGAGGCAACAATCAAGAACCCAGATGCCAGGCTGCAGCACTGGCTCAGGCGTAGAGTAGAGACTATCATGCATGAAGCTCTGAGTTGGATCCCTGGCACCATATGTCCTCGAGTATAGCCAGAAATAGCTTGGGTCTCGGAGCACTGCTGGGACTGGCTTCAGGACAAAGAATCAGGACATCAACATGAGGAATGAAGTGGGGCATATCACGAGAGACCCCACATACATTAAAAGACTAATAAAGACGCTTACAAACAATTTTACACACGCACACAAATTCTACAGCTTGGAGTAAATGGCTCGACTCCTTGAAAATAATGACTTTTTGTGCCCAACTGTATTAAATGACCTACGGCATTTCACATGTGATGAAACCCTTATTTCACAAACTCGTGAATTTGTGGTATCCAAGTTATGGAGATGCTGAAGATTTTTTATTAGACACTGGCCAACTTTTCCCATGAATGACTTTCTCCATTTATGGCCATACCAACTGTGTTCATTCCTGGTGTGTTTGATTGCAAAATTGACCACAATACTGTGTACTCTCAGTGAGAGGCCTTTTGTCTTCTTAATTGGGGCTGGCATTATGATTTGTTTGTTCAATTAAATGCACAAGGCAACCGTGATGCTGAGCCAGCTCAGACACAGCCAAGAACTCTAGGGACTGCGGGGCTTCTGCTGCTGTTCTTGGGGTTCTGTGATATTCATGTGATGACCCCAGGCCAGCCTGCTGGAGGAAAAGTGCTCACAAGGAGCAGAACAGAGCCAGCTCAGGAGAAGACCAGCCCAGACCATCTGGTCGCCAGCAAGCTCATCAACTGACCATAGAGCCAGGAGTAGCCCAAGCCAGACTTGAGTGTGGCTCAGCTAAGGAGGCAGGGCCCAGCCATAAGCACAGAGTTTGGGTTTGACTATATTCATAGATCACAGATAGACGCGGTGACTAGCTTTTTAATTAATCCTCTACATTTCTATCAATGAAAGTGATGGTTCATTGTCACTTGGGTGCATTTCTTCTATTTTTTCCTTCAGTGTAGCATTATACACACATTTATATAATCATTGGCCATTTAAAATCTTATTGTGCGAATTGCCAATTTTCCAATTGATTAATTTTTTTCCTTATTCATTTCCCAAGAGTTCTTTGTTTTAACCTACTGCTTGCAAAATGGGTCGCAATTGTTTTCCACTTTCTTGTGTTGCTCCTACACTTGCTCTGCTTGCCAAAAAAAGGCAATTTTTTTTTTCATTCTAAAAGATATGTTGTTGGGCTCCAAGGCATTATTCTGAAGGGGTTAACATTCATTTTGAAGCGCATTTTCTAACTCATTCACTGTCAAAAAAGGGAAAAAAAATCAGCCAGTGACCTTCTAATTAGGCCTTGAAACATTTTCAGAGTTCAGAGCACAACTACCTCCTGGTCATAGGGCAGGGAGCACCGCCACCACATGCTCCCTATGCTCCCGGGAGGCTTGAGGCCCGGGGCTCTGTCCTCCACCTGAAATACAGCGACGGTTTCCAACTCAGTGCCAAGGCGTACCTGGCTGAGAGAACCCTTGTGAACAAGAGCGGGGAAGACGCGCCCGCACTCTCTTCTTTGTAAGTCTCCCCACGCAAGACTTTTGGGGAAGGGAGCAAAGGAGTGGGTTTGCCCCAGTGTCCCAGGGCCCGACACGCTGCGGGAAAGGCAGCCTCAACGTAGCTGGGGGCTCAGGGCTCAAGAACCACCAAATCTTCCCCCACGTCCTTCCATAGCGTGCCCAAATTTTCCTTTTGTTTTGGTTTTGCTGTTTTTCCCCTTGCCACACCCGGAAGTGCTCAGGGCTTACTCCTGAGCCTGCATTCAGGGATAATTCCTAGTTGAGGCTTGGGGACTATATGAGGATTGAACCTGGGTTGGCTGTGTGCAAGGCCAGCGCACTACCCGCTGTACTATCTCTCCAAGCCTGCATGCGGTCCTTCTACCACTCCATCCCTGGGCCTGGCAAAGGATAACTGCGGTTCCAGCCACATCATCCCAGCAGGGTGGGGCGGCAGTACCCTCACTGTTGGAACTTGGTGCAGGCTCGGAAGCTCTCCCCTTACCATCTTGAGCTTCCTCTTCTCCACCCCCCCTCCACCCCGTGCTTATGCTTAGAGAGTAGCCAGCGGCCAGCTTCCTCCAGTCCCACTTCCTGGTTCTCAAAGCCCCTCACAGGGACAGCAGCTCCCTGTGGGACTCACTTGCCCCCTCTGCCCATCTCTGCTAGGGCACTCCGGGCAGGAGTCTGCGCTGATACTCCGGGCACTTCAGTGTCCAGGTGAGCAGCATTGCTGGCTTAGCCCCTCCTGCCACCGGAAACTGGGAAGTGCTGAGTGCATGACCTTCCTCTCCAAAACTCAGCTCATCTCTCAAGGCAAACCAAGGAAAACAATGCATCAGACCAACTGCCAACGAGAAAGAAAGGAGCAGGAAGCACAGTTGGACCCACGTGCTAAATGCCATCAGGTAAAACCCCAGTGCTCTCAGGAAGCCGGAAGCCTTGCCAAGGAGCCCTGCCTGGGACTTGCAGTCCTGGCTGACTCTCTCGGTGCTCCGCACCCCAGTTCTACCATGTGTCACTCAAATGCTACTTTGTCAGAGGCTCTGGATATCTCAATGAAGGCATTGGTGACCGTTTCCTGTGGCACGCCGGGGGCTGGTTCCCAAGCTCCACTGGCCCCGTCTCCTTCCCCCCAACTCTGGGCAGTGCAGAGGGAGCAGGTGGGGGTGCGTCCCATGTGTCTTGCCCAGGGCCTGCCTTTACTGGCCTGGAGCATCCTTGCTCTGGCAACTTCTCTCTTGGTCTCTTCACACCTAAGTCAGAATCTGCTGAAAGCTTCGCTCTGGAGGCCGACTGCAGACAGTGTGTTGCTCCTTCACCATCGCCGAGGAGAAGGGGTCACATAAGCAAGACTAGCAGCCCTGTGTGAGAGTGTGTGTGTGTGTGTAGGTGTGTGTTTGAGTGTGTGTGGATTTATGTATGCATATGTGTGAGGGTGTATGTGCATGTGTGTATGAGTGTGGGTACATGTGCATATGAAAGTATGTGTGGGGGAAGGTGTGTACAGCCCTCAGGCCAGCATTCATGACTTTCAGTGAGTGTGATGGTGAGTTTGTGTGTGTGTGTGTGTGTGTGTGTGTGTCCCTTAGGTGAGCATTCCTGACTTTCAGTGTATGCGTGGGTGTGTGTATGTGTCTGTTGTGGCCCTCAGGCTAGCACTCCTGTGTATGTGAGTGTGTATGTGAGTGTGTGTGGCCCTCAGGCCAGCGCTCCTGACTTTGTGGGTATATGTATGTATGCATTTGAGAGTATGTTGTATGTGCATGTGTGTGCGCGCATGTGCATGTGTGTACATCTGTGTGTATGTGTGTGTGTGTCTGTGTATGTGTGGCCTTCAGGTCAGTGTTTCTGACTTCCAGTGTGTGTATGTGTGTGCATGCATTTGAGAGTGTGTTGTGTGTGCATGTGTGTATGTGTGTATATGTGTATGTCTGTGTGTGTGTGGCTCTCAGGCCAGCGTTCCTGACTTCCAGTGTGTGTGTGTGTATGTGTGCATATGAGTGTGTTGTGTGTGCGCATGTGAGTGTGTGTTGTGTGTGCACATGTGAGTGTGTGTTGTGTGTATGTGTGTATGGGTGTGTGTGGTGTGTGTGTGAGTGCGAGTGTGTGTGTGTGTGGCCCTCAGGCCAGCATTCCTGACTTCCAGTGTTTAGTGACTCTTGCCTGGCCGCCACTTTTACAACCTGAATTCTTTGCCTGTTTTTCCCCCTGCAGAGCTGAGAGCTGGAAACCTCAGCTCTGGCATTTGTAACATAGCGTCCTCTCCAAACCCCCTGGTGAGGGGTTCCACGCTGAGTGGCACAGGATGTGGGACTCAGCTTTCGAGCGCTGACAGCCCAGAGCCGCCTGCCGGACAGCGGTGGGACAGGCAGCTCATGATGACACTGTGACCTGGGGGCAGCCCTGACCCAGCCTGCTTTCCCCTCGGGCACCACAAGCCTCAGGATCCCGTCTGCATCGTGGGAATAGTGGTCGTGCGGCCTAAATGAAGGGGGCACAGCATCTGGACAGGGACCCAGGCCGAGCTGGGAGGACATTCGGGGGAAACCTGGCTCCTTCCTGACTCTGGAACCAGAAGCCAGGGGCTCTGGTGACCTCTCACTGCCCCCTGCATGAACTTCTGAGGTCACATCACCACAAAAAGCCAAGATTCCTGGTTTTCCTGCTGTGGCTCTTGGTGTGGGAGTGTGTATGTGTGTGTATGCCCTGAGCCTCATGGGGCAAGTCTCAGGGGGGTTTCAGGCTATCGGCATCCTGAGACATGGCCATCCCCCGCTCTGGTCGACATCAGCTGAGCGCCATGTGTGGCCAGGCACCCCCAGGCGCTTGGCGGCCGTCAATGTGACTGATTCTCTCAACATCCTCATTTTAAAGTTGGGTAAACTGAGGCTTGGGTAGATTGCCCCACATGGCCGGTCAGCAGGGGTCAGAGTCGAGACCAGTGGATCCTTCAACCACCTCCCAGAGCGCTCCTCTGTAGCCCCCAGACACCAACTTTGCTGGCCGTGGAAGCCAGGCTGTGGCCCGCCCCGACCCACTCTGCTCTGTCGGTGTCAGAGCTCCGTGCCCCGAGCAGGCCCTGCTCTGCCCAGGGTCCCACCGTCTCCGCTCTCTGTACCGAGGGCAGAGCCTGTAAGGAAATTGTCTGATCATATCTGGGACCAGTAGTGACCAAAGTAGAAAACCAGGAGGAGTGGGGGCTGCTCCTGGACAGTGCTCCTGCAATCAGGCTGATGCAGCACCTTCCCAGGCCTGTCCTCCTGGCAGCCTGGGTCCATCTCCCGTGGCCAAGATCCCCAGGGTTATGGCCCCAAGCCACTGTGGCCGCTGCTTGCCCTGAGCCTCATGGGACAAGCTGGTCTCGGGGGGTTACAGAGCTCTGGGAAGGAGAGGGGCAGCGGCCTGGCAGGTGGCTGGGGGGGTCCAGAGGCCTTGGTTCCTGCTAGTGAGCCATGTGGGATAATCTACCCAAGCCTCAGTTTACCCGATTGTGAAATGAGGATGGCAAGAGAATCCATCACACTGGATGGCTGCCAAGTGCTGTCCTCTCTCTCTCTCTCTCTCTCTCTCTCTCTCTCTCTCTTTCTCTCTCTCATACACACACACACACACACACACACACACACACACACGAGCCCAGGGATCACACATGGCAGGGCTCAAGGGAACATACGGGATTACGGGATGCCAGGGATCAAACCCGCTGTTCTATCACTCGGCTCCAAGCACGATTTTCACCTGAGTGGCCCTATTAAGTGGCTGGGGGGTACCTGGCTCACGGCTCACACTCAATATCTGAGGACTAAAGTGGGGGGCACTGATGTTGTGACATCAGCCACAGCGGAGAGGACCCTGATTTTTCCTGCCTGAGTTCTGTCCGCAGCCCCCTGCCTCTGCTGGGGAGAGGCCATGGTCATCAGACACCCCTGACCCTGGTGGCTGTAGGAGATGATGCCCTGAAGAAGGGGCCCAGGGGCCCATAGCTGCCCGCTCCCCCTCGCCAGGCGGACTCGGGGCTTCTCCTAGGCCTGATCTGAGCACGTGCGCATGCCTCTGCACACGTGTGACCCGCACAGTCACGCTCGGGCATGTGGCACAGCCAGGAGCACACAGCCTCAGCCCTCCACTTCCTACCGCCTCTGTGAGCCAAGTGACCTCAGCGCTTTGCTTCTGGGTGGCCACACGTGTCTCTAATGCCCGGTGGCTCGCTCCTCTCTCTGTGGCATGGGAGGGGGCTGGGGGGGCAGGGACCTCATTCCTTCAATGTTTCCTACAACTTTTTGTCAAAGGCCCGGGAGGGTGAGACCTGGGGCGGGACCCCATGTAGGGCCCCGCGGCTGGTTCCACATCACAGGGGCGTGACCCTTTCTCCAAGGATCCCCTGTGTGTGGGTCCCAGAGCCGTGTGACTCAGGCTGCTGCAGGAAAGGCCCAGTTCCTGGCATGGAGGGGAGACCCCAGCTTTCTCCTCTCCTCTGAGAAGCGCCGTCTCCCCCACATCTCCCCCACTGGCCCTGCCCTCGAGCTTGTTCTTATTTGGGGGAGGGCACTGTGCTTGGGCGTCGCTCCCAGTGTGCCTGGGGGACCCCGTGAAGTGGGACTCACGCTCATGCTGCCTCCCATGGGCAAAACACACACTCAGTGTGTTCTCTTTCCTGCAGCCGCCCTTGAACCTCCGCTCAGAGGGGTGGAACGAGGTGCTGGGAAGACAAAAGGTTCCCACCTGCCACCGGCCTGGCTGCTACCTTCTCCCTGGCCTCCTCGTGGTCAGCAGCGAGGAACTGGACCTGCCTTTGGACGGGAGGGAGTTGTGCTCAGGAGCAGGCTTGAGTCAGGGGGCCAGACCAGCTCCCCTTCACATCAGGGGGGTCAAGGCGGACACCGAGCCGTTCTGGGTTCAGATCCAGCCGCAGGCCCTGTTCTGGAGATGCCCGCCTGTCCCAGCCCCTCCTCTAAAGAGGCATAGCCAGACCCCGGCCCCTAGGACTGTGGTTGGCTTGTGGGCTGAGGGCCAGGACCACTGTGGGTGCTGACCCAGGCCCGTGTGGTTTGCTGGGCTGCGGCCCTGGCCGGGAGGTGCCTCCTATGGGCACAGCTGGCCGCTTGTCCACCCGGCTGGCCGCGGGAGGAAACGGGATCTGGAAGGGAATCCTCCCGGAAAGCGATTGGCTGGCAGAGCAGCGGCGGGTATTTATAGCCAGGGCTGCACCACTGCGCTCCCTGTCGCTGTGGGCATTAGTGGCTGCCGTGCTGCTGGGCAGACTTCGGCCTGGACCAGGGAGAGCAGCCAATCACAGCAGGCCAAGCCCGGTGCCAGGCAAGCGAGGGGCTTGGCTCAGCCCGGACACCTGCTGCTTGGAAAAGTTTGCAGCGTTCCAGGCTCCCTGGACACCGTCAACCCCCAGGAGTGCACAGGGCAGGGAGACTCGGGGAAGGTGCCTTTCTGGATCCCCCCCGGCCAGTCCCCTTTCTGCTCCTGCCACCAACACCGGCCTCTTCTTCCTCCTCAGATGAAAGTCACCTCACTTCCAGGGTTGGGTGTCTGTGACACCCTCCCGAGGCAGGCACTGTCTTGGCATCCCATCCATAGCAAACTCAGAAGGAAGCTGCCCCTCTCATTTCAGCATCCAGCATGCTGTCAGCAGGAGAAATAAAACTGGGCCGCAAATCACACAGGCTGGGGAACCAGCACTCTGCGAGCCACCACCTGGCTCTGTTGCCTGAAGCTCAGTTCTCCATCAGGGTTTGCAAGAAGGACTTTCTGCACCCTATTGGCTCACTTGTCCTAAGACTCCCGCCTGCTTTCTCTCTTGCAAGAGCTACTGAGTCACTTGTGTTTGTGTTTTTTTCTTTAACATATGCCCAAACCAGAGTCACCAAAGATGATAAAAATGGGCTGGATTTGAGGCCACGGCGATAGTACAGTGGGTAGGGCATTTGCCTTGCACGCTGCAGACCAGGATTCAATCTCCAGCATCCCATATGGTGCCCTGAGCACCACCAGGAGTAATTCCTGAGTGCAGAGCCAGAAGGAACCCCTGAGCATTACCGGGTGTGACCCAAAAAGAAAAAGAAATGGGCTGGATTTGGCGTGCTTTAGTGCCCTCTGGATGGAATGACATGCCCAAGGGCCCCTGGCATGAACTTTGACAACTCCCAGGCGTGGTTGCTGCCTCTCCTTTCCTGCTCTCTTGCCAATTGACCCACACACACATGGGCCAAGCTGCACCCAGGTTGTTTCTGTGTGTCTCTGGGGCATGGGGGTCGGTGCGGGGGTCTCTGCAGGTCTGCCTTGAATTATGATACCCACCATCAGAGCTTCACTCACTCTGGCATCGACCTCCAGAGAGCTAGAGCTGGTCTGGACAGGATGACCCCACCACCACCCACAAGCCCACCGGAGAGGACCCAGACCGGTTAGGGAAGGGGGTGCTGCCTTGAGGTGACTTTGACTCATGCATGGGGCAGAGGTGCAGACAGCTGCTCTCCAATGGGTGGAGACTGGATGTAAATGTTGTTAGGATTAGGATTATTTTATTTGATTGATGGATTGCGGTGGGGGGGCCCTCCCAGCAGTGCTCAGGGTTCTCAGGACCCAATCTCCATGATACTCGGCTTACTGGCCTGCACAACGCTAGGGTCTGAGAATGGGGGACTGCGTGGTCCCTGAGAAGCTGGGAACCACCAAGGTGCCGGGAGTACTTGGAGCCTCCAGAACTGTATCCAGCAGTGCTCAGGAACCATGCGGTGCCCGGGCTTAAACCCAGGGTCTACACATGCAAAGCATGTTCCTCTGGCCTCTGTTATTTCCTTCGCCCCAAAGAACACTCCAGCATGGAAGTCAGGGGTTCCTGCTTGTCTTTTTTCCATGCCCATCTCCAGCGATTAGCGACTGGCCTGGCACATAGCAAGCAGGAGGCCTGGCCTAGGGAAGGGCTGAGTGAATCAAAGCTAGCATGGACCACACTTCATTATTGTCCCTGGGGTACTTAGCCTGGTTCCCTTTCGGTTCTGAGCCCACTTCCCTGGGGAAGGTTTCCTCATGGTGCTTTTTGATACCTTCAATGTTGGGAAACACAGCCGGGTCTGCCCGAGCCCCCCGAAGGGCCCTGGGATCGAGGTCTGGTTCTTCTCGGCACTTGCCCATGCCCACAGGGCTCATTACTGACCCTTGTTTCTAGAGGCTGGGCAGCTGACTCCCTCTGGGCAGAGTCAGACCTAGCAGAGACTACTGGCATCAGTGCTCACCCCATCTCGCCCCCACTCCCCCTTCTCCCCAGAGGCCTGGGAAAGGAGATAACAGAAGCTGAGTTATCAGGGGCCTCAGAGAGCAAGAAGCCACTGATGCCTTGATGGGCATCCCTCTGGGCCTGACTAGGATTGTCCCAGGTCTTTGTTCTTCTCACCAGAGGATGAGAGTGACCAAGTGGATTTTTCCATGGCTAGAACCAGGCTAGTTCTCTGCTGGCACTGTGGGGTGGAGGAGTCCTGTCCTCTTTGTCTGGGGATATTTTCAAATGACAGATGGGTACTGGGCCTGTGCTCCGGGGGGCTGGGGTCTCTCCACCCTCCATGATACGCGTCTTTCCTAGAGCCTGGCTGGGAACCAGAGGGTGGTCAAGCCTGTGGTACTGCTTCCAGGAAATCATGGGGCCCGATGCCAGGAAAATCCATGCAGGGTCATCGTGGCCTCGGAGGCTTGGCTAAGTCACTACTTTCTGAGAGGTCACATGTCCTGAGCCTCTCTTCAAACCAGAGAAACTCAATCCTTCCAGCCAGTTTCCAGCGTGCCGAGTCCCAAGGGTGGAAAGAGAAATGAAAGAAAAGAGAATTTACCATGTGGGTCTTTGCCTTCCAATCTCTGCCATCTCTGGATTTCACTGGTGACACTCGGGAATCCTATGGAATAACAAGGGTGGTGTGAGGCCCTCTGGGGAGGAGAGAGCCACGCCGAGCAAAGGGTGTGTTTAGTGGAAATGCATCTGGGTGAGCAAGGCACTGTAGAGGGGACCCCTCCCAGGCCCTGAGGCAGGCTGCCGAAAATAAGGCTCTGGAGTGTGTGTGTGTGTGGGGGGGGTGTGTGAATGTAACACCCAATGACAACATTGAGATATAAAAACACCTATTTCCAGCATTTGGGGGTGGGTGATCAAGATCTCCCAGGGCTAGAGGTTTGCAATACACATGCTCATTTTTTACACCCACATTTCCAGAGCATAAATCTGGGAGCATTCTTCCAGAAGACATTCTGCCACTCATCTTGCTCATCTATTTCCGTGAAGGGTGAATCTCTCACTCGTCTCGATGTGTGGAGGGGCTGGGGGCAGTGGTCACTGATGCCGACGGCTCCAGCAGCCCACTCTCCCCACCTCCTTTGCAGCTAAACCCTGGGCGTGTGCAGCCCAGGCATGGTCCATTGGTCACACCTGTGTCCCATTCTCTCTTGGACTTGATCATGCCAAAGGAGAGGGAATAGAGGCTGTTGGCCCCCTGCCCCCCCACCTCTGGCTGTGGTGAGAAGTGGTACAGCAAGGTCGAGTTACCGGCTCGGAGCTGGCATCCGCTCTGACACCAGGAGTAGCTGCAGTAAAATCAAGGACCTGGCGAGGGACGGGCACCAAGGCCTGCCCACTTGTAGCTTCCTCACCAGGTCAAATCTGTGTGCAGCTCGTGTGGGACTGTTCCTGGGTGCTCAGCCCCCAGCCTGTTCTCCAGAGCACTCAGGACCCCCCAGGCCCTTCTCTTCACCTTCCTTTTCTGCATCAGCATCTGGGACATCACACTTGGAAAACTCTCTTTGCCACCTCCGTGGAGGGTCACACACATGCTACATCATGCTCCATCGGGCTTGGCGATGTGTGTGTGCCTTCAGGTGTGGAAGGCTTGAGGCCGGGAGAGGCCAGGGGAGGTGGAAGGACTTGTAGACACTGTCAGGGGAGCATTGTTCTATGCACAGAGCTGGGGAAATGCTCGGACCCTACAGGAACTGGGGTGAGAGCATGGCTTGCAGCCAGGGCATGGACTTTAGTACATACGCCTTGCTTTCTTGTCCCTTAACTTCTTTTCAGCTGCAAGGACAGAGCAGAGGAGCCACCTGGTCACAGCTTTCCTCCTTACCCTGCCCTATGTCCCGGCCAGTGCTGGACTCTTTCCTGACACAGGTCTTCTTTGCAGAGTCATGGAAGGGGTCCAGGCAGGGACCGGGAGGGCGAAGAACCCAGGAGGGGTGCTTGGAGGTGGGTCATGTAGATGGAACAAGTCAGTATCATTGAGCAAGGCCTTTGCTGGACCCCACTGCCCATTAGGCCTCATTTTGGGTGCAGGATGGCCTCCCCACTGCCACGGAACCACGGGAGACCACGATCAGGGGAATACGAGGGGAAGAAGCTGATTGGGCCCCACCAGCAGGGGCTTCCTCCCTTCTTGGAGTCTTGGCCATGAGTGTGCAGGAGGCACCTGCGGTCACACAGGGTGGGTGCTGGTGTCCGACACCGCATGCGTCTCGGGCACCTCTCTGTCCTACTACATTATAGCACCAGGCCCGTAGGAGTGAGGTGTGACGGGGAAGGGGAGGGGGATTCATGGGCTGACCTGGGTATGGACCAAATGGGGGCTCTGCAGGGTGGTATTCAGGTCCTCTCCTCTCCTCTCCTCTCCTCTCCTCTCCTCTCCTCTCCTCTCCTCTCCTCTCCTCTCCTCTCCTCTCCTCTCCTCTCCTCTCCTCTCCTCTCCTCTCCTCTCCTCTCCTCTCCTCTCCTCTCCTCTCCTCTCCTCTCCTCTCCTCTCCTCTCCTCTCCTCTCCTCTCCTCTCCTCTCCTCTCCTCTCCTCTCCTCTCCTCTCCTCTCTCCTCTCCTCTCTTTCCCTATGCAGTGACATGTATTGAATCTGGGTCTGCGCATGCAAGGCCATATGCCCAGGGCTATCTCTTCAGCCTTACTTCGACCAAGGGGTCCATGGCCTCTTTCAACATCCTTGGCACAAAGATTCCCTCTGGGTCATTCCCTGGGGAGGGGCGCCCCTAAGCAGCTTCTGGACGGAGAATCTCTTTCTTTCCCCAGCGGTCACAGGGAGCTCCCAGGCTAGCTTCAGTTGGTGTGACCAGTGGGCCTGTCCCTCTTTGACTCCCGGGGTCGGTGGGTGCTCTGTGAGCACAGGGTCCATGGGCCAGGAGAAAGGGGGGCTCCCCAGAGGAAGGCCTGGTGCGGCTGGTGGAACGGACACAGAAATCCTTTTCAGCCCGGCTGTGAAGCACGTTGCTGCTGTAGTGCCACAGGTGGCCAGCCTGGGCAGCCCCTCCAACTGTGCAGGGTCTCCCAGGGCTTCTTCAGGCCCTTTACCCCCCCCCAGGGCCCCAGGCCCCCACTTGGGAAGAGTGATTTATATCCCTTGAAGTATCACCCAGTACTGTCTTGGAAGCCTTCTTTTATGGACACTTTATAACTGGCCCCTGTTGCACCAGCCCCAGCCCCCCTGGAAATATCCGGGACCAACGACATGAACAGGGAGAGGGGAGAGCCCATTTCAAGTCCCCCTTTCCCCCCACGTTTGCTCCTTCACACCCTGTGCGCCTTCTGCTGCAAGCCTTTCCAGAGAGGGGAAACTGAGTCAGGAGTTGCATGCGGTTGTGCAAAGGCACTGAGGGAGCAGCCCCTGCATGTCAAAGCGACGCTCAGCATGCAGCCCCTTCCTCTGCTAGTCCGGGAAAGAGCCAATATGTGGGGGAGCAGCGCAGTCCCCCACCCCCCCATCTCCCCCAGATCCCGGCGGCTTGGGACCCCGGTCCGTGCTCCCGAGACTCTCCCCACCCAGACCCAAAGCCGGCAGAGTGGGTGGGAGCCGGGCGGCTCTCCCGGGGCGCGCGCGCGGCCCCCGGGCGCTCGGGGCGAGCGCGTTGCTACGGGACGCGGGTGCGCACGCCGGCGGGGACCCGGGGAGGCCGGGGCAGCGCGCGTTACCTGCGGGGCGCGGCTGCAGCGCGCCCGGCTCGGCCTGCGGCTCCGCGCGCCGCGGCTCCGGCTGCACGATCAGCAGCATGTCGATGGCCACGCTCGGGCTGTCCTTCTTCAGCTCCATGGGGCCGCCGCGCTCCGGAGCCGCCGCGCGTGGCCGCTCGCAAGGCTGCCGCCGCCGCAACTGGCCCGGCGCGGCCGGCGGGCGGCGCGGGAGACGGGCAGGGCGCGGGAGAGGGCGCTCCCCCGCCGCCGGGCCGCTGGGCGCCGGTTCCGCTGACTCTGCCAAACACGCCATTAGGGCCTGCCCGCCAGGGCGCTCCCGCCCGGCCGCTCTAAGTCACCTTCGAAAGGAAATCCCCGCCCGGCCCGACCTGCACCCGCCGCCCCGCCGCCCCCGCCCCCCACGGCAGCGCCCTGGGGCCGGCGGCCCCCCCGGCCCACCCGCCCAGGGCAGCAAGCGCGCTGTCCACCCTGGCACTCCGTCTGGGCGAAGGAGCAGGGGGCTCCTGCTGGCGCTGCGGCGGGCGGAGGTACTGGCCAGCTCAGTGCTTCAGCCCCACATTGCCCGCGGGGCTTGGAACGGGGTCAGTTCTGTGTGGGAAGGGGATGGTGGGGTGTTGGGGGTCAGCATCTCCCTCATCCCCACGGTTTGTGTGCGTGCCACCCCCACCCAGAACTTGGAGCGCTCTCCACAGGCGACAACCTCGCTGCCGGCTTGGCCTGCAGCGAACAGACGTCTTGACATCTCTGTTCCTTCTAGAAGCCTGGCTCTGGCCGGGAGGCGAGGGGGTGGCAGGGAGAGCGGGCAGCCTGCTGTGGTCAGGAGCTGGACCTGAGAAGCGCCTATTTTTAGCGGGCCCTGGCCTGGCCAGCGGCGGTGCCTTTGGCCCCGGGGCTCAGGAGTGTTTACAGAGGCATCTAGCGGTCCTGTAGCACACCAGCCCCTAACTCCGGTGCGCACTTCCCCGTGGCTGCCGGCCTCCTCCCCCGCAGCCAGCCTGTCCCCTGGGAGCCCACCTCCTGCTGTCCCTCACCTGGGTGCCCAGCCAGCGCTGGTCTGCGCTGCCTGCTTGGCAGGGGGCACAGCCTGCTTCTCTGGGCTTCCGGGAGGCTGTGGATGTCCCGGCAGCTGTGATGAGGATGCTGCAGACCCACCTTGTTTCAAGGGTGGAGGACGGAGAAGGGCCACCAGTGAGGAAACTGGGGCTCCATCGCTGTACCCCTGACTCTGCAGAGCTTTTTGTCCAGTGGGGCTCACACATGGACTCTAGTAAAGACTAACCCCCTCACTGACCCTCCCCCCTCCCCCCCAATACTCCCCATAGCCCCCACCCTCCTTTGCCATCTGATGGCACCTGATGGCAGGAGCGGTTCCTGGTGCAGCGTGGTGGTGGGACAGCGTGGGGTGGCTCTGGGGTGGTGGGTGTCTGCGGGCAGGGCTGGCGAGGCTGGCTGGGGAGTGAACACGGAAGCTTCTGAAACCTGCAGGTTGCCCAGGCAGCAGCTCTCTACTCCCGGTGTCCAACTTGACTTGGGAAGAAGTGGTCAATGAAGGGTGCTGATCCCCCAAAGGAGCTTCAGAGTTGTCCTTGGGGGACCCGGGCATAGGAAGACACTTCCCTGCCCCTTACGGGTGACCCCGCCTGTCCGGCGTAGGACTCAATGCCATGTGCTCCCTGGGAGTCAGAGCGGTGCTTTCAGTAAGAGTCGGGCTGTGTCCACCCTGTGCTTCTCCAGACCCGATGCTGTCCACTCACTACCTGGCTGCTGGGGAGCGGCCAGGCTGCCCCCTGCCAGGGCTGTGCACCTCCTCACCGCGTGCCTGGACTCACACGGCCTTTTCTAGGCTCCTGGGGGACACAGGCTGTGTCCCTGTGGCCAGTTTGTCCCCAGCTGAGACTCGAGCGCTGGGATGGCGGGTCTGTGGCCACGGCACAGGCTCTCCTCCCTGAGTGCAGTGGGCAGGGGGGCAGGAGCACGAGACCAGACGGCTCCCCGGAAGCCTTTCTGCAGGCGGATGGGCGTCTCATGTTTGCTGACCAGCCCTGACCATGGCTGCTGTCACCACTGCCTAGACAACCCCCCGGGGACTCTCTTCCTTTTCTTCAGGGTCAGACTTATGCCCTTACTTCCATCTTCCAGCCAGCCTGGCCACCTTTGTTCTTGGAGCACTTGAGAAGCGTCTAGTCCAGGGGTCTTGCCTTGAACCGTCCCCAGAGCTCACAGGACTGGCCGGGCTGGCGCTGCCCCGGCCCACACTCCTCGGATTCAGGAAAGCCGTCACGTGGACTCCCACGCCCATCAGGATGGCCTGGGCCAGGCCTGGCCTCCTCAAGGCCCATTTCCTCACCTGCCTGACGGTGCTGCTGGGATTAAGGGAGTGGAATCTCCCCAGGGCTGCAGCTGGGCCGGCTCCTAGTCGCATCTGTCAGGAGCCCGCATACGGGAGGAGCATGCACTCCCACAGCTGGGGCAGGAGCAGGGGCAGCACCCCCAAAGCCCCGGGCCTCTCCTGCCCCCCAAAAGGGCAGCCACCTTTCCTTCTGAGCCACACTGTCCTGCCTCCGAGAAACGCCTCATGCGGCAGCATCTAGTCGTGGCAGAGCTGGGAGGTGCTGGCAGAGGTCACCCTGGGCAACCTGGCTCTCCTCACCTCCCCACTGCATCCTTGAACACTGGGTACCTCCGGTCATGCCTTTCTATAATGCCCATTTTCCAGATGAGGAAACAGAGGCTGGGCAATGGGTGACCATCTATTCTACTGGCATCTCAGAGGGAGCCAGGGACTCCCGAACGCTTGACACCCCACATTCTTTGAGTTCAGAGTGGAAAATCCCGTCTTCCCCAGGGAAGGCTGGCGAGGGCTTTGCAGGCAGTGGGGTTGGGGCGTGCAGCGGGCACCGGGGCTCTGGAGGGGAGGGAGGTGATGAATGTGAGCACAGAGACTTGCAGGGGTGGGGGAGCAGCGTGGAGCTCGAGCCTTGCTGAGGGGGAGCTGCTCAGTCTCATCAGGCCAGGCCTAATGTAACAGACCTGAACCATGGGGCCATGCTGCGGGGACAGTGGTCAGAGCACGGAGGGCTGGACACAGGGTCTCACGCTGTCGTGGGGAGTGTGCTGGCTGGGCCTACGGTGGGAACTGGGCTCAGCGGGGAGAGCAGGGGGCAACGGGGCAGCTTCCAGCCCAGGGCCCGCCCGAGAGCTCTCCCACCTCAGCGACCATGTGGGCCCTTCATGAGGGGCCTAGGGAGTGACCTCCATAGGGGTCCTTGAAAAATAAGGCTTGACCTAATCCAGGTTCATGGTGGAAAATGTAGAAAATGCAAAAGCTATTGGAAGAAGTAAACAAACCCGCTGCGTCTCATCAGATATCTTATTTAGTGTTTTCTTCCAGGAACAAACACTACAGCAATCCAATCGACGTGTTTATATGTGTGTATACACACTTTTGTGTTAAAAAAATAATATTGGGATCACACCAGGTACAGAAAGGTATCTTGTTTTTATTTCTTTCTTTTAACATACATTTCACTCAACAATGAAGAAGTTACTGAAATTCTCCGCAGCCCATTTTAAAAGTTTGTCCACTCCCCCATTTTCTTTTTCTTGGGTTTTTAGTTTGTTTTGCATTTTTAACTTTCTATAAAAAATATGATGATAAATATCTGCATGCTTATACCTTTGACCACTTATCTGGCTATTTCCTTAGAATAGATTCCTGGAAGTGGGGTTACCAAGTCAAAGGTTACAACTATTTTAAGGTTTGAGATATATAAAATGTCAAATTGCTTTCCAGAAAGATTGCGCCTATTTGTGGTTCTGCTGTCTCCATGCATCTCTCTCTCTCTGCACATGCTCAAAGCATTCAATCCTGATATTCACTGTTGAAAGGATGTGTCTTTCTTATTCTCTTGGTGGTCGAACCATTATTTTTACCTAAGTTTATGTGTTTATGAGTTGGAGGTAGGGCAGGGGAGGAGAATGAGGGCAAGGAGTTCGTTCTATTGGATCAGTACATTTAAATGTGACCCAGGTTTTGTCTTTTGATCACATCTGACCATGCTCAGGGTTTACTCCTAGCTCTGTGCTCAGGGATCACTCCAGGCAGTACTCAGCATTCTCTATGCAGTTTCACGGATCAAACCTGGGCTGGCTGCATACAAAGCAATTGCTGTAACCTCTGTATGTCTCTCCAGCCTTTAAATGTTGCTGTAACGAAAAGGAACCACCATCAGATGGTTCTCGTTTCACTGTCTTCAGATGGGTCCTATTTTATGGCCAAGTCCCTGGCGTTCCTCAATGGCCTAGTTTTACTGACTCTGAGTTACCCCTCTCAACATACCTTGGGTCTCTTCTGTGCTGTATTCAGAAGGTGCTTGATAACTGTTCAAATCAAATTGGGTGGCACGAATGCTCTCAGCAGACCTTCGACCACAGGTGGGGTTTTCAGCCAGAGGTTCTTAAGATCTGCTTTTCTGTGTCTTTGTCCCAGACCTCAGAAGGAGGGCAAAGGGGGTTGATCGAGGACAGGAAGCTCTCAAGGCACCTTCTCAGCTCTTAGCAGAATCCACTGGAGCAGGATTCTGGGAGTGCTGGGTCAGGGGCCTTCGAGGTGGAATTTTCCTTCTCTACCTTGTGGCATTCTCGCCCAAGGTCCTGCCTGTCACCCGGTATCTCACTTTTCCTGTCTGCACCACCCTTCACTGACTTGCCTCAGCTTTCTGCCTGCCGGGGTCACACCCTGTCGCCTTGCATGCAGCGGTGTGCCAGTGTGGGAAGCCCCGCATTCCCGTGGAGCCGGGATCAGGCGGACTTCATACTTGGTGCCATTCTTGGCCTTTTCCTGTGGATGGAAATGAAGAAAATCAATTTGTCTCTCAGCACCGCTTCCAAAATATCTCAGGCTGGGCCAACAGTGGTGTCCAGTGGCACACGAAAACCCACGGAGAGATGACCTCTTCAGCCTTGCCAAGTGTTTAGAGTGGAGAGATCGAAATACCCTCTGGGTGTTCCTCGATGTACCTTTCTCTTCCCGGGGGCAGTAGGAGTCCTCGTACCCCATCCTGACAGTCCCTCGCTTTGATGCAGAGTCCTGCAGGTTTGTTCCCAGGAACTCAGGGGACCTCACAGTGATGTATTTCTGCCAATCTTACGGCCAAGAAACAGGATCAAGAAGAGTTTGTGAGTTTCCTTCTGAGCCAACCCTGGTTTCTTGAAGGGTCCAGGACTCACTGTACCCGACCTGACACACTTGTGGTCCTGCATGTTTGGGTGGACAGCCACTCCCCGGCCTGGGCAATGCTCCTAGGGACATGGTCAGCTGCAGGGTACCTCTCCCAGGGTTAGAGGTTGTCCCGGCAGTGGTGGGCCGGGCCACAGAGGACTTTGGAGGGTCAGAAGGAAGAGTCAGCTCCTGATTCTAGTCTCTTGGGGACTGATGAGAGACGGTGTCTGTCTGTCCCCAGCAGGACAGGCCCAGTGGCCTGGATCCCAGGGGGCACGAGGGAGCCAGATTTCCATGTCAGCGGGGACGCAGGCCTGCTGGCCCCGGGCAGAGCTGCTAATAGGAGCTGCGGGTATTTTTAGTCTCACGTGTACAGGCACAGGACAGGCGAGGTGGCCCCGGGCCTCACGGAGCAGGGAAGGATGAGCCGAGGGGAGCAGGAGGCAAGGGCACGGGCTCGCCTCCTTCTCAGGGAGCACTTCCCATAATTCACGAAGAAAGATTGGGGTCGGGGTGAGCGTGCGCGGCCCCAGCACAGACACGGGAAGTGGAGCCTGCCGCCAGCCTGGGTCCTTGGCGCGCCCACAGCCCCGTCCCCACGGACTCTCTGTCCTCTGGCGAGGCTCTGGGCTGTGGCAATCCAGCCAGCAGGCCACGTGTGCGAAGGACAGTCCCCAACTCATTGCATCAGAATGACCCTATAGACTCGAGGGTGGGAAGGAGGGGTGCAGTGCAGCCCCCGGTGGGGATGAGGTGCCAGGGCTGGCCCTCAGCTGCTGCGGGGCACCTGAGCGAGACACCCCCCTCCTCAGGCAGCAGCCAGGGTTAAGGTGAAGGGTCCCAAGTATTTCACCGCAGGCGTTTGCTCCATGCCAGTCTGTGCCAGCTCTGTCTCGGGCAGGGGGCTGGGGGTGCCACATAGCCACTGTGCTTTGCTCTCTCGGTCTCTCTTAGTCAGGTGACACAGAGGCTGCTTCTGGCTGAAGCCGGGCCCATCTGCAGGCCTGTCCCAGCCTTTTGTGTTTGCTGAAGTCAGCCCTCTGCTGTGTGGCATCTGCCCACGGGGTTCAGCTAGCCTGGCAGGGCAAGTGTGCCTTCAGCGTTGTCTGCGTCCCTCATCCCGAGCACTGAGCCCCAGGCTGGAAGAAAGGTGGGACCTGGCCTCAGCCGCTGTCAGCCACTGCCTCCCTCTTGTCCTCAAGTGGTCGGGGAGCAGTGGAAGCCAAGCAAACCCAGGCCTCTGAGACGGAAGCATGGAGGGCTTCCGTCTTGCATCTCAGCTGCAGTCCAAAGCCCACGAGCTCCTGCCTCTGTTCGTCCGTTTATCCATCTACCAGCCCATCCCAACGTCTGGTCATCCAGCCACTCAGCTCCTTCATCCTCCCACCAGATATCCATCTGCCCGGTCCTCCACTGCCCCTGCTTCCACTCCCTGACCCCCTTGCCCAAGCCTGTCCTTCTGCCCCTCCAGACACTGGCCGGCCGCTCAGCCATCTCCTCTTCAGTCCTTCCCTTCCCATCTGCTCACTGAGCTTCTCATTCTGTCTGAGCCGGACAGAACCTGGCCCTCTGTTCCAGGCCCTGTGGGGGACAATGGGCGGATGCAGAGAGGAGTCTCTCTCGCAGCAAACCTGTCTGAGTTTACAAAGGAAACAGAGCTCAGAAGGTCCTAAGGGGAGCAATGCAAAGAAGGCTGTGGAGGAGGTGGTGGCAGTGCGGAAGGCTCCCTGGGATGCACAGACTCTACCTGGGGGCAGATACAATAGAGACGAAGTGGGGGAGGATGGGAAGGAAGTGGCCTGTCTGGCCCCAGATTGCTCTCACTTGCTTGGGAGGACCCAGGGGAGCCCTGGAGGGAAGCTCAGCTTTGCTCCTGCTGCCAGACGCAATCAGCCAGGAAACCCGGAGCCCGGGCCCAGCTCTATGGCGCCCTGAGGTGCAGTGTCTGCCCTTCAGGATCGGAATCAGGTTCTCGGCGTTTGAGGCCACTTAGGGGCTCCCGTACCCTGATCCCTCTCTGAGGACCTCTGCGCCTCTGTTCACAGGCCAGGTGGGGGTGTAGCTAGGTGACGGGATGCCATGGCGGGTCATAAGACCTGTCCCAGCTGCTGTGGGACAGCTGCCGAGCCTGTTGGTGGGAGGTGGGTGGCTGGGAGGGGTGGGGAGCTGCTTCTAGAGTTCCACAGCCCTCCTTCCCTCAACCTCGGGGCTTCCTACAGGAGCGCGTCTTCTGCTCTCGGGGGGTGTGGACGCCTTTGCCGCGCTGGAGAGCAGAGCCTGGGCAGTGGGTGTCCGGGGGCCGGGGACTGTGCTGGCCCGGGTCAGCCCCGTGGGCAGCCCTTCGGCGTGAGGGTGGTGGCTGCAGTCACCCGTTTCCTTGGCAGTCCCGCCCCCAGCTCTCCCCTCGGCATGGCCGGGCCTCCCACCTGCCAACTCAGCTGTCCTTCTTGCTCACCATGTACCCCCGCCAGGAAGAGAGGGGAAACATGAGCCGCGCCTTGTCCCACTGCTTCCTGCCATCCTGTCCTCCCTCCTGCCAGGACGGAGGAGGGCGGGGGCTGGGGACACAGAAGGGCAGGGGCCAGGATTGCCCCGAGGCTGGCGGCCCCTGGCTGCCCTACAGTGGGGAGAGGGGTGCAGTGTGGTTGGAAACTATCATTGAGGCCTTCCTTCAGGAATGGCACCCACACACATGCAATGTACATGAATGTACAACATGCCTGCACATACACACAGCAACTGACATGCATGCATATTAAACATCAAACATGTACACATGCACAGTGACACATGAACACACAAGCATGTGAATCAGGATGGGCACATGCACACCTGAGGGTGCATGCGTACATCAGTCAACATGCATATGTGGACATGCAACTCATACTTCATAAACATGAGCCAACATCCACAAATGGACATACATGCACATAACTTATACACACATATGAGCTGACATATGCAGACACCTTACATGTACACATACGAACTGACACATGCATATAAAAGCATCAATGCACACATGAGATTACACATGCAGACATAAACATTGATGCAATGAACATTGATGCACACATGGGTACATATACACACACCTTACTCACATGTGAGTTGACACATGTACATATGGGCATGCATGTATACACTTTACACACAATGCACATGAGCTGACACATGCATGCATGGGCACAGATGCACCCACCTTTCATATGAGCTGATACATGTACACATGGCCATATGCCTTACACACATGCACATACCTTTATAATATGATCTGATGTGTACACAGGGCATGTACATATCTTACACACATATGAGATGACACATGAACACATGGGGTACACATATACACACACCTTAAACATATGATTTAACCCATGTATACATGGGCACACACCTTACACATATATGATCTGGCATATGTATGAATTTTACATACATGCACAGACCTTACACACATATGGTTTGACAGAAATACACATGGGCACACACACCTTACACACATATGAACTGATGCATGCACACCTACCTGTACACACACGTGCACACACACGAGCATATACAGTATGATGCTTGTGTCTGTATGTGTAATCACACAGTAAGTTTGGAGACCACGCTGCCTGTCCAGCCCACAGTCTCTGCCCCTCCCTGGCCTTTGTCTTCCCGACCACACTGCCTGGATGTCCATCCTCAAGGGCCTGCGGGGTGCTGCAGAGCTTCCGCCGGCCACTGGGTGAGGGGCGGCACGGGTGGCAGCTGGGGCTCAGCATGGCAGGGCTGACTCTAGGCACTTCCTTCCTCCCGGGGGCATCTCTGGTTCCTGGGCAGCAGGATGAGGTCAGAAATGCCCCCATGTGTGCTGGATTGCCCCTTCCTATTCTGGGGCATCTGTTTCCTGTACGTGCCAGGTGGTCCTTGAAGACAGTTCTCGTGTGTGCATGCATGTGTGTGCATGCGTGTGTGCATGCCTGTACATGCACATGTGTGCATTCTTCCTCCCTCCCCTTGCACACCCTGCTGTAGTCACATCAGATCCTCCCTGGACAATGAGTGCATGGGGTCAGCTGGCCTCTGGGGGTGGGAGTCCAGCAGCTGGCCCACCCCTGACCCCTGATTCTCTCCCTTCTCTGTAGACATGTCCACAGGCTGCCTTGGGGGCTCCTGGGAACGGGGGTAGGAAGGTGGGGCCACAGGAATCAGGGAGCCCCTCAGCTGCCGGTCAGCTGATGGGGGTCAGGCTGGTCCCAGGTGACTGCCACAAGGCTACTTCCAGCACCCCTGCAGGCCTGGGAGTCGGGGACCGAGCACAGGTTTTTCCCTATCTTCTGGTGTGGGGTGCTAGTGATAAGCCTCTCGGTGAGAGTCCTCTGAGGACTTCCACCTCCCGTGCACCCCTAGGCGAGAGGCCTCCGGTGCCAGGCTTGCACCATCGGGTTCCCGTGAGGCCGGGCCTCTGGCCCTGGCAGCGGTTGCGCAAGCAGTTCGGAGCTTGGCCTTGCCCAGGGTTACCCGAGGCAGGCGGCAGGCAGGCAGGCCTGATCGCAGTGATGACAGCGGACCTGTTTGTGGCAGAACAGTTTGCACTCCCCAGGTGGTCGCTGACAGGCTGCCACGGGGGAGGAGCCACTGGCCAAGGTCTGACAGCAGCCATCTGTCCTGGGCCACTGCTGAGGCCTCCAGGGAGTTTGAGAGGGGGTGGGGGAGAAGGAAGGGAAAGAGAGAGAGGGGCAGGGTGAGTGGAGAGAGGGAGGGAGGGTGGAACAGAGAGAGCTATAAAGAGAGAAATGGGCAGACTCAGGAAGTCCGGAGTAGAGGGTGGCAGGGAGACACGAGAGAGAAACAGGGTCAAAGACTAGGAAGACGGACAAGCAGAGAGGCCAGGAGCTTCCTGGAGACAGAGACGGAGGGGTGCCTGCAGGGGTGAAGCTGGCTTGGGGGAGAGGATGCGGGAGATGAGCAGAGATGCTTTGTGCAGGCTGCAGGGGCGGAAGAACCACAGGAACTGTCTCTGGGGGTCAGGACTGGCAGAGGGAAGAGTCACCAGTGCCTGGCTGCCCGCAGTGAGGTCAGCAGTGAGCATGTTCAAGTTTAAGTGCAGGGCCAACCCCAGAGTCTGGCCTGAAGGTCAAGGGGAGGCCAGGAAGCTGCATTTCCGGCGGTTCCTGTGGGGTTGTGCCCATCACAGCCGTAGGAGCACCTGGGAGCAGAGTTCCTGTCCCGCTCTCCTTCTCCCGACACTGGGAGGCCTCCTGGGCTTTTCTTTCATCAGCCAGTGATGTCCAGGATGGCTTGGGGGTGCCTTCCTGGCTGGGCAGCTGGGAGCCCTTGGAGGTCATAGCGCAGCCCCGTGGTGTGACCCCAGCGCTTTGCCCAAGCACCACTGCTGGGACTATAAGACGAACCAGGACTCCCTCTCTCTGGCTCTTCCTGTCTCTCAACCCTGGCAAGCCATGGGTTGGTCTGTCTGATGGTCAGCCTCCAGCCAGGAGCCCACCCAAGGTCCTCATGAACCCATCTATCCTCCAATCACACCAATCACAAGGGAATTAGGAGGGCTTTTGGGGCTCCGTGCTGGCCACCAGACTCTGAGATCAGATATTAGCGGGTACGAGGGCAGAGCTGAATGCGATAGAAATGATGCATGGCTATCACATGTGCAATATGGAGCATGTGGTGGGCGCCCTTGAGGGCTACCTTAGGGCATGTCCTGCAAGGGCCCCCCAGCTCTGAGCATGGTGGTTGCCAAGCGCCACGTTCCCAACACTGAGGGGGGCCCTGCATGAGCCCACAGCCCTCTCCCCAGCCCCTCCTGGTGGAAATGGATGGGGGTCTGCAGGTCGCCCAGAGACACTTGGCACTTGGCACGCTTTTGGAGACGTTGGCGGGGTCGGAGGCGAAGGGCATGGCACGCTCGTGTGCTCCCTGTTGGCTGCAGGAAGCTGCTGGTTGGAAAAGGCCGGTGCCAGCCAGGGAGGCCCTGTCAGGGACCCTGGGCACTGGAACTGGCCAGGGCCGCTCACTGCTTCCATGACCCTCTGGACACCCCCGGAGCTGCCCTGACCGAAGGGGAGTCCTGCTTTCCAAGTGGTGGACTCTTGATTAAGTCATTTGTTCTTTTAACTGAATACAGTGGCTCTTCAGGAGACCACACACAGCCCTCAGATTTCCACGCCAGTGAATGTTATTTTACTTTTTCTTTGATTGTTTCCTTCTTAATGAAGTGCAGGTCCTCACACCACGTTTCTAGCAAGAGGTCTCCACCTCCACTTAACTTCCATCTCCACCACTTGTACCTTCGTCTTCATCTTCTCCACCACTTCTACCTTCGTCTTCATCTTCTCCACCACTTCTACCTTCGTCTTCATCTTCTCCACCACTTCTACCTTCGTCTTCATCTGCGCCACCTCTGCAACCTCCAGCACTTCCAGCTCAGCTGCCCCAGCTGCCACATCTCCGCCTTCCTCAAACACCGCCACACCTCTCCCAGCACTGCCAGCTTCCCTCTGCCAACGCTTCCCCTCCACTAGGTCCACAGTGACTTCCAGCTCCCCAGCTCCCACGGCCTGTCCCCTCCCCGTCATCACTTCCATCTCTATTTCCACCACTGCCACCCGCCACTCTCTGCCTCTGCAGTTATTTCGACTCACAGCCCCAGGAAAGATTCTGGAACCTTCTGGGGGAGTGGGTCTCTCCTCTACCCACTCCCCCAGACATGGCCATTTGTGAGTTCACATCACACAGATCTGGCGATGCAGGAATGACCAGGGATTCTTGGGTCCTGTATACTCTTTGGCTGGGACGAATGAACCAGGCTGTTAAGAGTCACTTTCTGTTTCAGTTGCTGTGGGTTATGGATCATTATTTTGCATAACACCAATACAGCCCCGGGCTAACTGGACTCAATTCATAATTCTTATCGATGAGGCTGATGGTGGTTTAAATCATGATAAAGCTCTTTAGTCACTGTTCCATGATTTCAGCAGGACTAAAATGCTTGAGTAATCGGATTAAAGATCTTAAATAAAAAATAAAGCCAGCGCATGTTTAAAAGATGGATTTGGAGGCTGGTGAAGAATTTGAGTCCAAGAAAGAGTTTTGTTTTTTGTTTTTTGGGTCTCACCCAGCAATGCTCAGGAGTTACTCCTGGCTCTGAATTCAGGAATTACTCTTGGCAGTGCTTGGGGTACCATATGGGGTGCCGGGAATCGAACCCAGGTCAACTGTGTGCAAGGCAAATGCCCTACCTGCTGTACTATCACTCCAGCCTGAGAAAGAATTTTCAACATTCGTTGGATAATCCAAATGCAATATGATTATTTTCTTTTATTTTTATTTGTTTTGGGGTCACACCCAACATTGCTCAGGACTTATTCCTGTTAGGCTCAGGTCTTACTCCAGGGGATCAAACCTTAGTTGGTCGACCACAAGGCAAACACCCTATCTGCTGTACTATTGCTTAGGACTCTGTTCAAACAATTTTTATCACAATGTTCATGCCTCTTCAAGGACCACAAAACCTTCTCTGTATAATTAAGGGGTGCACTCATTATTAGTGGAATCTAAAATTTAATTGTCACTGTCACTGTCATCCCGTTGTTCATCGATTTACTCAAGCAAGCACCAGTAACGTCTCTATTCCTCCCAGCCCTGAGATTTTAGCAGCCTCTCCTTACTTGTCTTTCCCAACTATCGGAGGCTCTTTCAGGGTCAGGGGAATGAGACCTATCGTTACTGGTTTTGGCATATCGAATATGCCACGGGTAGCTTGCCAGGCTCTGCCCATGCAGGAGAATTAAATTGTATCCACATGATTCAGTGGTTGCTGCTATCCTAGTGCAGGACTAAATGGCATTTTCCATAGAAAGTGCCTGCCATAGAGCCTGGCAACTAAGGGAGTGGAGAGAAAGTGCTGGTGGGAGCTGTGCTTGTTGTTTCTTCTGCAATCAAATCTAAATATACCCAGTAAGAAAACTTTTACTAGTCAGTTCCAGAAACTCTCATGCTGAAAATAACACCTATTTCTTTAGCCCTCTGATCTCTTTCCTGCCCACCCCTAGTCAGACAGTATCTGCAGGCCCACTGCCCACCACCTGCCAACTAAACATTGATTCTCTGCTCTCCCTCCGATGGGCCCTTCTCTGCCTGGAGTCTTGTGCCACCCTGTTTGGGCATCTATTGTTTTTGTTTGTTGCCTATGTTAGTTTTCTGTGGCCTGTATAACAAAATACTGCCTGTAGGATGGTTTAAAGAGCAGACTTTTTTTTTTTTTTGCTTGTTGGGTCACACCTGGTGATGCAAAGGGGTTACTCCTGGCTTTGCACTCAGAAATTATTCCTGGCGGTGCTCACGGGATCATATGGGATGCCAGGAATCGAACCCCGGTCAGCCGCATACAAGGCGAATGCCCTACCTCCTGTACTATCGCTCCAGCCCAAGAGCAGACGTTTGTTTGCTCACATTTCTGGAAGTTCTTGAACAGGACATCAGTAGGGCGGGCTACCTCCAGAATCAATCCCGTCGGGTAGACCTTCTCACCTGTGCGGACACAGGCCTTTCCTCTGTGTGAGCACTTCCCTGGAGCCTCGATGTGTCCAATCCTTTCTTCTCACAGGACACCAATCAGATCAGATTTGGCCCCACTCTATCATTCTCTTTTACCTTTATCACCTTTAAAAAGTCCCTGCCTCTAAATATGGTCACCTTTGGAAGTGCTAGGGGTTAGGGTTTCAACACATAAATTTGTAGGGGTGAGGGCACCACAACATAACATCTTTTATTTCTTTTGTTCTTTTCTTTTTAGGGAAAAGGTTTGGGCCCAAATCTGCCAATGTTAAGGTCTTACTTTTGGCTCTTCGCTCTAGGATTACTCCTAGTGGTTCAGGGGATCAAAGATGGTATTCAGGATTCGAACCAGGATCTGCCATGTACAAGGTAAGTGCCTTGAACTCTGTACTATAGTCTAGTCCCCATTCCATTTTCTTTCAATCAGATACCCCGTATTCTTTTGGGCGCTCTCATTCTTTCTTATTCTCTCCCATCCCAAGTTTTGCTGGAATTCATTCTATGCCCATATCCAGACATAAATAAACTGGAAAAACATATTCCTCTCAGTTGCAATTTTTGTGGTGGACACAGGGTTTAATTTGGAAAATCAGAGCCTAGGTTTTGTTATATCATTGTGGTTAGATCTTTTTCTCACCGATCTTGAGCTACAATCATGTTGTGGTGTCAGGAGACAAATCTTTTCTCAAAATAAACCAAATTTATCAACTTGTTAAAAGAATTACACACCATGAGCAAATGAAATATATCCCAGGGGTGCAAGGTAGGTTCAACTTTGAAAAGTAAGAAAAGCAAACAATGTGATCACCTTGTTAATGAAAAAAGGACAGAAATCACAAGATGCTCTATCTATAATTCTTTTATATAGATAAAAAAAATTAAACAAAACCAACACCATTCCTTGTTAAAAGCACTCAACACACTATGGGTAAAAAGGACTTCTGTCGATTCAATAAGGAATATCTATGAAAACCCCACAGTTAACATGAGCATATTGGTAACATATGGAAGGCATTCTCTATGACCTGAAAGGATTTCTCTTCTAATCACTCTGAATCCATGTTGTCCTGGAGATTATCTCCAGAGAAATTGGAGAAGACATCTAGACAGGAAGAGCAAAATTGCATGTGCTGTTGCCATTACATTAGCATTGTAGCACTGTAGCACTGTCGTTCCGTTGTTCATTAATTTGCTCGAGTGGGCACCAGTAACACCTCCATTGTGAGACTTGTTGTTACTGTTTTTGGCAAATCAAATACACCACGGGTAGCTTGCCAACTTTGCCGTGTGGTGGAATACTCTTGGTAGCTTGCCCGGCTCTCCAAGAGGGATGGAGGAATCGAACCTGTGTTGGCTGCATGCAATATTTTTCATTTGTAATGTAATGGTTGGTTGGTTGGCCTCACAACCATTACATTACAAGTGAAAAATCTTGCTGAACCAACAAAACACAATAAGCACCAATTAACTCATTTAGCAAGGTAACGGGTTATAAGATTAATTTAAAAATCAATTGTTTTGCTATATTTTAATAGCAGACTTTCCAAAATAAAATCAAGAAGATGACTCAATTATAATTTGTTATAGCATGGAGATTGATTCAATTGTTAATACATTTAAATGAGTACAAGATTGATATTGAAAGCTCTAAAACATTGCTGAAAAAAATTAAAAGGGGACAATCAGATAGAAAGCCATATGTATTGGAATATTGGAAGGCTGTATATTAGGAGGGCAGTACTCCTCCAATTGGTACTTAGATTTAGCACAATTCCTATTCAAAATTTCAGCTGCTTTAAAAAAATTGACAAGTTGGCTCTAAAATTTACAGGGAAGTACGAGGGACCTAGCACAGTGAAAGCTTTGAATAAATAAAAGCCAATTGGGAAATTAATGCTTTCTAATTTAAAACTTTCTGTGAAGAGACACTCATCAATAGTCTATAGTCTGATATAGGAAGAGTTACATGGAAGCCAGGCGGATAGCTCAAAGGGCCAGTTCACATGCCAGAGATCTGTTTCTGTCCCTGGTACTGCACCATCCACCAGGCAATGCCAGGACTTATGCCCAAGCAAAGACCTGGGAATAGCCCCTGAGCATTGCTGGGTGTGCCCCACATCCACAAAAAATTAAAATAAAACAAATACAGGTTTATAT
This sequence comes from Sorex araneus, assembly GCF_027595985.1. Lineage (NCBI taxonomy): Eukaryota > Metazoa > Chordata > Mammalia > Eulipotyphla > Soricidae > Sorex > Sorex araneus. The sequence continues at coordinate 280,407,326 of NC_073303.1, read as the reverse complement.
AGAATAGAAATATAGGTTGACAAGAGCATAGAAATAGATCTATACATCTATGATAAATTGATTTTTTACAAGGCTGCCAAACAACTGTCACTGTCACCCCATTGCTCATCGATTTTCTCGAGCGGGCGCCAGTAGCATCTCCATTGTGATACTCATCGTTACTGTTTTTGGCATATCGGATATGACACGGGTAGCTTGACAGGCTCTGCCATGCGGGCGAGATACTCTCGGTAGCTTGCCCGGCTCTCCAAGAAGGGTGGAAGAATTGAACCCGGGCCGGCTGTGTGCAAGGCAAACACCCTACCTGCTGTGCTATCACTCCAGCCCACCAAACAACTAAGTGGGAAAAATAGTTTTGTCAACAAATGGTCCCGGGGCAAGTGATACATTTGGATATCTAGAAGCAAAAGAATGAATCGGGATGCCCGCTTCACAGCATACGCAAAAATGAATTTAAAGTGCACCATGAGCCTAAATGTAAGCACAAAAATGATGAAACTCTTAGAAGGAAGCATAGGTGTAAATACGATGTGGGGTTTAGATTCTTAGATCTTAATAAGAAATCAAAGGAAAGAATATAAAGTGGACTTCATCAAATCAAAAAATGCTTTTGTTACCAAGGAGGCTATCAAGAAAATGAATATGTGAGGTATTAAAAAAGCAGCATGGTAATAGAAAATGGTCAAAGGCAACAGGAGCTGAGAGCTGGTTTATAGAACTGAGGTTGTGAAGGGCAGGGGGCAGGTGTTGGTTGGGAAGGAAGCGTGTGAGGGGGTGGGGGGAGGGGGGCTCCCACAGCAGGGAGAGGTGTCGGAACATTGCATGTATGAAACCATCATCAACAGTATTGTAAATTGCAGCGCTTCAAACAAAAAAATCAAAATAAAAAACAACGCACAGATTGGAAGAAAACATTTTCAAATTATCATCACATGGGGACCTGTAGACTATAAATAATTCTTTAAAATTGATTATGATAAAGACCATGCAATTAAATAAAGGACAAATATCATCTTCAAGGAAGATACACAATGATCAATAAGCACATGAAAAATGCTCAGCATCATTTATAATTTGGATAATGCAAGTAAAAACCATAGTTATCATTGACATTCACTAGATAGTTATTAGCAAACAGATGTTTGGGTGAGGATGTGAAAAATCGTTCATACGTTACTGGCAGAGAGTCTCTTGCCCGCACGCCTGGCTGTCTTCCCAGGGGCCCCTCGGAGGGGATGGGCTCCAGCTTCCCTCCCCGCCCCGAGCTGAGTTCCCGGCGGCTGAAGACCACTGGAACCTAGCCACAGCCATGCTCAAGGCCCCTCTCCACATGTTCGGACAAGTATCATGCATGAAGGTACTGGCAGAGGAACCCAGGTGTGTGTAATCCCATCAACCGCCAACATTCAGAAATTTAAAAGCAAGCTCCCAGAAGCGTGCAGCCGCAAAGTGGCGGTGCGATACATTATAATTTACTTCTCCCTCTGGGAGAAACTAGCAAGCTGCTGAGAGTTTCCTGCCCACATGGGAGAGCCTCGAAAGCTTCCCATGGTGTATCCATAAGCCAAAGTCAGTAACAAGCTGGATCTCATTCCCCTGACCCTGAAAGAGCCTCCAATGCAGCATCATTGGGAAGGCCGAGTAGAGAGAGGCTTCTAAAATCCCAGGGATAGGACGAATGCTGAGGTTACTGAGACCGCTCGAGCAATTTTACAATCAACGGGATTTCGTGATTGTGATTGTGACTTTGCTGGTGGAAATTTAAAATAGTATAACCACTTGGAAAAATTTGATGTTTTCTCAGAAAGTTCTGTGGAGTATTACCAGGTGACGCCAAATTCCACACTTAGGTATGTTCCCAGGATAATAGAAAACATATATTTACACAAAAATGCATACATGGATGTTTATAGCAGCATTATTCATAATAATCAAAAGGTGGGACCATCTCAATACAATGATGTATAAGCCACAGGATGCAATACAATTGAATATTATTTATGCATGAGAAAGAATGCAGTAGACTATGACATAGCACACATATGCTGCAGTCACATATTTGTCATACTACGAATCTCAACACTGGAAAAAATTATGAGGGAAAGAAGCCAGCCACAAGATGTCATGTCTTTTTTGATTTTGCTTTGGGGCCACATGTGCTGTGCTCAAGGCTCATTCCTGGCTCTGTGCCCAGGGATCTCAGTGAAACTCTCTTGGAGGAGGTAGCTTGGAGATAGTCCCTTTATGCCTCCCTTTTACTTTCAATAAAAAATCTTGTTCCTGCATGACAATATCTCCATGATATCTCTTCTAGGGAGAGAATAAGGGGTCTTGGATAAGGACCTCTTTGGGATTTGGGATCTGTAAGACAAATACAAAGAGCAAGAGAGTAGGCTAGTGTCTTCCATGGTCTAGAAGAGAGAGAGATGGGGAGGGACTAATGGGTGTAGGTTTATGGTGAGGGGCATAATGATGAAAATACACTGCAATCAATAATAATACTTGCACAATTTAGTTAAAATAGCTAAAATAATTTTAATTATAACTATAGTTAAAATAATTTTAAGGTGTAATTTATACATTAAAAGGCAGATTTAATAATATGTGAACTATGTCTATTTTATCCTTTCTTTTTTATTGTTTCTTTGGACCACACACAGCAGTGCTCAGAGATTACTCTTGGCTCTGTGCTCAGGGATCAGTTCTGGCAAACTCGGAGAGTTATTTGGGGTGCTGAGGATCAAGTCCAGGTTGACACCATGAGGCAAGTGCTCTACACACTGTACTATCTCCCCAGTCCCTATATCTCCATTTAAAAAAATTTATGAAGACGAGTCTGTCTGAGAAGGGGGTTGACAGGGAGGAATGAGGAATGGGAAGTAATGGATTCTGTGGTTTTGGTTGAGCCCCTATAGCTGGCGCTGCCAGGATGCAGACTACCATGGAATGCTTCTGTTACATGAGCCAACACATTCTCTCTTTCTTAGATCAGGGAGGATCAGGGTTCCTGCCACTTACCCCAAAGGACCCCAGGTTGGCACACACGCCTTCCTACTCCCCGGGCTGGCCCCTCATGAGCCGTTTCCTCATGTTTCCACCTCTGCCTTTGTTGGCTCCATCACTGTATCACAAAAAACCAAGTTAATCTACCTGACTCTTTGCTCTCCCCCATTTAATTAAAATCTCATGAGAGAAACAGAGAGAGACAGAGATAGAGAGAGACGAGAGACAGGAAGACAGAGGAAAAGAGAGGGTCAAGGTGTCTTGCATGTCGTTGTTCCTGGTTTGATCCCCTGATCAATATGGTCCATTGAGCACCAGCAAGAGTGATCCCTGAGCATAGAGCCAGGAGTAACCCCTGAACACCATGAGGTATAGCTCAACAGTCCCCATGCTGCCCCCACCCTATACACAAAAGTCTTCCCTGAGATCACCATCTTTGTTATTCTAGATCCCTCCCATCCCTTTCCCTCTCTATCCCCTGCTTCTGGCCCCACCCACTCACCACAGGCTCTCTACTGCCCTCCCGTGGCCCCTCGGCAAGCTCACCGGGCCTTGTCCTCATGCAGGTCCTCCCTCTCCAGGTAGGTTCATCCCAGCTGCTGAGGGACCTTCTGTAATTCCTGTTTCATCTGCTCATTCCGGACATTTGTTTCCCAGACTTGGGGGGTTGAAATACCAAGAAGCAAGCTGGGGACCCTTGAGGGTGGCCCAGTATCCAACTCAATTCTGACACCATCTACCTGGGCAGAATGTTGGTTTCCACAGGACGATGCCTCTTCCAGATTCCCTCCTTTTCAGAGCAAATTAAAGTCCTGGGCAAGTTTCATCCTACCTGAGCTTCCAGGCAACTGGTTAAGGGGAAGATCACCATGATCCAGCTCCTTGAATTCCAGGGGATGGTCCCAATCCAGACTGTTGTCTGTGCTCCTGGTCTGCTGGCCTTAAACCAGAGGTGGAAGGACACCGGCCAGGTTCATTAGTGTGCGAGAAGTGCTCACTGGGCCAGGAAATCTTTTTCCTTTGGACCACTCAGCTCCACAAGGGAGAGACATAGAGGGTGAGGGACCCTGAGCCCGAGGCCCCTCCCATGTGCCTCTCTCCAGCAACCTCCACTCGTTCACCCTCCTGGGAACTCCCAAATCCCTCCCCTTGGTTTTCTTGGAAACTTAGGTATGATTGATTAGCTCATTGGTCATTGGCAATTGAACTCAACTTTTTAGCCTTTTCCAACCTCCTGAAGGTCTGGGGATGGCGACTGGGTGTTCCAACCTTTCTATGTCCAGCAGCCCTCAATTTCTGGTATCTTTCACAATTTATTTTTATTTAAGTTCCATACTTTTATTTGGTGGTGGTGGGAGGGGGTGGCCACACCTGGCAGTGCTGAAGACTTGCTCCTGACTGTGTTCAGCAATCACTTCTGGTGGGCCCCGGGGACCATATGAGGTGCTGGGACCAAATCCAGGTTGGCTGTGTGCAAGGCAAGTGCCCTACCCACCGTGCTAAAGTGTACTGATCACTCTGGTCCCAATCATTCTTATCATTCTTCTTCTTCTTCTTCTCCTTCTTCTTCTTTTTTGCCACACCTGGTAGTGCTGACAAAAAACATTACTCCTGAGATAATCGAGAGACCATATGGGATTCCAGGTATCAAACCCGGGTTGGCCACGTGCAAGGCAAGGACCCTACCTCCTGTGCTATCTCTACAGCCCCTCATAATTATTCTTAACATAGGAACTTTCAAAACTTGGAAGAGCTAAGAGCTAGACAATGTAGGTGAAGATCAAACATATATGAGAAATAAACACTTTGGTCATCTGAATAACCAAATATGTATTTCTTATAAATCACAATGCTTTTGCAGACGCCCTTGGGCTCTTCTCCTCCAGACCCAGGAGATTTTATGAGGGCAGAGTCAGTCCTTAATTCTTCTTCCTGCTTCCCTTCAGCTGGCGTCATGATAACCGCAACTCCCATGCGCCTCACCATGCTTATTCCGAGGCTGGCCAGCGGTCGAGCTTCCTCAGCTGTTGGAGAGGAATATTGACACTTGCTGGTCCCTGGGTCACCTCTGCCATGCGGCTGGGATGGCGCTTCTGTGAGTTCAGCCCCGCTCTGTAGCCCTGGCAACCTGACACAGATCTTACAACTGGCATCTGTGCCCACCTTGTCTACCCCGTTTCTCTAGTCGCTGACCACTGACAAGGGGCTGGGTGTCTCTTATGGAGGCCCTCTGAGAGGCCAGCTTTGCCCACCACCCTGATAGGGCAGCCGTGTGCATGGCCCGCCTGACCCCTCACTGCGGGGTTGTGGGAAGCAAGTCAACGTTGAGAGGAGCCTGTCAGATGTCTGACAATGCCCCAGTACCAAGGGACAGGCAAGATGGGCACTTCCTGCTCAGTGACTGATGGTCCTGGCTCAGGATGGGGGACTCAACCTGCACCCCATCTCTATGGAAAGCTTTCGGCTGAGGCAGGTGGGCCCTGGGCATAGTCAGGCAGAGCTGAGAGCCTTGCCCAGCTGAAGCTGCCCACAACAGCACTGGGGACAGAGCTTCCAGGAGAGCCTGGACACTCTTTGCTCGATCTCAGGGTAGGGGTGGGGGGTGCTTGCTTCCTGCGCCTGGCCGCTGAGCCCAGAGGCGGAGCAGCTCTCTTGGACTGCTGGAACTGGCGCCTGGGGACATGCCAGGGGGCCTTGAAGCTGCGGGAGGGTGAGGACGGGGAGAGCAGGGAGGGGTGGCACAATGGGCTCTCTGGCAACCCCGGGGAGGGAGAAGCTGCTTGCATCTCCCTATTCTGGGGCACACAGAGAATAGGGCTGGGCGTGTTCCCTGCAGCTCCGTGGGTGTGGTTGGCGGGGGCGCTGGCTGTGCAGACAGGGTGGCAGGCGATGGGGATGTCGGGGTGCAGGTGGCCCGCCCTGGAGCTCAGGCCTGTGAGAAGTGTGCTCTACCAGGAGGTCCTTTGGGGCAGGGGAAGGAACTCCATTGTCCCTAGGTTCTCAGCTCTGTCCGGCCCTGAGTTGGGGTGACAGGTGGTGACTGTTAAATTAGAAGCTGCCGAGGGTTTTCATTAGGAGCTGGTGATGACAGGAGAGGGGGCTTTGGGGGTGCAGCAAAGGCTACTGTGGGTTTCCAGACAGCACTGAAGGGGAGAGAGGATTCGGGGTGGGGGCAGGTTCCTGGCAGTCGCTTCTTTGCCCACAGGGCAGGTACCTAACTCCTAGAGGCTCATAACCACTCCATGAGCTGGGAATTGGGCTCACCCCGTGATTGAAGACTCGGAGCCTCTGAGAAAATAGGAACTGGACTTGAGCCCCCCAGATCCCACATCCAGTGGCCCCTCCTGGCCAGCCCTCTGGACTGCCCTTATGGTTCTCAATGCTGCCTGGCTCCACTTGTGCTGCGGGCGGGCGGTCACGCAGCTCTCTGAAGCTGAGGGCTCAGGAGGCCCAGACGGGGCTTCTGTCTAATCTCCCTCTGTTATTCTCAAGAAGTGGACTTTTTGGGTCATCCGCCGATTTCATTTAAGGGCAGGTTAGATGAATTGGTTCCCCAATCGTGTTACTTCTGAGCACTTCGGAGATTTGAGTTCTGGGGTCAGCGGGTCACTCCGGGTGTGTTGGTGCTAAATCAGACATAATTGAGAAATGAGCCTGCAACTGTATTGGGAACAGATTATATTAGAAACCCGGAAAAGCAAATTTGCACTAAGAGATGAAAGCCACTGTTCACCAGACAGCCTGGTCTGTGAGCCCACGGCAAAGGCTGCGAGAAGAAGAGGTGGGCGGACTACTCAAGAGTGGGCAGGAGGGGATGGGGGTGCAGGATTTGTCCTTCTGATTTGCTACTTTCATCACTTGAGGTCATCTTTAAGGAGCAAGATGTGAGGTATTCCACTTCCTGTGGTGGCAGGTCTGTTCCTGGGACCATCCAAGCAGCCTTCCACTGGGCCCTGAACAAGAGTGACAGAGAAGAAGAAAAGGACAAACCTGGATACAGTGGCTACAGCTCTCTGGGCATTATCCAGGACATCCATAGAGCTGGCAGGAGGTGCTGACATTATACCCATTTCACAGGGTGGGGAGGAGGGAACTGAGTCCTGGAAAGATTAAGGGTGGGACAAAGATACTCAAGTAAGCAGGAGAAGGGAAGGAAAGTGAATGAGTTGGGATGCATCTGACAGGGCATTTGGCTGCTGAGGGCTACCAAGAGGCTTTTGAAGAAGAACCCCACATTCTTGGCACAACTCGGATACAGTTTGCCCCATCCCCCAGCATCTCTGACGGTGATTAAGCTGCTCCGCCTCCCCTACCTCTGGGAGTGCTCGGATGGGAAGTTGAGTGAGATGGTCTGGTTGTAATGATGTCAGGGCAGTTCCTTTATTTTATTTTATTTTTTTAAAAATTTTTATTAGAGAATCACTGTTATGTACAGTTACAAACTTATGAACTTTTGTGTTTGCATTTTACTCATACAGTGATCGTTTACCCATCCCTTTACCAGTGCCCGTTCACCTCCACTAATGATCCCAGTATCCCTCTCACCACCCCCACCCCACCCCCACCACCCCACCCTGCCTCTGTGGTAGGGCATTCCCTTTTGTTCTCTCTCCTTTTGGGTGTTGTAGTTTGCAATAGAGGTATCGAGTGGCCATCATGTTTGTTCCATAGTCTACTTTTACCTCGCATCTTCCAACCCGAATGGGTCCTCCTGACATCCTCTACTTGGTGTTCCCTTCTCTATCTGAGCTGCCTTTCCCCCTAGCATGTGAGGTCAGTTTTCAAGCTGTGGGCAGACCTCCTAATATTTATCTCTATAAATCTTGGGTGTTAGTCTCCCACTATGTTATTTTATATTCCACAGGTGAGTGCAATCTTTCTATGTCTGTCCCTCTCTTTCTGACTCATTTTACTTAACATGATACTTTCCGTGTTGATCCACTTATATACAAATTTCACGACTTCATGTTTTCTGACAGCTGCATAGTATTCCATTGTGTAGATGTACTAAAGTTTCTTTAACCAGTCATCTGTTTTTGGGCATTCTGTTTTTTCCATATTTTGGCTATTGTAAACAGTGCTGCAATGAACATAGAAATGCAGATGTCATTTCTACCATACCTTTTTGCCTCTCCAGGATATATTTGCCTCTCCAGGAGTGGTATTGATGGGTCAAAAGGGAGCTCAATTTCTAGCTTTTTGAGAATCGTCCATATTGTTTTCCAAAAGGGCTGAACCAGTCGGCATTCCCACCAGCAGTGAAGGAGAGTCCCTTTCTCCCCACATCCAACCAACAGTGGTTGCTTTTGTTCTTTTGGATGTGGGCCAGTCTCTGTGGTGTGAAATGATATCTCATTGTTGTTTTAATCTGCATCTCCCTGATGATTAGGGATGTAGAGCATTTCTTCATGTGTCTTTTAGCCATTCAAATTTCTTCTTTGAGAAAATTTCTGTTCATATCCACCCCCCATTTTTGATGGGGTTGGGAGTTTTCCTCTTATAGAGTTCAACCAGTGCAGGGTAGTTCCTTTAGTAGAGGCAGGTAGAGGGGACATTTCCTGGTTCCAGAACCACATGGTACGTCTGCACCATGAGTATGGCTGTGCCTCTGAGCAGCAGAACCATGAGTATTTGAAAACAGAGAAGGTGTCTGTGGTCTCATTGCCAGACTTTTGGTGGAGCTTATTTTTGGGGTGGGGGTGGGCCACAGCTTGGGGGATCATATGTGGTACTAGTGGGGATCAAACAACAGGTGGGTTGCTTACATGGCAAGTGACTTTCCTGCTGTAATATCTCTCCAGCCCTGATGAAGCTTGAGGAGGCTTCATCTTAATGTTTGACTTCATAGTCCTGAAGACAAGAGGGTGTTTGTTTTCTGTTTGACAATGCTGGGGACCTGACATACGCAAGGCAGGTGCTTTGCTGCTGAGCTTCATATGCAGCCTCAAGGAAATAATCTTGGTGTCTGATTCTGTGTGTGCAGGCTGCTAAGAGACAATTCACAGACAATGTTATAGCTGCAAGGGACATGGGAGATGGGTCCAGTGCCTTTATTAATTGGCGAGCGCATGTTCGTAGGACTTATTCAAGTCAGATAGCGAGGACTTGATGTATTTAAGAAATAATCTAGGCCTTTTATACAGAAACAAGAATAAAATTGTAGAGAAGAAGAATCACTGTTTTGAGGCTGAGAATTTTATTGACTCAAACTCTGTTGGTTACAATTGACAGAAAAGTCAATTTAAGTGATTAAATAAACATAAAGAATATGTCTCTAATTCCAGAACACAGGCCTTAGACACAAGGCTGAAATGATGTTATCGGATTTGGTTTGTCTCTCAGCCTGCTTGCCTCCTTCCACACTGGTTCCATTTTTCAGGCATGTTCTTCTCAAAGGCTGTCAGAACGACCCCCGCAGCTCAATACTTTGCAGGATTAGCAACTAAGGAGCACCTAGCCCACCTCTCCCCACCAATAGTTTCATGTGAAGCACTCACACTGGCTGGTGGTGAGTGCCTCATTGAGGGGACCTCAGCCACGTGCTTGCCCTTGGATCTGGGTGCGGATCAGATCCACTGCAAACCACATTGCCTTGGAAAAGAATTAGTGGGGGGGAAGGACGGTCAATAGACCCAGGGATATGACTGTGAGACAGGCAAAGTAGCGAAGGTATACTGCCATAGGAGGAAATGTTGACTAGAGTGCTGAATGGCATGAGAATAGTTAAGAGTGTTAACTATTTGGATTAAAAGAAAAGTGAAAGCTCTATCTCATCTAGATCAGGGGATAGAAGGAAGCTCCTTAAAGATGGTGCAATATGCCCGTAAGAAGACTGCAGGTTCAAAGTTGCTTGAGATGGTAGAAATGTGCCCATAGCTTTGGGAGCGTGGAGAGCTAACTGCCCACCCTTTGGCCTTTCTCTTATGGCCTTCTATCTCTCCTCTGTTTCTATTCTTCCCTTAAATATGGAGACCAAGTCATTTTGGGCTCATTGTATGGTTCCAGCTACATAGAAATCTCTCTCCATTTTAACCTCACCTGAGGGAGGTAGAGCCCGAGTCAAATTTCATAAATTCCTCATGATTCTCTTGTTGAGTAATTGCTAGTGGGGAAATTTCTCATTTCTGAAGCATGCATCCCTTTATTAATCCCTTCCCTCTTCCCATGATCTCTTTCAACCTTTGCATCATTATAAAAAAAAACCCCACAAAATTCTCCTTTTCTGTTCATCTCTAGACCTATATCCTACCGGCAAACAGTGCTTTCCTGCTGCAAGGAATTGAAATTTTCCCTTTAATCGAACAGGAAGGATTTAACATCCTGCAAAACCCAGAAGTCAGGAGATGAAGCCAATGTGACAGGGCCCAGGGAACCCAGGAGTGGCTTTTGGTATCACTCGTCTAAGAACATCATTGTCATCAGAGCTTTGTTCTCAGCTGTGTGAATAAGATGGTGGCCACAGCCTGTGGGTTCTCCAGTCCACAGAAGAACAGGGAATCTCTCTTCCTCCCACACGGTGAAAGATTCCTTCAGTCTAACTGGACCAAATTGCACATCCATCCCCAGACCAATGGCAATTGGCAGAGAGATACCAAGTGCTGACTAGATTCAGAGTTCAATGCTGGCAAAAAATTGGCGAACCCTCTGGAGTACACTGATGGGACCCTTCCTGGAGACAGGGCAGTGGAGAGACATAAAGTGTTGAGGCTTGCGTGAAGGAAGGAAGGAAGATGGGAAACTTGGGAGACACTGAACGGAGTTTAACTCAGCTGGCCATTATTAATCTTACTACTCAGGAACCAATGTAAATGAGTTTGGGAGCCTAGATAATTCTCTCATGCAGAAAATGACAGAACCCATAGTATCTTGCTCTCACCCACAGTTTCCTTTTCCTGTGGAACTAAGTGGGTGGCACCTGGGAGGGCATAAAGGTAAGGGGTCCAAAAAAGACCTCATGCTACTCTTTCTCCTCATTCCTGCTACTGTCTCATCTACTTCTCTCTAGCTTATCTGCCGGCAGAATGGCCGGGTATTGGAAGAACAACCAGGAGGGTAGAGGTTACAAGAGTGGACAAGAGTATCAGCTGGGTGCCTGGAAGATCTGGGCTCGGGGGTTGCATGCTCCAGGCACTGAAAGCTGGGCACTTGTCTGAAAACGGACTTGGCCATCAGGTGTTGGCTGCTGGCTCAGTGGCCAGTGCTGGACTCCCAGCAGGCCCTCTGTGGTCTTCCTTAATTCTCAAACACCGCGTGAACGAGGGAGGCATTATCATTTCAGAGAACTGAGGTTCCCGGAGGTTAATACCTTGCTCAAGGTCAGACAGCTGGTGGCCGATCTGGGGTTTAAGGCCAGGCCTGTCTGATCCGGTGTCTCTGTGCCTGTCCAGCGCTCTCCTCTGGGGCGGCCGAGAGGAAGGAAGGTGAGCAGCTTTGGGAGGCCTTGGCACGGTGCCGGCACCCCCGGGGGTGCAGCAAATGCTGCCGTTTTCTGTTACGAGAAGCTAAGGTCCTGGCTAATCCTCCACTGACAGCCGGCCCTGCAGGGAGAGCCTCGAGCTGGCCATCGCCTCCTGAAAACTTGTTTATTAGCCTGTGGTTGTCCGAAGAAAGAGTTGTCTGTCCTCTCTCAATCTCCCCGGCGCTCAGAAGGTAGGCTCAAGTTACTGAGCACACACACCTGTCATCCTGGGCAGGGTGCAGAGGGGAGAGTGTGCCTCCAAATGCATGCCTGACCTGGGCTGGGGTCAGCAGTGTCCTGGCAGCCTGCAGTGCCGGCTGGTCAGGAGCCTTTCCCCCAGGGGAGAGTGGGACCTGCTGGCCAGAGGCCTAGCTGGAGATGTGGGGGTTGCTTTGAGCCCTTCCTGCCATCTTGCCCCCACCCCCACCCCGTGGCATCCCTCCTCCTCCCACCCCCCCATATCAGCAGCTCTAAGGCAGCTCCCAAGCCAGGGAAGGGCCAGGAGAGAGCAGCTGACAGCTGCAGCAAAGGCAATGGGGACTAAAATGGGTGTCTTAAGGGCTGGGCTCCCCGGACGCCTCTGTACAGGCTTAGTGTGGAGAAGCTGAGATGCAGAGCAGAGGCATATTGATGGCAATCCCCCTTACTAGCTAGACTGTCCCTCTGCCCTCACCTCAAGTAGAGACTATTTTAAATGGAGTTTCCTAGAAGGCCCATCCAATGCTTTTCTGGCATCTCATTGGTCAGAACTGGCCACATGACTACTCCATCTGCAAGGGACACTGGGAAATGTTACTTTTCTGAACAGGTGGTCATCCCAACTAAACAGCCCTGGACTCATCCTGCTTGGATGCCCTTTTCCTTCGGGGGGATGCTGAAGGTGAGGCCGGTGCTGGCTCAGGCATAAGGACCACGCTGGGGCAGAAAAGCAGCTGCACTTCACGGCAGTCATGCCAGCCACGGATCAGAGGGCTCAGGGCTCTGCCAGCCACACAGTCCCGCCTGCTTCCATCAGTCAGCCTTTCCCCGAGTCACCCAGGAGAACAGCCTGTGGGCAGGTTCCGAGGGGCCTCGACACCCCTTTTCTGGCTTCCTGCACTTCACCAGGGATCCAAGCACAGGAAGTGCTTCTCTGCATTTCCTGTGCTTTGCAAAAGATCCTGTAGCTGCTCCAGGGCTGCGAGCCCCAGCCTGGACCATAATCCCTCCTCATCCTGGCACCTGCAGAACTGGGAGAGGCTCCCACCCTCCTTGGTGCTGATGGGGTTTGCCCCACTCTGCATCTCCATGGAGAACAAGCCAATGCTTCCCTGCCACAAGGCTGCTGTGTTCACCCGGACATGTCAACCCTGGGCTTGCTGAGTGCAGGTGGAGTCCGGGGGCAAGGGGTGCTGTGGAGAGTGTGCAATTCAAATCCCTTTGGATAGTGGTGGGAAAGTCGCCGAGCTAGTGGTTGCACGGTTCCATCAGTGTATGGGAAGCCATTGACTCGTGCTTTCTAATAAGTACACTTTGGGGCATATGCACTCCACCTCTACACATCATTAAGAAGATTTGAGTTTATAGCAGAGTCTGAGTAGTCTGGGTTGGCGCTTGGTGGGCACCTACTTAATAGACCCTCCAAAAAAATCACAAGGAACTGGGGGCAGTTGGGGTGCTTCTCAGTCATCAGCGAATTGGGGAAGAAGAGTGACAGGGCAGAGAGGAACCCTCAGCATCCCCTTTCCACGCCTCCCAGGAGGGCAGGTGGCTGAGTCCATCAGTGCGGCTTCCTCAATGTCTCAAGACAGAGTCCCTTGTGGCTCAATGGCTTTCCTCTGTGTGCTAGGTCAGGCTTCCCTGCAATCTCCTCTGGTCCTGACCCTCTTTTTTTAAATTTGTTTTTTGGAGGCACATCTGGTGGTGCTCAGTGTTTCCATGTGGGTTGCTGGGGATCAAATCCAGGTTGGCTGCATGCAAGGCAAGTACTGTTAATTCTGTACTGTCTCTCTGGCCCCCCGTTCATCTTACTAAAGACCATCCTCTGCCAGGGTCTTAGCTCCTTGGACTGAGCTTGGGTACTGCATGGAGAAGACCTAAGGGTGGTCAGCCAGGGTGAGCTTTATAGAACTCCAAGAGATGGGGTTTTGCTCACAAAAACAAAACGGGGTGCTCTGTGATTCTGGGCCATGGCAGTCATGAGCTCCCATGCCAACCCATGCGTGAAGGACAACCTGTTTCTCCCCATTCGATCCTGCTGCTCTCTAGGTTTCTCTCAAGGGACTCAGCAAAGTGCTTTCTCTTTGGTGTGGGTGGCTTCTTGAGGCCACTTTCGATGACCTGAACAAGATGATGAGATCTAAACAGTTTCTTACCAGGGGAACCAGGTCAGCACACGGGAGCAAGAGAATGGACAAGACTCCTAGACAGCAACCATGTCCCATCTTGGGTCCTGCACATTGTCTACAGGCCAGAATTTACAAGTCTAGCATGTAGACAGAAGGAAAGCACAGTTTATTTTATTACCAGCATGTATTTATTATTTTAATAAATTACTTAATAAGGGAGTCAGTGAGATGTTGCAACTCGTTCCAAGGAGAATCCAAAGAACAGACATAATTGCAGATGAGAAATATTGAACTGAATGAGCAAATGCGAGGGACAATGCCTTTTCCAGAGTGAGGGAGGGGAGCCAGCTGCAGGAGAGAAGCATGGCAAGTCTAAGGCAGAAACGATTTTGCTTTGCTCTTAGTCACCTACAATGTGTAAAATTGCAAAATAGCCCCGTGAAAGGCCAGAGTCCGCTGATCAGAAAGAGGATGCTTTAACCAGTGCATAGCTTCCCCCGAAGCACAACATTTTCCATGGGTAACTTCTTCCTCTTTGCTTGAATAACCAATATTTACCTTTGAAGATTCATCTCCGGCATGAAAGGGCCATATTTTAAACATTTTAGGTGCATTAAGGAGTACTTTTGTAAAAGACGGTAAAAATAAAAATTCCTAGCAAAATAACATGAGAGAAAATACAAGCCCTGATTTTTGAATTATTGGTTTCAAGAGACCTAAAGGCGTGGATGTCAGTCTGCAGGGCAGGGGTCTGAACGCAGAGAGTGGAGCTTGCCGTGGCTCCTCCGGGATGCATTCCCAGCTGCACCGACCACAGAGCTGACACACTTATGGCTGACCAGGTCCTGGGAAGTTGCTGTCTAATGCTTAGTGCACAGGAGCTGGCCTTCAGCTGTCCCTCCATCACTCCCTCAGGGAGTCCATACTTTGAGTCCCCATTTTTACAGTCCAGTCGAGGACAACAGACCTCAAACTCCTTGGTCTCCTCACAAAAGGAGTCAACCACTATAGAGGATGCTTAAAATAAACCCTTTCTTTAAACATGTAGTTTGTATTTATCAGTATCATACTGGAAGTTAAGGCCAAATACTTGAAAGAATAAGTATCAACTCTTTGAAAAATATCCATAGCGGGGCTGCTTCCTGTGGTCGGGCGCAAGGTCTCACGGACCTTCTAAAGGGATCTTGAGAGCATTAGGGGTCCTTGGACAGCACTTGAGAAACACTGCTCTAGCCTGACATGTAATGTCCCTTACACACACACACACACACACACACACACACACACACACACACACACACACACACCCCTACGGGCTTCAACTGTCCATTTTGCTTAGGACTTCAACACTTGAACCATGGGCTCCAACACTTGAGGTCCTATGTCGAAACCAAACACCATGGACACAAATTTCTATTCAAGCCAGGCTGGGCCCCTCTCCCGCCCGCCCCGGCCTCTCCTTCTCCTCCTCTGGCTCCCTGTCCTCCTCTTCTTCTTCCACTCTTGACTCCACTTTCCAGTTCCTTGAATGGACTGAGAACAGCCTTGCTGTGGAGAGCTCCGTTCCTCCCTCCAGGTCCTTTTCTCCCTCCTTCCTTATTAACAGAAATCCCATTTTGTTGGGATGACTGTGTATTCAGAGAAATAGCATTTCCCAATGTTCCTTGTAGATGGAGTGGTCACGTGGCTATTTCTGACCAATAAGATGCTTAGGAAAGGTACTGGGTGGGACTTCAAGGAAACTGCATTTAAAATACCTTGTATTCCATATGCCAAAAACAGTAACAACAAGTCTCACAATGGAGGTGTTACTGGTGCCCACTCAAGCAAATCAATGAACAATGGGACAGCAGTGTGGCAATGAGGTACATGAGGTAGGTCAGAGAGATAGTGTAGCCGGTAAGGGGCTTGTCTTGTCCCTGGTACTACATATAGTCCCCTGAGCACTACCAGGAGAGATTCCTGAGCACAGAGCCAGGAATAAGCCCCAAGCACTGCCAGGTATGTGACACCACCAATAGTGTACACATGACCCTTTTGTCCTTTGCCGTTTTTTATCTTTCTGCCTAGAACTCAGCCTAGGAGCCAGGAGGCCTGGGCCGTAGGGGGGGACAGTATGACTGAGGGCCAGACGGAGACTGGGGCTTTAAGGGCTTCATGGAACCATTAAAAGGGTCTTGATTAATTAGTGCCAGACTTCTGTTAGCAGAACAGTAGGTCCCAACAGCAGCCCGAATTAACAAACTCATTCATAGGTCCCCAGTCGTGTTTGGGTCGCTGTTTTGGATTCCTGTTGCCAAACACAACTCTTTAACGAGGCAAGATGATTTGTTTCCGTGGTGGGGTGGCGGGCGGGGGCGTGGGGGGGAGAAAGTGGGCTTGTTCATGAGGATTTGCAGCTTCCCTTGCGGCTCAACATTCTCGGAAGGTGGAGCCTCGACAGAGCCTGGGCTGGACAGAGGCCTCCACTCTCTGGAGACCCCTGACCTCCCCTGGGACTTCATATACTGGAGGGCTGAGAGGGGATGAAACGTGGTTGTCTCTGCTGCGTGGAGGCTGTGTGAATTCAGAGCCTCCCTTCCTGCCGCTAGCCCAGCAGGCTCTGGCGGGGCTGCCCGGCTCAGCCTCCTCTCCTCAGCTGCGCTGCCGTCTCCATCCGCCATCCTCTGGCTGCTGCTTCAGGAAGCAGGCCCTTCAGCTTTTGGGTGCTGGGACAGGCAGGGAACCCTCCCGTTCCAGGGGAGGAGGCTCCCCCGGACCCCCAGCGGACAGCAGTTCTGTGGTCAAGTGGCCGGAGCAGCGTCTGAGGGTCAGCTCTGCTTCCTGAGCAAGGCAGGCCTGTGAGGCCCAAGTGGAGGGCATCCCCTCCCACCCCCCGCCCCTGCCTCCGCTGCTCCTGCCCATCAAATGCCCTTCAGGGAGGGTCTCACCAGCAGGAAGCACTGCCTGGCCCGTGGCGGGGCCTGGACCCATACAGGCTGAGGGACCTTCGGGTGCGTCTGCCCCAAGGCTCCCGGGTTAGCGTGTGTGAGTCTCACCCACCCTGCTTCTGGGCCACCCTGCTGAGTGGGCCCTTCCCCCCTTCCCTTAATGGGGCTCCATGGGCTTTGGAACTCTGCCGGCTATCCCGTGAGCACTTTTCCTTCCCCTCATTCCCTGTGACAATGGCCGGGGAGTACCGACTGCAGGCTGATCATTCACTGTGTGCACCTTGGTGTGTGCACATGGGTGCACGTATACCTGTGTACATGTGTGCATGTGCAGCCGTGCATGTGTGCACACTTGTGTATGGGCATGCATGTATGTGCATTGTGCATGTGCAAGCATACGTGCATGCCTGTGCGTGCACAGGTGTGTGTGTTTCCGTGTGTGCATCTGTCTGTCTGAGGAGACAGGAGGGGAGGGAGGGAGGGCTGGAGCCTGGCTTTGTCGGCGATGGTATGCAGAGGAGTGGCGCGGCAGGTTCTGGAGAAGGTGTGTTAGCCGCGGCCCTGACCAGCTGGCCCAGGAACAGCGTGAGTCTCCGGGTCAGCTGTCAGGACCTGCCTGCAGGGTGGGGGGTCTGCAGTGGCAGGCGGGAGGGGCTGGGCGCCCTGGGCGCCAGGTGTCCTAGCAGAGTCAAAAGTCACTAATGGAAATAACCACCGGGGCATGATTTTTCATGCCCTGCTTCCAATCACAGACCTGTCATCCAAGAAGAAATTGAAGGGGAAATTCCATTCCCCGGTAAACCAAATGTGCCCCGTGGAATCCCAAGGCCTGTGGGAACACTGCTGCTTGCAGGGACTTGGGCGGGCGTTGTTTGGCTCTTGGGGCGGGCACTGGGTGCCGAGTGAGAGATGAGTTCATGGAGCAGGGCCTCCCACACAGGCCGTGACCTCCTTTCCCGGGGCCTGATCCCCACTCACGGGGGGAGCTGGAGCCCAGATGGCCTTTGTCAACAGCCCGGGGGCCTGGCGCCTTGTCCCCGAGGGTCAGGGGCCTGATCCACACAGGGGGCACGTGCCAAAGGGCAGAGAGGGAGGAGGGCACCAGGCACGCTGGCAGGAGACTGTCCTGAGCTGCCCGTGACCATGTTGGCTGCTTCTAACCTGTGAATCCTCCAACAAGCAGGGACAAGCTCCTGGCATTCCAGTGGCAGAAGTGGGATTCAGAAAGGTTCAGTGACTTACCTAAGGTCACACAGATAGAAAGTGCCTGTGGGCTCCACCACCTCACCGAGCCTCCCTCCCTCATCCTGTGGGATTGCTTTGCACCTTGCTTGTATGATAAGTCACCAGCCACAACTTCTCTTTTGGGGGACGCATGGGGACTTAGCAGGGAGGGGAAACCTGCCCATCTAGACATTCTTTTTTTTTTTCTTTTTGGGTCATACCTGGTGATGCACAGGGGTTACTCCTGGCTCTGCACTCAGGAATTACTCCTGGCAGTGCTCAGGGAACATATGGGATGCTGGGGATCAAACCCCGGGTCGGCCGAGTGCAAGGCAAACGCCCTACCTACTGTGCTATCGCTCCAGTCCCTCATCTAGATGCTCTTATTCTGTGAAAATGACCTGAGAGGTGGGGTCTCCAGGGGCTCATATTAGACATGGGCCCGTGGGCCTATGGGCTTTGCACCAGCCACACCCAAGCACCATTTACCCTTGAACCCCCTTTTCCTGTCCTGCACAAGCCCTTCCCCAGTGAAACCAATTCCCCCTGAGGGTCACCAGTGGTGTCACCCCAGGACTGCGGCTCACAGAGGTCAGCAGTGCCGAGGAGCCTCCAGGGCAAGAGGGGGGCAGCACGGGACCACCAACATTGTGAGCCACATTGTGGGCCCTTGTGGGTAAGGAAGGACTCTTCTACTTGGGAATCAGAGGTGGTTTGGGTTGTTTGTCGAATATTTGAGAAAGGCAGAGAACAGGGAGAGAATACATGCTATGGTCTGGCTCAGGTCCACACCGAAGGGGGCGTCTTCTCTCTGGTCTGTGTGTGCCTTGGAGCACCAGACACGTGTGTGTAATATTTGCAGCTGTGATTCTGTTCTCGCCCCCAGAAGGACTGTTTTTACTGCATACGGCATCATTGCTAAGTGACTATCTTGTTCCCCTAAGAATACAACTTGACTCACAGGGGTCATGGCCTGGGATGGGGCTCTGGGAGTCAGGTATGGACATAAACGTCAGGAGCAGCGTGACATTCTTTGACATCTGTTGCAAGGAGACAGTCACCTTTAAGGGGTGGTCATGTGACCCAACAAGGAGAACCATGCTCACCTCGTTGGAGTGAGGTGGGTCCCCTTGAGCACTTACCGAGGGAATGAGGACCCCAGACTCTGGCAAGGGAGGCAGAGTGAATAGAGCAGCTGACTGCAAATGCTCCAGAGGCCATTGCATGAGAAGAAAGTGAGATTCTTTTTTTCTTTCTTTTTTTTTTGCTTTTTGGGTCACACCTGGCAATGCACAGGGGTTACTCCTGGCTCTGCACTCAGGAAACACCCCTGGTGGTGCTCATAGGACCATATGGGATGCTGGGAATCGAACCCGGGTTGGCCGCGTGCAAGGCAAATGCCCTACCCGCTGTTCTATCGCTCCAGCCCCCGAAAATGAGATTCTTAATGAGGGTTCCAGAAGGTGAAACTGGAGACGTGGGGAAAAAAGGAGAAGGGAAGGGAAAGAGGGAAGAAGAAGTGAAGAAGGGATGAAGGGAGGAAAGGACGGAGGAAGGAAAAGAGGAAGAATGGGAGGATTGAGGAAAGAATGGAGAATAAAGGAGGAAAAAGGGGAGGAAGGAGGGGATGAAGGAGGGAGGGAAGGAAGGAGGCAGGGATGGAAGGAAGGAGGGAGGAAGAGAGTAAGGAGTGAAGGAGGGAAGGACGGAGGAATGACGTGAGGAAGATGAGAGAAGACAGGGCAGGAGAAAGGTCAGTGGTAAGCGTGGGCCTCACACAGAGCTGCCGGGCTTTGGGGTGATGAGGTGGGCTTTGTCCACAGAAGCCGACCCTGGTTTTGGGCATGTGGCTTCCTGAAGACTCATGTAGGTTGGCTGGGGCAGCTCATGCAACACCCCTCATGCTATGCAGCGAGCCAGGGAGAACCTCAGCATGTCATTTCTAGCAGCCATGGGTATTTGAACGTGTGCCGAACAGCCCTTGAGATTCATGTTCTTTGTCCATGATTTCTCTCTCTCACACACACACAACGTACAGGGTGCTGGGCTGTACGAGGCGCCTCCCTAGGGCTCAGCTGGCTCCCCTAGTCCTGCTGCACCCCTCTTCCTCCACGCTTCTGTGTTGGCCTTTTTATTGCTCTCACAACAGGGTCACTTTGCTTCTGCTCATCCCCCAGTCATTTGCACAGACCCCTCAGGGCTGATGGGGGGCTGGGGCTGTCCCCTGATGCAGGTGTGTCACCGTATCAGACAGGGTGTCAGTGTGGCCAGGGACCAGGCAGTGATCTGGCATAAAAAAATGCCTACAAGGCAATGTTGTCTCCCAGGTGTGTGCCACGTGCCATCCCTGCCATCCATCATCCTGTGATGATGCCAGCTGCTCCCTGGGATGCAGCTCGGAAGTGCTCATCTCCAGCGCTCCCTTGGCAGTCCTGAACAGGCTCTGTCTTCCGGCCGGAGAGTTGCCTCTCAGAGACTGTCTCCAAGCAGCTGGAGAACTGGAGGGTCATACAGGTGTCTAGCCAATGGACTCTGGAAAGTTCTCTGGAGGTAACAGCCAAGCAGACCTGGGTCAGGGGGCAGGATCCTGTGAGCGGGCACCTCTCACCTGCACCTTTCCTGCTTCTGAGTATGGGCAGTGGGCTGGCAGTGGCAGAAGCTGCCTATGAGGGACTAAGGGATGGGCTCCTCTGGTTCTGCCTCCAGGCCCATTGCCACAGCAGTGGGACCTGCGGAGGTGGACCCACCACTAATACACTGTTGGGAGCATGCAGTGACTGGGCTGTGACATCCACAGGCAGCAGAGTTCCGGAAAGGGTGGATGTGAAGAACTGCTGTCCACAAAGCTTGTTTCTTGCTCCGGGAAGCCTGCTTCTCCCCATGGCCTGCTCTCCCAGCCCCGATGGCCCCTCCCCTCCTGCTAACTCTTCTCTGCAGAGGAGACCCAGGGAGCCTCCTGCACCATCAAGTCCTTCCCCCAAGCTGTGGGCTCTGTTCCCCCTCTTGGAGCCAGAAGCCAGCAGGCTGAGGTTGGGCTGAGGCGGGGGCCCACCGTCCTGGCCCTCCTCAGCCACTACTCACACTTGCAATTTCTCCTTCCCCAAGCCCTTGACGGCCAGGCCTTCTGGGCGAGTCCCCTCGCATTTGGCGGAGGTGTCCTTGCTGCTGGCGGGGGATGAGGGTGAGGCTCCTGTCTCAACCCCATTGTCCGCTCATCCTCTTACGCTCCAGACGTGGCCCAGGGACCAGCCTCCCTCCTGCCCACAGCCTTCCTTCACGCTGGACGCCGGCCAGGGGCAGCAATTTGCTGAGATGCCTTGTCTGCTGTCTTCTCCCTTTTGTCTTCATGAGCAAACCTTGTTTTTTGCTCCTTTTTAAATTTTGATAAAATGATTGAATGTGAATTTGATGCATCTTAATTAGATTCTAAGTCCAACTGGAAGCCAAAGCAATGCATTTATATTCAGTAAATAGTACTGAAAATCTTCTCTCTTTTTTTTTAAATTTTTTCTTCCTTCCTCCCATCCTTGTGTCCTTATTTCCATGAGTGACATACTATGAACATGAAGATAGTCAGGGTTTATTCTGATTTAGTAGAAAATAGTAGAATGGTAGAATACTTTTTACTATTAGTAGAAAACTAATAGTAGAATAGTAGAAAACTTTTTTTCTTTTTTGGCTTGTTGGGTCACACCCGGCAATGCTCAGGGGTTATTCCTTGCTCTGCACTCAGGAATTAACTCCTGGAGGTGCCCTGGAAACCATATGGGATGCTGGGAATTGAACTCCCGTTGACCATGTGCTAGGCAAGTGCTCTACCTGCTGTACTATCTGCTTTGACTTCAGAGGTAGGAAATTTTTTTAAAAACGATACCATTAACAATGTTTTTTGAGCACTGACGACTGTTATATACTGTTTTAGGTGTTTGACATTAAAAGAAAATAACAGAGAAGCTGCTGTCCTTGGGAAGATTGATCCACACTGGGGAGCTGGTCAGATAGTACCATTTTAAGGGGTAGAGGAGAATGTTATGGGTACTGTTTGCTTTTCACGCAAGTAACTGTGAGAAGCAAAATGTGACTATCATCACATTTAATGGCTGGTAAAAGCAAATCTCTAGCCTCCTCCTCAAGATACACTGGCTATAATTTTTGTTCCCAACCACCAAAGCTCTACTCTGTGGCCAGCACAATTTCTCTCAGATAAATGGCTCTGTGCTTCATGTGGGCACTTCCTGTTGACAGTCTCTTTGGGTTCATAAATCTTCTGTCCACCGTGTCGTTTCCCCTTATTAGGGAACTAAGGTTAAAGACCATACCTCAGCCCAACCAGCCATTGAGCTCGGTGAACACAAATCGCAATTTTAGTAAGATTCAGCTCATCTTGACTTTGTACTAGTATCTGGCATAAAATTGTTCTGAAATTTTGGTGAAAAAAAAAAACCTGGTTTATTTCTATCTCCTCAACTCTGAATGTTCTCCCACCTGCTAGGTTATATCTCAGGACGACTACCTGATTTTTTATGGCCCAGATGCTAAGAGTGGTTTTTATGGATGAAAGTTTGAAAGCTATTTGATGAATCCCTAATAGGTGAAATGGAATCTCTCACTCAAAAGAGTTTTTTTCTGGGCTGGAGAGAGAGCACAGTGGGTAATGCACTTGCTTTACTTTTTTATTTTCCCCCATATCCACCGTCCCTCTGTGATCTTCAGTATCTTTGTTTATTTATTCTTCCTTGCCATGTCCTTCTCCCTGGCTAGTCCTGGCCACTGGCTTGTGCTCTGAAATGGCAGGAGTTTTCATCAACTTACCCAGGAAAGGGTCTTCTGGAACTTTTGTTTATCTAGACTCTATGCTTCTCTAAGGATCTAAAAAATTCTTTAGCTCCACCCCAACTTACTGTTTTTCTCCTTTCAGGTGTTGTGGCAGGAACACTGGTTTGCCAGAACCTTCTATCTCCCCCCTGGTTGTGGAAACCTCCCTCAGGTAAATCAGATGCAGCCTCTTCGGCTTAAATTGCAGTTTCCCACTGACCTCGAGATTAAATCCTGTCTTTGCGCCCAGGGCTAGTCCCGAGCCCTCTATTCCTCTTCACCTTCCTCACCCTTGCTAACCCCGCTGCTTACTGCCCTCTCACCTATATGCCAATGCTAGTACTTTGGTGCCTGCCCCTTCCTGGACACTGCTCTCTCAGTCCCAGCAGCTCTAGGACCCCTCTGAAATGCCCTGAACTTCCCACTGAACAACCATCATGGAGCCCTGCGGACTCCAATCAAAGGTGAACTTTTCCGTAGGGTTGGTTGGGGTGACTCTCCCCTGCATTTCTGTATTGCTGAGGGTTTCTGGATGTGAGCCTCTCTGTGGCATGGAGCTCCCTAGGGGAAGGTTTGGACCTTGAGCAACTCTGCATCCCAGCACCAGAGGCTATTCCTGATGGTGCAGCAGGAGAGATAGAATGAAACTAGGGAGAGAGGGAAGGAAAGGACAGAATTAGAAAATAAAAAAAAAATCAGAGAGAGAAGGAGAGAACAGCAGCCCACCTTAGAAGTATGTTTCTGTCGAACCCAGAGGTCATTCTGATTTAAGAGTCTTTCCAACCCCCTGGCCAGGGGCCTCTCTCCTCTGGGGCCAGGACGAGCTCTGCCTGCTTTTTGTAGGAGTCTGTTCCAGGTCCCTCTCCTATGAACCAACCCACCACCACGGCCCTCCTGTGCTTTATTTGGACAAGCTGGGCAAGCTGGGACTTGCTCCCGGCCTGGAAACTTCTGCAAATAGTGTGTGAATCCCAGAGTGGAAGGGGCCAGGCTGGCCGGAAGGGTGGGTCCTGCTAGGAGTTTCTGAGCTCCCTTTTGAGGGCAGCCCAGGGTCCACCAGACCCACAGAGCAGGACAGGGTCAGCTCAGTCCCCCTCTAATGTCCTAGGCCATGTTCCTGGTTGCCGGGAACCAAGGGTGGCACACAATCTCTCTAGCAGCGGACTTCCTTTCCAGAGCTCTTCACAGCGAACAGTTTAGCAAGCACATCGGTGTGGACGGCATCTCTGGGTGTTCTCACTCACTTCCTTCCCCAGGAGAATGGGACCTGGTGATGATTACCAAGATGATCAGGATTTGGTGGCTGCTTAGTCCTCCTCCCACTGGGCTGGAACACTGCTGAGCCCTTTGGTCCTTCTCCTGGGGCACGGAAAGGCTGGCCACAAGGATGCTGGTTGGGCCTCTCCACCTCTGCCTCCCACAGTTCAGGGTTTGCTGAGGGACAGCTCTTGTGTGTGTGTGTGTGTGTGTGTGTGTGTGTGCGTGTGTGCACGCACGCATATGTGTGTGTCTACATGCATGTGTGCATGTATGCATGCATGTGTTTGTGTATATGTGAATGCATGTGTGCACCAGGGAGTCAGCTGATAATAAGGCTTCAGCCATGTCAGTGTGTTTCTAGAAGACTAGAAGGTGGGAGGGGACCATTTTCATACGGGATTGCAGAGCCTCCTGGGAGAGGGAGTCAGCTGTCTTCAGAGGAGCTGTCACCTGTATTTGTCGCCTGCTCGGTGTCTCCTGAGCCTGTCAAATGTGCAGCTTAGGTGACAGGATATTTTCAGTGAGACCTTGGAAGCATCCTGGTGCAGTCACACAGCCTCCACGTAGTCTCAGTGGACACCAGGGAGGGGCCCGCTCCTTCCAGCACAGAGCACAGAGGGCTCAGTCTTCAGGCTCTCATGCTAGTGCCCAGGTTGGCACTGCAGAATTGCTGCGCTTTCTTGTTATAGCAGTGGATGGGGGAGGCTGCAGGAGATGGTGCCAGGGTACCAGGGTGCTGAGTCTAGCCAGGGCCTCAGTGGCATGCAGACCAGGCAACAAAGGAAGAGAGGAAGAGGAGGAGGAGGAGGAGGAGGAGGAAGAGGAGGATAAGGAGGAGGAGAAGGTGGAGGAGCTGGAGGAGGAGGAGGAGGAGGAGGAGGAGGAGTAAGAGAAGAAGGAGGAGGAGTAAGAGAAGGAGGAGGAGGAAGAGGAGGATGAGGAGGAAGAGAAGAAGGAGGAGGAGGAAGAGAAGGAGGAGGAGGAAGAGGAGGATGAGGAGGAAGAGAAGGAGGAGGAGGAAGAGAAGGAGGAGGAGGAAGAGAAGGAGGAGGAGGAAGAGGAGGATGAGGAGGAGGAGGAGGAAGAGGAGGAGGAGAAGGAAGAGGAGGAAGAGGAGGAGGAGAAGGAAGAGGAGGAGGTGGAGGAGGAAGAAGAGGAAAAGGAGGAGGAGGTGGAGGAGGAGTTCATTCACAGGACATGCTCACCAGCACACAGTAGCTCGACAAACAGCAAAAAGAAAAACAGTCCCAGAGCCATTCCATCCTGGTGGAACCAGACAGAGCAGGAGGGTGTGGAGGGCTGCTTCCACGTGGCAGGGTCCACCTGGCATGTAGGAGCATATCCACACCTGCCCTCAAGTCAGAAACCCAGGGTTGAATGAGGACAAGTTCTGTTCACCAGCTCTCCCTATGAGAATTACACCCAGGGAATCTCATTTCCATAAAGGTGGGGGAGGGAGGATTCACCCTATGAAAGGTCTCCCCTAGCAAGAAAGGGACTCTCATTCATTGCTGGTGTGAATGCCAACTGGTCCAGCTTTTTGGAAAACAGTCACGGACATTCATCAAAAAACTAGAAATTGAGCTTCCACGAAACCTAGTAATACCACTTCTGGGAATATACCCGGAGTGCCAAAACACACAGCAGAAATGCCATCTGCACTGTTCGTTATGGCACTGTTCACAATAGCCAGAATCTGGAAACAGCCTGAGTGCCTGAGAACAAACGACCGGTTAAAGAAACTATGGTATATCTACACAGTGGAGTATTGCACAGCCATCAGAAAAACTGAAGTAATGAAATTTGCTTGTAAATGGATGGACATGGAGAGTCTCATACTGAGTGAAATGAGTTAGGAGAGGGACTGATGTAGAATAATTGCATTCATTTGTGGCACATAAAAATATAATATGATACTAATATCTAAGAACAGTGGAAACAAGGGCCAGGAGGATTGGTCCACTGTTGGAAATCTGCCTCATTTGCTGGGGAAAAAGGCAGCTGGGATAGAGAAGAGACCACCATGACAATGATGATTAGAAATGATTGCTCTGGATAAGAACTGTGGGCTAAAAGTAGGGAAAGGAACAAACATGATAATCTCTCAGTATCTGTATTGCAAGCCATAATGCCCAAAAGGGGGGGGAAGAGAGAGAGAGAGAGAGAGAGAGAGAGAGAGAGAGAGAGAGAGAGAGAGAGAGAAAGGAGAGAGGGGAGAGAGAGAAAGAGAGAGGAGAGACAGAGAGGAGAGAGAGAGAGAGAGAGAGAGAGAGAGAGAGAGAGAGAGAGAGAGAGAGAGAGAGAAAGAAAGGGAAGTTCCTGCCAAAGAGTCAGGCCGGTGGAAGGAAACTGGGGACATTGGTGATGGGAAATGTACACTGTCGGAGGGATGGGTATTGGAACATTGTGTAACTAAACCCAACCACCCAACCATGAATAGCATTGTAACTCTGTATTTCAGGGTTGTTCAATTAAAAAATAAAGTTCTCTCCTCAGAGTTACTGGGAATGAAGTTCTAGCTCCTGGGCTGCGTTTCTCCACCTCTATGCCCTAATACATGTTTCTACCTGAGTCAGCACGTGACTTAGTGATAGAGTACGTGTCTTGTACACTTGAGGCCCTGGGTGCCCTTCCTGACACCACACACAAAGATCCTACTTGTACGTCCAGAAAACCAGACTTACTTTCTGGAGAAGAAGCATCTGAGAGCTTCTGGAACTATGGGGGGTACTTGGTCGAGGGAAGACAGAGATGATCCCACAGCTGCATTGTTTGTTCTGGAATCTTACTGCCACTCTGGACAGCGCTGAGCTGTCTTAGAGAAGATGGGCTTTGCTGAGCAGAGCCTCTCACTCAATGCTTGTGGGAACAGGTTACACGGAGCACAGTTATCGGGTGCAGGAAGCCTTGTCCGCTTTGTTAGTGCTATTGCTGCTTTGTTATAGATAGAAACATAGTTCATTAGCCATGTCATCGACGGAGAGTCGGTATCCAAAAGCTTTTCTGGCCCGGGGCGCTGCTTTTGGCAGCTTTTTTTCTTTCTTTTTTTTGTTGAATCACTGTGAGGTAGACCCTTACAAAGCTGTTTATGATTGGATTTCATTATTCCAACACCCATCCCTCCACCAGTGTATACTTCTCCGCACCAGTGTCCCCAGGTTCCTTCCCATCATTCCTACCCCCACCCCTTTCTTGCCTCTATGGCAGGTGCTTTTCTTCTCTCTCTCTCCCTCTCTCTCTCTCTCTCTCTCTCTCTCTCTCTCTCTCTCTTTCTCTCTCTCTCTCTCTTCCCACCCTCCCTTTTGGGCATTGTGGTTTGCAATGATACTGAAAAGTTATCAAGAATATCCCTTTCCCTACTTTTAACCCCCAGATCTTGTCCAGTGTGATCACTCCCAGCTATTATTGTCATACTGGTCTCTTCTTTGTCTTACCTACCCTCAGCCCCCCACACACTTGTGGTTAGTTCCAACCATTGACCTCATGGCCCCTGTTTTCCCTGGCCATGGATATTAGTCTCCTACTATACGTTATTTTTATATACCACAAATGAAATTTGGCCACTGCTAGTCTGCCTGATGTAGCAGCTGCAGGGCTGGTGCTGAACTAAAAGGGATTTTTGGTTTTGTTTTGTTTTGTGTTGTTTTCTCACATCCCATAGTTCTCAGGTCTTGCCTGAGTCTGCACTCAGGGATCACTCTTGGTGATGCTGGGGCAGGTGGCTCATGGGGTGCTGGAGATAGAACCCAGTCGTTCACGTGCAAGGCAAGCCTCCTGCCAGCTGTCAGCTCCACTTAAAGGTTTCTTAAAACTCTGCCCCCTTCATCTTTCCTCACAGGGGGCTGAATGCTAACAAGGGTTTTAATTTTATTATTATTATTATTATTTGGTGAAGCAAGATAGTTTTTATTGAAATTTATTTAGAAAGATGTGAGGGGAGAAAAAGGAAGAAGTGTGTGAGGGAGAGCACAGACTTCTCCAGAGTTGAAATAGGCAAGCAAAGAGACAGAGACGGTGAGACACACGTTCAAGGGAGAACACGCCTGATGAGGATTTTTTAAATTAATTTATTCTTTTATTGAACCACCATGTGGAAAGTTACAAAGCTTTCAGGTTTAAATCTCAGTTGTACAATGCTCGAACACCCATCCCTTCACCAGTGCACGTATTCCACAACCAAGAATCACAGTATACCTCCCCCCCGATGAGGATTTTTAAGTGGGCGCAGTGTCTGTGACCTCCTCCAACTCAGCCCCCAGCATGAGCCGCCCATATCACACCCAGTTTTTCTGAGTGGAAGGAGACCGTGGTTTACGCATTGGAATGTCCATCCACCCCTTAACTTGGAGAAATAAAACTGCTGACAAGCCCAGCTCACTTGCATCCTTTGTGCATCAAGGGCAAGGGCTCGGCAGCTGTGGGGGTTCCCACACTAGCCCTTTAGGAGTGGAATTAGTTCTTCTGCACCAGGAATGGGGAAGATCTGGGATAAAGGAATTCAGGCTGTGGGCCCAGGAGCTCTGGGGTCAGAAGCAGGTCTAGCTTCTCGAAGGAGGACAAGCTATTTGGAAAAGGGAGGCAGGCGCTCTTGACCGAGACAGGCAGGAAAGTAGATCTCATAGGTGAAGCTCGTTGTGATGGGTGTGTGTTTGAACAGATGCTTAAGATTTTTTAAAAGATAAATATTTACTGTCACTGTCATCCTGTCATCCAAATGCTCATCGATTTGTTCGAGCAGGCACCAGTAACGTCTCTCATTGTGAGACTTATTGTTACTGTTTTTGGCATATCCAATACGCCACGGGTAGCTTGCCAGGCTCTGCCGGGTGGGCGCGATACACTCGGTCACTTGCCGGGCTCTCCGAGAGGTATTTATAGGTCTCATTCCCCTGACCCTGAAAGAGCCTCCAATCGTTGGGCAAGACAAGTAAGGAGAGGCTGCTAAAATCTCAGGACTGAGTGTAATAGAAATGTTACTGGTGCCCACTCGAGTAAATCGATAAACAATGGGATGACAGTGATACAGTGATCAATATTTATTTAGCAGATGAATGAACCGGTTCCCCACCCCTCCACCATCACCTCCCCTCCCAAACTTGATATGTCGTGAATTTACTGAGGGCAAAGACATCATATAGACTTTTTGTTTGGGACCATGTCTGGCTGTGCTCAGGGCTTGCTTACTCCTGACTCTGTACTCAGGGATCACTCCTAGCTATGCTCAGGGGACCCTGTGGGATGCTGGGGATTGAACCCCAGTTGGTTCTGCATGCAAGGCAAGTGCCCTACTGTCTGTACTTGCTCTCCAGCTCTGGAACGGGTGCTTTTTGAATTTCTAAACTTCCAAAGCTCTGGACTGAGATTCTGAGCTGGATGTCTGGGCACAGGGGGCTTCTGAAATCTCTGAGCTGCTGCCTCCCTGGGGCCTTAGAGAGCTCCAGGTGGCCTCTGTGCCGGAATTCTGCAGCCCTGGGTCAAGGTCAGGGCACACACTCTCTGCCCCAGACTCAGGCTCAGAGATGACTCTTGGAACCACGGGAGTCAGTCGTACCTCAGGAAACTTTAATTTGCAAAGATAATCAGGACATTTCATAATCCAAACAGTGTGATTTGGCTGATCACACTGATTAAGTGGATTGTTAACTGAGTGTCCCCCAGCTCCAATAAAAGCTAATTTATTCTGAACAGAGCCCTTTCACCTGTTTGTTCTGTTTCTTTCTGTTTCTCAAACTATATGGCTGGACTTTAATTTATTTCTGTTCTCAGGCTTTAGATATCATCTATTGATTCGCTATTTCAAGATTAGGATTTAGGGCTGGGACTTAGTACATGTCATAGAGTGCATGCGCGGTCATACACAAAGCTCTAGATTCATGTACAGGTACTGTATCCACAGCCCTGGCCAGCTCAGGGAGCGACTAGGCACCCCTCTAACCCATCCCTCAATTCCTCTGGATAAGGTCTTATATAAAAATATTAGCATTTTGCTTATACACATATGTGCATGTGCTCACGTACATACACACACACACACATTCTCTCTCTCATTCCTCCCTTCTCCCAATCTGTTTATATTACACTTTTTGATTAAATAGATATTCAATGTTTGCAATAGTATGACCATAAATATAATCAACAATTAAGCAGCCTGTTGTTCTATGATTACATTTTCTTTCTTGAACTTACTGCTGATTTTCTGGGGAGTCTGGGCAGTGGGTGACTCTCGCTTTTCACTTGCTTAAGCATCTTGTCTCTCTGTGGCCCCATCCCCAGATCCTATCCTGAGTCACTCACTCACTCTCCTTCCCGGGACCATCCTTCCTAAGCCCTCTGGGTCCGGGCTGCCCTGCAGACTCCTGCACATGCGTGCCTGAAGTCCTTTCTACACTTCACCCTGCGGGATTCCTGGGTCCTCGTTCCTGTCTCTCCCCTTTCCTGACTCCCTCACCGAGGAAATCACCAACCCTGGGGCCTCCAGAGAAAAGCACACAGTTCTGCCACATTGGATGGGTAGAGTTCCCGCCAAATATTCTTCTTACCAGTTTGGAGGCCCTCACCATGAACTTTGAGCCTATGTTAGCAGTTCCTGTTAGAGGTCTGAGACCACTCTCAAATATGATTTCTCAGTGAAGAAATACTGGTTTATAACATTATTAAGGTTTGGATAAATGGAGATTATCAGGCATGGCTTGATCTTCTTACATTCACTCCTAGAATTCAATTTCCATTATCGTCATGCAGTTGACCCCCACTAACTGCTCATTTCTCTTCCTTTTAATACCATTTGGTTCTTGTTATTCACAGGTTTGTCTCTAGCTGCTTTCTTTATGCACCATATGAGTAAATCATATGGTGTCTTTCTCTGGTTTATTTTACTCAGTATGATATTTTAGTTTCATCCAGGTTGTTGCAAATGACTGGATTTCATCCTTTAATGTATATATACACACATTATATATAATAATGTATATGTAAACATTACATTATATATATTATAATATATATAAATTATGAGTATTTCCATTGTACATAAATTCCACATCCCTTATCTCATTTATTTGAAAATTTCCGCTCTTTTCTTCCCTCTTTCATCCTTCAGTGTGTACTATTTTGGAACTCAGCGGCTGATTATTCTATTTCTTATCTGCTATTAAAAATTTTTAAAAAACCATGTTTTACCCAAAAGAAAATATCCTTAATTCTTTAATCTTCTTGTTACTGAATATTAAGTCAAAATATTTAAATATTTCATACAACTCTTATTCTCTTATTCTACAGAAGTGACCTTTTATTCTTTCTTTTTTTTTTTAATTGAATCACTGTGAGATAGTTACAAGCTTTCACTTTGGTTACAATCTCACAATGATCAAACACCCATCCCTCCACCAGTGCACATTCCCTACCACGAATATCCTGGGTATAGCCCCCCTTTCCCACCCTCCCCCTGCCTCTATGGCAGACAATATTCCCCATACTCTTTCTCTACTTTCAGGTATTATGGCTTGCAACACAGACACTGAAAGGTCATCATGTTTGGTCCATTATCTACTTTTTTAGATGGCATGCATCTCCCATCCCAACTGGCTCCTCCAGCCATCATTTTCTTAGTGATCCCTTCTCTATTCCATCTGCCTTCTACCCTCGGCTCATGAAGCAGGCTTCCAGCTATGGGGCCCCTGGTCCTTGTATCTACTGTCCTTGGGTGTCAGCCTCATGTGATGTTATTTTATACTCCACAAATGAGTGCAGTTCCTCTATATCTGTCCCTCTCTTCTGACTCATTTCATTTAGCATGATACTCTCCATATTTATCCATTTAAAGCAAATTTCATGACTTCATCTCTCCTAACAGCTGCATAGTAGTCCATTGTGTAGATGTACCAAAGTTTCTTTAACCAGTCATCTGTTTTAGGGCACTCGGGTTGTTTCCATATTTTGGCTATTATAAACAGTGCTGAAATGAATGTATAGGTACAGATGTCATTTCTACTGTGCTCTTTTGCATCCTCAGGATATATTCCCAGAAGTGATATTGTGGGGTCATATGGAAGCTCAATTTGTAGTTTTTGAAGGACTGTCCATATTGTTTTACAGAAAGGCTGGACCAGTTGGCATTCCCACCAACAGTGAAGGAGAGTCCCTTTTTCCCCACATCCATGCCAGCACTGGTTGCTTCTGTTCTTTTGAATGTGTGCCAGTCTCTGTGGTTTGAGATAATATCTCGTTGTTGTTTTGATTTGCATCTCCCTGATGGCTATCGATGTGGAGCATTTTTTCATGTGCCTTTTGGCCATTTGTATTTCTTTTTTGAGGAAACTTCTGTTCATTTCTTATCCCCATTTTTTGATGGGGTTGGAGGTTTTTTTCTTATACAATTCTACAAGTATCTTGTATATTCTGGATATTAATCCCTTATCATATGGGCATTGGGTAAATATTCTTTCCCATTCTGTGGGCTTTTTCTGTATTTTGGTCACTGTTTCTTTTGAAATGCAGAAGCTTCTTAGTTTGATGTAGAACCATTTGTTTATGTTTGCTTCCACTTGCAATGTCAGTGCTGTTTTGTCCTTAAAGATGCTTTTAGCTTCAATGTCATGGAGACTTCTGCCTACATTTTCTTCTATGAACCTTGTAGATTCATGTCTGATATTGAGGTCTTTAATCCACTTCGATCTGACTTTTGTGCCTGGCATTAGACAGAATGACCTTTTATTCTTGTTTGGTATGTATGTGTATGTATGTGTTGTGTGTGTGTTTTAATCATCTCTTGAATTTTTCCCTCCGAACTTTGTTTCCTTCTTTTTCATTTCTGTTTGTTTGCACGGACTTGATCTAGTCGTAGCTTTTGCTGTTCCCACACCCCCTGATTGTCTGCTGCATGAAGGTTATGCACTGTGGGGTTCACAGCATGGAGGTGGTTGAGCAGAGATTTGAATATCTCATCGGGGGAAGTGCAAGTTACAGCGTGTTCTCTTGGAGCAGCCCTTCCAGTTTCCAGAATATTCTGCATTTTCCTGCCTGGATATAAATTTGACAACTGGTGGCCAGGGAGCAAAGCAGCATGAGAGAGAGAGCTGGTACTTTATAAGAAATGGCAGTATTCCCCTGGCCTGCATACACAGTGCCCATCTTATTCCATTTCTGTGGACAAACCTCTCCAGTTTCACATCTGTGTAGCATGAAGGAAAGGGTCTGATTCTGATTCAGGGAGGACAGGCTTCAGTTAGAACAATCTGGGTACACACACACACACACACATACACACACACACGCACACACACCACAAGGGTCAGGACAGTGCACCCCTGTCATGGTGAAAGGACTTGGAAGAACTACCCCTTCTTCCTTGACTGAGGCCTGCTGGTTCTGGAATGTTCCAGGCTCGTCTCCTCCACCTCGTTTTCCTGGCCAGCAGTGGGTTTGGGGCTGGTTTGTGAGAGACAGAGGAAGTCTGAGAGAAGCCTCCCCTCCTTGTCTGGTTGCGGGACAGGAGCTAGAGCACTCATCCTGTGACCTTGAGCCGAGCTTCTCGGAGGAGACACATGAATGCTGAGAAGGGCTGAGGTTGGAAGGAGCCTGGATCCAGCGGCCCCACTGCGCCCCGGCACACCAGGTCCCTGAAAGCCCCTCTTAGGGGAGGATCGAGATTTTTCTTGGTGGTCTGGATTCATCCATCTGTCTCCAGAGGCCTTCTGGCCTGCTGGGCATCTTTGGGAGTGAGTGAATGAGAGCTCTAGTCTCTGGGTGCATTCCTAAAGCAGGAATCGAGGGACAGAACCCCTCCTGTGTAGGCTTGGCTGGGAAGCCGGCTCTTTGGGCCACTTAGAGCTAGACAAGGGCCAAGAGTGGAGTGTGAGGTGGTCGTGTCTAGCACTTGGGGGCGTCTGGATGCTGGGTCTCAGCCCAGGATGCCAGTGACAGGGAAAACACATTCTCCCAAAGCCAGTGCCTGCTGTGAGGCGGAAGATTATGAAGAAATCCTAGACCTGGGTTTTTCAGACCTGTGTGTGCATCGAGCTGCTCTGGAGGACTGGCTAAAGCTCTGGGTCTCACCAGAGTTTCTGATTCAGTAATTCTTGCTGGGCCTTTTTTGGGGGGAGGGGATGGGGGCTTCAGGGGGGATATACATGGAAATGCTCAGGAGTTACTCCTGGCTCTGCACTCAGGGATTATTCCTGGCAGGGCCATATCAGATCCTGTAGATAGGACCAGGGTCAGCCGCACGCAAGGCAAGTACCTTACCCACTGTACTCTCTTTCTGGCCTCTGGTTGGGCTTTTTGATACTTTTTTTTTTGGCTGTTTGTATATCTTTATTAGAGAAAGATCTATTCAAATTCTTTGTCTTTTATTTATCAACATTATTTTTAAAATTTTTATACTTTATTTATTTTTAATTAGTGAATCACTGTGAGGGTACAGTTACAGATTTATACATTTTTGTGCTCATGTTTCCCCCATACAGATTTCGAGAACCCATCCCTTCACCAGTGCCCATTCTCTACCACCAGTAAACCCAGCATCCCTCCCACCCTCCCCAGTCCCGTCTCCCCCCACCCCACACTGCCACTATGGCAGGGTATTCCCTTTTGTTTTCTTTCTCTGATTAGGTGTTGTGGTTTGCAATAAAGGTGTTGAGTGGCCATTGTGTTCATTCTTTAGCCTACATTCGGCACGCGTCACCCCTCCCCCACATGACCTCCAACCACATTTTACTTGGTGTTCCATTCTCTGAGTTGCCCAGAATGAGAGATCAGCCTCCAAGCCATGGAGTCAACCTCCTGGTACTTATTTCTACTATTCTTGGGTGTTAGTTTCCTAGTCTATTATTCTATATTCCACAGATGAGTGCAATCTTTCTATGCCTGTCTCTCTCTTTCTGACCTATTTCACTTAGCATGATACTTTCCATGCTGATCCACTTATATGCAAACTTCATGACCTCATTTTTTCTAACATCTGCATAGTATTCCATTGTATAGATGTACCAAAGTTTCTTCAACCAGTCATCTGTTCTTTTTTGATACTTTTTATACTTCTCAGAAGTTCTTAGCTGAGGCCAATCTTGCCTGGGGACTGCTGTGTTAGAAAAGAATTTTTATTTGATTAGAAATTATGCTCTTTTTTTGGGTGGATGGGGAAGAGGAGATCAGCCACACCCGGTGATGCTCAGGGCTTACTCCTGGCTCTGGCTCAGGGATTATTCCTGGGGTGCTCCAGGGGACCATATGCAGTGCTGTGATCAAACCAGGGTCGGCCACATGCAAAGTGAGCACCTTAACCCCTATACTCCTTCTGGCTCAGAAATTATGTTCTTAGGGCAATGCAAAATGTCAATGGCATTACTGGGAGTCCCCAGAGCAGGAGAGGGTTCCAGACCCTCCGTGGGAGCTCTTGGGAGGAAGGGGTGGCATAGCTCCTCATCGTGCTAGTCAGCAGCTGGAGATTTCCTTCTGGTATCTGAGAGAACATGGCTGACTCTGGGCCTGAAGTAGAATAACATATGGCATGTTCAGGGAAGGGGGTGATGTCAGGAGTGGGGCGCAGATGGGAGAGGACAAGAAATGAGCCCACTTCTCAGGTTCTCACCGTCTCCACAGGGAGGGTGACATCGGGGTTCTTTGAACGTCCCCTTTAGCAAAGGGGCATTTGCCAGCACTGCTCAGGCCACAGCCCGTTACTGGCGAGCTGGAACAATCCTGGCGATTTATCATCATCTTTATATTTAATTAAATTGCTGTCTCCTATTTAATATTTTCAATTAAGCTCCTAAAAGCAGATCTTACTTATAGATCTAAGTTTTACATTGTAGGTTCTTTCAAAGGCTTTGCCACGGCGCTTTTTTTATTATCACTATTAATCCCCTATAATAAATCACATCCACTCCAATAATGCTGCCCTGGATGCTTCCCCGACTCTTGTCTCCTTCCACGTTTATTATTGACTCAATTTATGTTCCTTTAAATCGGCTTCAGGCTGGGTGGCAATACTCGCATTTACTGACCAATCAATTTGCATTTGCTTTATAAGATCCCATTAATTACCGTGTCAGTTCTCTTGCAGGCCCGGAAGGAGTACATTCCCAGGAATTCCCTGCGGTCTCTCTGGCCGTATATTCTCAGGAAATGGTGTCTTCAGGTTAGGGTCAGATGTCCCTATTGTCTGGGGTTTTCAGCAGTATTTTTTCACAGGAAACTGGCTTTCTCAGACACCTTCGTCTTAAAGGTACAGCCCTTTCTCCAGCATATCCCCCTAGAAATCCTGCAGTGATGCCACAGCACTGGGGTTCTCTGTCTGTCTCTAGCAGGACATCTGGAAGCACGGGTGCCACTATTGTGGCAGAACTGGGCTTTCCAATGAGCCTCAGATCCACGCCCCATCTCTGGGCAGAGTGTGAGCACACCTGGATTCGGTGCCTGTCCTCTCACCTAATCAAAAACCCTTCCCGGCTACTGTCCTCCCAGTAGCGTGCACAGCCTTCCCTCCTCCTAGTTTCTGCCCCTCCCTTTGGAAACTAACCCCCTTGTCTGGCAGCCAGATCACTTGACTGGTTGGTGGTCACAGAGGGAAGGTGAGGCCAGACACCTGGATCCTCTCAGTAGTTCTCAGGTGTAAGAGAAGGGGTGCAGATGACAAACCTGGGTGCTGGTCAGGTGAATCCCGTGTTTCAAACGTGCTGTCCACAGAGCTCTTGAAGGGCAATCTGAGCTGTGCCTCCCCTCTGCCCCTGTCCACAGACACTGGGGAGACAGATGAGGCTCATACAGGGTGGGGGGGAAGGGAATAATGATAATGCATTAGAAGGTAGCCCAGTTGGGGGCCAGAGAGATAGCACAATGGGTAGTGCACTTGCCTTACATGCGGCCAACCCAGGCTCAATTCCCAGTATCCCATTTTTTCCCCTGAGCACTTCCAGGAGTGATTCCTGAGTGCTGCGCCAGGAGAATTGCTGTGTGTGGCCACAAAACAAAACAAAACAAAACAAAAACAACAACAATGACAAAGAAAGCAGCCCACTCGGTGCAGAGTTGGAAGATTGAGTCGCGTGGCAGCTGGCTTTGCCGGAGGCACCCGCCCGGGCACTAAGTAGCTTGCTGAGCTCTTGCTGCTGAATTCCCAGAGTCACTCCAGCTGTGGTACTCAGTCACCTCCAGCTCTCCGAGGTTGCCCAGCAGGGATGGGGGGGTGTCCCCTCAGGCCCTGCCGAGTCCTGAGTACTCACAGCCCACACGTCTTGTCCCTTATGCCTTCCTTGCAAATCCATTTCCTCCCTCCTGAGTTGGGGAAGCCCTTACTATGGAAAGGCATTTCAGTGTGCCTGCATCTCCTTCTGCACTCTGACCCCCACTGATCCCTCTAAGTTCCTCTGCTCCCGCAGTGGCCCCTCCCTGTGCTTTCCCCATATGTCAGCTCGGGGTTCCGGAGCTGCTCCCATCAGATGAGACGGGAGCACACTGCTGCCGCCTTTCCTGCCGGGATCAGAACCTCTACTTCCATTCATGCCTCTTAGTGCTGACTGCTGACCCAGAGTTTCAGGGACTGGGCTGAGCTCTTGACACATGACGCCTCTGGCAGCTTTTTCTCACCGGCTGAGGGCAGCCAGGCCCACTCCACCCTCCCCACAACCTTCTCCTGAACATCCTCCCACCAACTCCCATCCACTTCCCGTCAGCCCCTAAGGCATTGCTCTTCTGGACATGGTACTTGCAACTCTTTGGGGATGCCAGATCTTAAACTCACCTTAAACCTCAGAGTCAGAATCTGCATTTTATCAAACCTCCAAATGAGCTGTAAATATCTCCCAAGGACAGAGCTCTTTTGTCCAGTGCAGTTATTTTTTTTTTAACTAATTGAATTACATCATATATATATATAAGCTACACGTTTTTGCGTTTTTGTATGATAGTGCTCCCCCAACCCCATATTTATCTAGTATCAAAATCTGACTTTATTTATTTTGGTTACACCTGGCTGTGCTCGGGGCTTACTCCTGGATCTGTGCATAGGGATAACTTCTGGAACAGTCAAGAGACCATAAATGGTGCCAAGGATGCAACCTGGCTTGGCTGAGAACAAGGCAAGTGCCTTGCCTGCTGTAATACCTCCCTGGTGTTACAGTCTCACCTTAGATAATTTTTGCTTTCTTAATAAAAATCCTATGCCTGTTACCAGTCAATTTTCGTTCCTTTCCTATAGTGTCCTCCCAGCCTGAAGCAGTTACTTATCATTTTCCTGTGTGTTTGCCTCATGCTGGACATTTCCCATGAAGAGAATCAGTGTGGTGCACTGCGTCTGACTTATTTCTCTGAGCATAGTGTTTTCAGTGTCCACCAGGTCGTAGAGTTTTAGTACTCCATTCCAATAGCAGTCCACCACATTAGCTCATGCACCAACTCTGTGATCTATTTTGAGTTACATGTGTCTGTGGTGTGGAGGTAGGGCTGCAACTCTATTCTCGTACATGTGGATATTCAATTGTTGGCCACCATTTGCTGACACTGTTTCCCCCCCCCCCCCACCCCTTACTTGATGGATTTGGCACCGTTGCCAAAGGTCAAATGATTATAAATTTAAATATTTATTCTTGGATTCTCAATTTTAGTTCAATGATGTATTTATTTGTTCTTCCTCCAGTACCACAGAATTTTGATCACTGTGATAGTGTAGTTTTGAAATTAGGAAGTATGACTCTTTCAACTGATTTATTTTCAAGATGATTTTGATCACTTAAATTTTGACATTTTGACATAAATTTTAGAATCAGCTTTTCAATAGCTGAAGAAACTGCACTTGGGATTTTGATGATATAGCACTGAATCTATAGTTTACTTTGCAGAGGATTGCCATCTTAACAATACCAAAACTTTCAAATAATACATAATGCGTGTTTTCATCTACTAAGACACTTCTCAATGCTTCTCAGCAAAACTTGCATTTATTTTGTTAATCTTATACCAATCCTTTATTATTCAATTTGCAATAGTATCAAAAGGAAGAGGTCCATTCCTTTTGATAGGATTATAGAATTTGGGGGGTGAGGGTGTTTGGCCATACCTGGCAGTGCTCAGGGCTTACTCCTGACTCTGTGCCCCAGGATTACCCCCAGCAGGGGATGATATGAAGTAGCAGGGGTTCTGTATTGGGGAACTGAATCCGAGGCAAGCCTGTGCAAGGTAAGTGCCCTGTCTGTTGTTTTAACTCCCTGGTCCCAGGGATTATTTTCTTAGTTCCAATTTTAAGTTGTACAAATAAAAATTACTAGCATGTAAAATAGGTTGATTTAATAAATAGTGGTTAGTATACCTTGCCACCTTGCTGAACTCTTATTAGTTCTAACAAGATTTTAGTGAATTTCCTATGATTTCTGTAAGCAAGATTGTGTTATTTGAAAGTAGTTTAGTTCTTTTTCCCCCAATTTTTCCTTCTCTCTCTTTCTTTTTTAATGGGGGAAGGATGCGGGAAGGGGTGCATACCTGGAGATATTCAGGGCTTACTCCCAGCTTTGCACTCAGGAATTACTTCTGATCAGCTTGAGGGGTGTGTGTGTGTGTGTGTGTGTGTGTGTGTGTGATGCCAGAGATGGAACCTGGGTCAGCCATGTGCAAGGCCAGTGCCTACCTGCTGTACTATCACTTGACCCCTTGTTCTCTCTTTTAGTCAACCTGCCTAGATTCTCTAGTACATGTTAAATAGAAGTGATGAGATCAGGTAGCCTTATCTTTGTGGAAAACTGTTTAATCTTTCATCATTTGGTACGGTGCTATTTGGGTTTTTTCATAGACATCCTTTAACAGATTAATGGAATTCCTATAAATCCAAGGGTACTGATTTTTGTCAATATTTTTACTATTTATTTAAATTTTCTTACTGCATGTGTTTTTTAGTGCATTAATTTGGACTGGAGTGATAGCACAGAGAGTAGGGCAGTTGCTTTGCATGAGGCCGACCTGGGTTTGATTCCTCCATCCCTCTCAGAGAGCCCGGCAAGCTACCAAGAATATCCCGCCCGCCTGGCAGAGCCTGGCAAGCTACCCGTGGCGTATTTGAGATGCCAAAAACAGTAACAACAAGTCTCACAATGGAGATGTTACTGGTGCCCGATTGAACAAATCGATGAACAATGGGACGACAGTGCTACAGTGCTAATATGGTTTATTTTATTAGTTAATATTTAAAGGCTAAATCTGCTTGCATTCTTTGGACAAATCCTACTGGTTTATGATTTGTTTCTTTTGATGCAACTAATTTTGGTTTACTAATATTTTTGTTGATGGTTTTTACATCTATAAATATTGTTTTATTTATTTTGTGATGTTTTTGATACTAGAGAAATACTAGCTTCATTAAGTTGTAAAGTATTTCCTCCCTTTCTAATTTTCCTGGAGTTTGTAAAGGATTGGTGTTAATCCTTTTGATTGTTTGATAGAATTCATTAGTGAGTTTCTCCGGCCTAGAATGCTTTTCTTTCAAGGCAATTCTATAGCTACTGATTTAATGCCTGAGCTTGTCACAGATTTATTCAGATTTCCTATTTCTTCTGTTGTCAATCACTATAAAATGTGTCTTTCTAGGAATTTCGCTATTGCTCTTACATTAACTAATTTGTTGACATGTAGTTGTTTATGGTGTCATTTTTATAAACCTTTTTATTTTTATGAGGTCATTACTCCTTTATTCTTGAGTTTAATGGTTTGACTTTTTTCTGTTTTCTTGGTCAGCCCATCAAAAGGGTTACCAATTTTGTTTTGCTTTTGAAAAGCCAGCTTTAGTTTTATTGATATTATCTATTATATTTCTACCATCTACCTTATTAATTTCCAGTCTCATTTCGATTTTATTTCTTTGATTTGATTTTGATAATGTCCATTCTCCTTTTTTTTCTAGGTCAGAGTTTTTTTTAGTCTGGAAATAAGAAGCAATTTTGCTCTGAAGTGCTAAAAGGAAAAATAAAATATGTTTCTGGCAAGTAGTTCAGTAAGCGTTAGTTCCCTTTTATTTATTTGTCTTTATTACTTTGAGCCTATAAATCTATTCTCTTGCTACCAATGTAAATTTTGATATTGTTACCAAGTGGTCTTCAGCATGCAACCCAGCTGTGTTTTGCTGAAAATCTGATAAACATGATTTCGAAGTCTCCATCCAAGATGTGGACGAAAGCAGTGGTACTGGGAAATAGCTGATGGCATCGCACTGCAAACCTCTTCCAGATGGACATCGATCTGGGAGTCAGAGTTCTTTGGGCACA
The DNA here is from genome assembly GCF_027595985.1 of Sorex araneus. Taxonomy (NCBI): domain Eukaryota; kingdom Metazoa; phylum Chordata; class Mammalia; order Eulipotyphla; family Soricidae; genus Sorex; species Sorex araneus. Next base: position 280,366,066 of record NC_073303.1, on the reverse strand, counting down.
GTGGTCCCACAGTAAGTCCACCCAACTGTCCGCATCGCCCCTGCCAGATGTTCTGCTAAATCAACGCTGTCAGTGGTACTTACCAGACCACTGGTTTCTGACGGAGTCCTCGGGCTGGCCTTGGCCTTGCCTGTCTCTTGGCTGGGCTGGCCCTGAAGTGTGCCACACTGAATTCCTGGCTCCCAATTTTTCATTCTGTCTCTCCATCCCTGTCTGTGCTCAGTGGGTAGAGTATACTTTCTACCCTTGACTTTGATTTGACCATAGGATTTCCGTTGGCCAATGCCTTATGGATGAAAGCTATTGTGTCCATTCCGAGTCTAATGTGAAACCGTCTTCCATGTTCCTGTTCAAGCTTATTGCTTGAGAACTTGCATAAGCTAGTTCTCCAGGCCACGGAGGATGAGAAATACATGGAACGAAGCTAGGTCCACAATTCTAAGTTTTGGAATAGTCCCTCTGGCTAATACAGAGATCCCTGAGAGTAAGTGATTTTGTTTTTAAGCCAAAGAATTTGGGGTTGACCTGTTAGGAGTTGTACACATGGAGCTTTTCCAGATGAGACAAGCGTTGGTGGGGCCACAATGAAGCTGAGACTATGCTCTGAATCGGTGGAAAGAGCTTTGGACTCAGGACGAGTTAGGCGTTGAATGTCTTACCAACCTTTAGGAGTGTGCCTTTCCCAAACTGCAGCTTAGAGCATCTCGACAGCAAGCCCTCCTCTGCCACTTTTCTGGAGGTTGATGCATACCTAATGGGCGATGGATAGACGATAGGTGTTAGAAGCATTTCCAAATCAAGAATCACTTGAAAAAATTCCAAAATATTTGGGGGCAGGAAGTCACTATGGTCATTGAGATCAGCAGCGTGACTAGTGGTCCTGAGGAAAGAGTGCTCCAACAGGGCAACAGCTTGGATCCTACGGCCTTAGTGACACAAAAGCCTTGTCTCCTCACAGCCTATTGAACATCTTTCTTTTCCAGCCAAGAAATCAGGGGATGGCGAGTGTTTTAGTCTTTTGGCCCAATGGTGAGGGAAGTATTAACTTCAGGCCCCTCAATTTTCAGGCCTCTTTCAAAACGTTAGCCAGGCCCTCCTGAGATATTTGCACACATCACCTTTCTGCTTTCATAAACTTGCAAAGGTGAGGGTTTCAAACTGCAACCAAGCTCCATTATCTCATCTGCTTCTCTTCAGCCCAGGTGGCATGGCACTGGGAGCCAAGAGCTTTTCTAGCATCTGGGAAGGGGGGTTGAGTTGGGCTGCATTTCGTTTGGGTCTAGTGGGATATATTCCATGGTTGCATCACTCTCCATGATGTCACCACTGGCCTCCTGTTTAGGAATGCTTCTACTGCTCAGTTTGTGAACTCTCTTGGCACGTAATATGCATGCACCACGGCCCCTAGTTCCTGAAGTATGTGGGAATGCAGGGGCAACAAGCTTGAAATACATAGAGACTGAGAGAAGGACACTCTTCTGATGATTAGGCATACAAATAACAAACAATACATTCAATTCTCACCGATGCCTGGGAAACAGGAAGTTCACTTATGCAAAATAGACTTAAAAGGGCAAAGCACAATGATTGTTCTGCTTATATTACTATTATTCTATTATCCTTTCCTACCTTTGCTAAGAGAATCCTATAAAATAGAATTGGCCAGACCTTCTGTACTATAGAAGCCGGTTCATGGCCGTATCTCAAATCACACGTACAATTGCAGTAACTCACAGATGAGCAAAACTTGGTGAAAACTTTCCTAAATCTGACAATCCAAAATGTGTGAATCATGAAAGGTGAAGTTGAATGAAATTTTTCTAAGTGATCAATAATGTCAACTGAATTATAACCAGCTGAATTCCAAGTAGCTGACCAAGAGGAAAGTGAATTTCTGTCTATTCTCTCTGGAGAAAATATTACAAAATCATTTTCATATGGAGACTTAATCAAAGAGCTGCATCTAAAAACCAAAGGAAAAATACACTGCAGAGACATGTCATGAAGCAAAGTACTATTTTATAAATTATGGGTTTTTTTTATTCTGTAGTGGGTATATAAAGTTGACATCACTTTGAAATTGTTATCGTTGTATTTATCATCATCAAACTTGTAATTGGCTTTTATTTTCCCATTCTAAATAAAGATTTAAATAAATATATAAATAAATAAAATAAAATATTTGCATAATGTAATATTTATATAATATTATGTAGTCATAATCCACACAATATGATTAGTTAATAAATACTATATAGTCTATTTTAAAACAAAATACACAGTAATAAATGATATTGCAAACATTAAAGGTGATATATTAATCATGTATAGATATACTAATAATCATATAACATATGAGGTATATTATAAATAGTAGAAAATGTTTATGTTAATACACTGTCACTGTCACTGTTATCCCATTGCTCATCGATTTGCTCGAGCGGGCACCAATAACGTCTCCATTGTGAGACTTGTTGTTACTGTTTTTGGCATATCGAATATGCCACGGGTCGCTTGCCAGGCTCTGTCATGTGGGCAAGATACTCTCGGTAGCTTGCCGGACTCTCTGAGAGGGGCGAAGGAATAGAACCTGGGTCGGCTGTGTGCAAGGCGAACGCCCTACCCGCTATGCTATCGCTCCAGCCCTATGTTAATACATGTTAATAATATAATAACGCAACACATATGCAATCATATATAATATTTTAAATATATAATATTGCTTAATATAAAATAAAGATATAACTCAAATTATTTATATAGAATATGTTAACTTATGTCATATATATCATATTCATATATAGCATATCATATATTGGCATAGGAACATTTGTTTATTTATTTTTGAACATTTATTTAAAGGCATACTTCTTCATTTGTGCTTGTATTTTGGTCACTTTTTTCTTAAACCATGTTCTATTATATCAGGTTTGACCCCTAGGACACTTGCTCTACGCAGCAGGCAGAGGGTCAGCAGTAGCTTCTGGGGGGAGGTGACGACCCTCCCAGGGACTCTTGGGGTTGCCCTGGAATCCTGTTCCCTCTTGCTGGGGCGCTGGGTTCCCAGCTAGGGCTGAGCTCCGAAGGCCCCCGGGTGAGCAGAGGCTTTTTTTTTTTTCCACGGGAACACCATCTTCCCAGGCTAAGGCGAGTGCGTCCAGCCAGGGGGCTGCCCCACCCTCCCGCTCTTTCTGGGCCTGGCCTTGCCCTGCTCTGCTCGACTTTTTAGCAAGTGTCTAAGCACTGGAGCTTTGCTGTTACACAGCCACTTGCTAGAGGTGCCAGTGACACTGGAGGTGAGGACAGTGCAGCGGGACAGCTGAGAGAAGGCAGCAGATCCAGGGCGCGCTCGCAGGCCAGGTCGGCAGGGAGCAGGGCAGGAGGACCGGGCGGCTGCCTGCTGCCTCCAGCCCCGGGCTCCGTCCTCTGGGCCCTGAAGGTCAAGAGTCTGCAGCAGCCTGGGGGCATCGCAAGAGTTAACGACAATGTCTGCTGATTATTTTAAGCTTCACTGAGGAAAAGACATTATAAATAGCTGAGACCAGGGCAGATTCAAAGGGTAAGTGCATTGATAGCCTTTTCCCCTTCCTAAGATTTCTGATGTTTCAAAACAAGATTATTTCGGGAGTGCATCTATTTTAATTCAAAAGATTCTTCTTTGAACACGTTTCATGGCGAGAGAACCTGTCTCCTGTCCTCCCATAGCTTTTTCCACGGACCGGCAAAGCTCTGGTTTCACACACCTCGTGCCGGCTGCAGGCCTTTCAAAACCCTCTGGGCACTGCCAGGCCATCACTCAGGTTAGCAGAGGCCTGGCTTCAGGTCGGCGTGACATTTTAATCCCCAGGGTCCTCCTTGTTTACCACTTGACAGTGGGTTTCATTTTGAACCAGCTGCTTGGTCAAGCCTCTAGCTCCTGAAGTCACACACTCACACACACACACACACACACACACACACACACACACACACACCCCCGCCAAACCACACACACAGAGGCACACACCCATGTACGCGTGCACACACATGCATGCACACACGCACACACATGCATGATGTATGCACACACTCTCACCAGGCAAGCACCATGACCACCCGCTGTCATGCCAGATTGGCACACATTTTTTTTTTTTCCTGCAGCACCCAGGCAACAAGACACCCTCAAAGGCTGGCACAGGGCAGACGCTTGACCTCAATGCAAGGGCTAGGACATAAGGGCAAATGGACTTTTCTGGCCAGGCCCAGGATGCTAGCGGCACTGTGCTGGGCCTCCAGGGCCAGATGCTGAAGTCAGGGACAGCTCAGATTCCCAAGGCTCCTCTTGCTCTCACCAGGATTAGCACAGGGCCCCGCGGCCGGGCACGGGGTGACAGCCTTCTCCTCTTCCAGGCTGGTTGCATGGAGGGCTTTGCCAGCACTTATTTTTAAAAAACGGCGTTTGTTATCTTGCAGGCAAGTCTTCGGCCTGATCTCTCTCTCCTGCGCCCCCCTTCTGCACTCCTGAGGCCCTCAGAGGGATCTTCGCAGTCTCCTGTTCTGCTCTCTGTAGAAATGAGAAATGGATGCACTGGTTCCAATAGAGAGATTGCGGCTGTCTCCGGATTTTGCTTAAGCCCCAAAGCCCAGTTTGCAAAGGAGAGGGTGATAGAATTCATGGCTTCTCACCTGGTGGAGAAGTCTTGGCCTAATAGGGAAAAGGAGGGAGGGCGGGTGTGGGGGGGGATAAACCCATTTCTCCCTCCTCCAGCAAGAGCTGCTGTTTAATGAAGATGAATTCAGATTGAACAGTGTTCACGTTGTTGAATTATGAGTTTGATTCAGGTGGGTGATCTGTTAGCAAAACATAGGCCGGGAGATGAGTTGTTTATGTGCTGGGCAAATGCAAATTGATGATTCTCCTCTCCCGCTGAGCTGAGTGACTTTGACAAGGCCCCGGCCACTCACCTCTCTATATGCATGGCTGCAGCCTTCACCAGCCCCCAGGGGTAGATGTGGAAGGAGAAAGACCAGAGATTATATAAAGAGTCAAGTCAATGTGAAGAAATGATAGAGGGCAAGATTCTGAAGTGTTATAAATAAGCGTACTGTGGAGTCAAATTGGGTCCTCAAATAGAAATACTCATATGGCAGCTTAAAAATTCCTTGGATATTTATGGATGAAAGGCTATGATGTGTATGATTTACCTAAAATAGTTCAGAATTGTTTATGTCTTGATGTGTGTTTGGGGGAAGAAACGGGTAAACAGATGAAACCCGGTTATCGAAGTGCTGAGAAGTGTTGGCACTGGGTAAAGGAAAAACGGGGTTTCCTTTTGTACTATCCTCTCTACAAAGGCTGATTGGAAAATTTCCACAATTTGAATCCTCCCTAAACCTAGGAAATATTTTTTTCATCAGAAATATTAAGTAAACTCTGAAGCAAGGAAGCAGCAGTTTCAAATTTTCAAAAGAGAAGGTACAAAAGAAAAATACGAAGGCCCAAGTAGAGAAATTGCATGAGCAGACAGCTGGTTCCGTCGTGGCTCAGACAATGAGAAACGCTGTTCAACCTTGCTGGAACCAGGAAAAGGCTGTAAGTGGGAGCAATAGGTTTTCTTTTTCTCTTTCCTTGCAGGGAGCAAAGATTTCAGGCGCTAGGCCCCTCCTTCGCACGAGTCTGTGCGGGCTGGGGAAGCAGCTGGCCAGAGTGCATACTAGGACAACTTTTTGGAAGGCAAATTAGCAATGTGATTTCAACAACCTTAAACTTTTTCCAAAGGATTGAGCCAGTAATTCCACTTCTAGGAATTTCGCCTAAGGAAATAAGTAAAGACGTGTACAGTGACTGGTGATTTACGGCGACACTGACAGTGCAAGCATTATTTAGAGCAGTAGAAGTACCTGGAACTATTTAGTTAGGTTTTGGACAGTTTGTTCATGTATTCCACTAACACGTATCAGGATCCTTTTACATGTCACACACAGGAGAGACAAAGATGAGGAAGACGCTGCCCAGTTCCTCAAGGAGATGACAGGGCCACAGACAAGTGACAGAGGCACTTACATCATGATTGCACTGCAAATATTATAAACAGAAGTGGCAAGGGAAATCATTGCTTTCAGGTAAATGCAGGATATAAAATATGTATATTATCTAATATAACTGGATTAACTTCTTACTTCAGGGATAATAACTCATTTTGTTGTTGGTTTTAGGCCGCACCTGGTGGTAGTCAGGGCTTACTCCTGGCTCTTCACTCAGGGATCACTCCTGGTATGGCTTGGGATATGGGGTCCCAGGGCTCAAGCCTGGGTTGGCCTCAGGCAAGGCAAGCACCTTCCCCTGCCCCATACTATCTCTTCAGCCCCATGTAAGAGATTTTTTTAAAGATTAGTTAAATTTTATTTTTGCTTGTTTTTATGGGTCACACCAGCTCACTGCCCAGGAATCACTGTTCAGGGGACCACAAGGAGCTCAAGGAATTGAATCAGAGTCAACTGCATATAAGACAAGCACCTAAACCTTAGAGCTATCTCTCTGGCCCTTGATGAGTGGGTTTTAAAAATAAATTTTATCAAGGCAACACTGACTAATGCTATCACTTAAGTTTCAGATGCACAGCATCGTATGTGCTGTATTGTGATCACTCAAAGACTAGTTTCCACCTTGATTGTTTCATCCTTAGAACTTTTCCTAAATTGCCAACTTTGTCTTGCTTTGTCTTTGGGCCACACCTGGCAGTGCTCAGGGTTTACACCTGGCTCTATGCTCAGAGATCCTTCTTGGCAGTGCTTAGGGGACTAAACGCAGTTCTGAGATTCAAACCGGGTTAACTACATGCAAGACACCATCTCTCCAGCTCTAAATTGCCAAACTTTCTCTAGAGGAAAAAAATTAACCTTACACTTAGAATAAATAGCCATACACAAAGAAGAGTGCTACATTTTGCTGCATTAAATCATGAGCTACATGTCTTATGACACACATATACACACAATATACAGACTACAAATATCATCTCACTGAAGTCACAACATCAGAGTTATATTTTGGTTTTGACTGTGAAAGATATTTGACTTGTTCATTTTTATCTGAGTGTTATATATTCATGTGGCTCCAAAGCGCGGCTCAGTGAACTGCCTCATTACCATCTCTGTTTCCTCACCACCATCCCCTATCAGAACACTAGATTCAACTGCCTTTATTACGTTCTGTGTATTGCTTATGCAAAATAAGCACATAAAAATATTTTTACATTCTTTCTTTCTTACATAAAAAGTAGCACATTATATACACCATTTCCTAGCTTGCTTTCTCACTAAAATAAAGCCTGCTTGTTCTTAGTGCGAGTATTAAAGAGTGTTCTCATATTTTAAGCCCTGCATAGCATTCCACTCTGTAACTGTACTGTGATCAGACAAGTCTAGTTCTGCTGCAAATGAGGTACACATTTGCCCCCCTATTTGCATGGCTTCTAAAAGGATGCAATCTACACAGAGATGGAGTTTACAATTTATTTCCTCTACTCCTCTGAATGGCTTCGAACAAAGTCTGCTTCTGAGGTGTCCTTTAGATCAGACCCTCTCTGGAGATGGAAGAAGTCTCAGAGGAGTTTGCTGAACAGCCATAGTTACCAGCTAGAACTAGAAGCCAGTTCTGGAAGGGTCGGAGCTAAATGAGGAGGGAATCATCAGAGATGGAATTAGAGAAGAGATGGGGGACATCTCTATTTTTGGACCAATGTCAAACTCTTAGGAGAGATACAGGCCACTACTGACCAACCGGGAGCATGGGAGTTGTGGTAGGTTGTGAACCAATGAACTGGGAGGGCCTTTGAGGAACTCATGCCACTGACATAGATCCAATTATTTGGTAGTGAGCAAGGGAAGCCCCTCATGGGCAGTCAGCTAGCTGTCTTTCTTTGAGGCAACCCTGGTCCCCCATTCTCCTGTGGGATTTCCTGGTCTGTCCCGCTGCTGAGGCGTCATTCTTCAGGTATGTATGTGAGTGGGGACAGAGGGCAGGCAGGGTGGTGTGTGCATGGGATGTGCTTTGGAACTGTTGCAAGGGCCCAGATGGGAGCTCCAGGTTCCAGGCTCCCTTAGTCTAAAAACCAGTGACGATTGTGTTCTCAATCCCTGGATTAAGTGCTCCTGGGGCCCCTGAGAGAGTGTGAGCAGATAAGAGGCAGAGTCTGAGCACCTCAGCTCAGTAGAGACCCCACCTTTCCAGGCTCAATCTCTCTATAGGGGATTGGGGCACATGCAGGTCCATTTCTCCTCACCAGCCCTGGGCAGCCACTTGGGTCTCTGCATAGAGGGAATCGTGGCTACTCTTCTCTTAAACGCTCTCTCTAGGACCAGAAAAACCTCAAGGATTAAAACACACACACACACACACACACACACATTCCTGCGTTCACACAGGTAATTACTACAGGTGAGCCTTGATCACTGAGCAATGAATGGTCAGACCTGACCATGGGGCTGGGCACCACAGGAGCAGCCACTTGAAAAACACTCTCCCTTTTTTTTTTAATAAGAATTTTTATTTTATTGAATCACCATGTGGAAAATTACAATGCTTTCAGGCTTAAGTCTCAGTTATACAATGCTGAAACAACCATACCTTCACCAGTGCCCATATCCCACCACCAAAAAAAAAAAAAACCCCACACAGTACAACTCCCATCCCGACCCCCCCACACACACGCCTTGTAACTGATAAGTTTCACTTTACTTTCTGTTTACTTTGGTTACATTCAGTATTTCAACACAAACCTCACTATTATTATTAGGAGTACCCCACTAGTCAGACCTGTTGTGAAGAGATATGAGGTTTTGGATTTCTGTACTTTAACAACTAAGTCCAGGGAGATTTCTTCCAGATATTGGATCATTGCAAGCTTGTAAACCCCATCTGTGGTCGTCATAGTATGGCAGTCCCCACGCCCTTCATCCTCGGAAAGAAAGAGGCAAGAGAGAGAAATACCTTTCCCCTCCTGGGCGGGCACGGGGCCACAGCTTAGTTCTCAGGCTGGAGACATTCTGCGAGGAGCTGCCCATGCCGAAAGTAGTTTTGCTGGGTCTGGATTCACGCTCGTGCAGCTGTGGAGAGGCCGCACACATGTGCGGCCCCTGGGATCACATCTCAGAGGCAGCCACTCTCCCTTTTATAGTTATTCAAATTTACACCAGGAAGAAAGAAAAGGTTCAAATAAACGATCTTATGTCTCAGCTAGATAAACTAGAGAAAGAGCAACAAATTAATCCCGAAGCAAGTAGAAGGCAGATGATAAAAATTAAGTGGAAATCAATGAGATTAAAAATGAAAAGGATACAAAGGGTCAACAAAACCAGGAGTTGGTTCTTTGAGAAAGTAAACAAGATTGACAAACCCTTAGTAGTTCACCAAGGATAAAAACAAAATAAATAGTATCAGAGAAGAAATAGAAGTTATGACACCTAAAGAAATACAAAAATAATTGTAAGAGGTTATTATGAATAACTTTATGCCACCAAGCTTGACAACCTAAAAGAAATGGAAAATTTCACAGAATCATATGAATTCCCAAGATTGTACCAAAAGAAAATATAAAACGTGAATAGACCACTTTCAAATAAAGAAATCAAAGCAGTAGTTACAAAATCTCCTCAAGAGCAAAAGCCAAGGTCCAGATGGATTCACTAGTGAGTTCTACCAAAGCTTCAAAGAAGACTTAGAGCCTATATTCTTTTAGTACTTCCAAATTATTAAGGGAACAAGAACCCTCCCTAATAGCTTCTTGAAATCAATATTACATTAATACTCAAAACAGACAAAGACACTACTAAAAAAATTATAAATCAATATCCCTGAGGAACACCAATACAAAGATTAATGTTCAACAAATCTAGTGAACATAATCCAGCAGTATATCAAAAGAATTATACACCATGATCAAATGGGGTTTATATCTGGGAGGCAGGGATGGTACATTATGCACAAATCTATTAATGAAATACACCATATCTACAGAAGGAAAGACAAAAATCATATGATCATATTAATTGGAAACTTTGGACATGATCCACATCCATTCATGATTTAAGCTCCCTTTTGCCCCTCCCCCAAATAGGGATAGAGGGAACATACCTGAGGTCAGTAATGGCCATCAACAATATCATACTCAATGGTAAAGTACTGAAGGCCTTTCCTTGAGACTAGGCACTGACAAGGATGCCCACTGTCACCACTCTTATTCACATAATTTTGGACGGCTTCACCACAGCAATACTACAAGAAAAAGTTATCCAAGGGATCCAATTGCAAAAGAAGTCAAACTATCACTATTTTCAGACATGATAATATACATGAAAACCCTAGAGACTCCACCAAAACACTCTTAGAAACAATAAATAGCAGGCTACAAAATTAATGCACAAAAATCTGTGGCACTCCTATATGCAAATGATGAATTAAAAGCAAAAGAAACTAAAAAGATAACCCCTTTTAAAATAGTGCTTCAAAATCTCAAATACCTAGAAATCAACAAGGAAGGTGAGAGCCTTATGCAGTGAATCTTATAAATCACTGCTAAGAGAAATAAAATGAAATGAAATGAAAAGACATTCCCTGTTCATGGATTGGAAGAATCAACATTGTCAAAATGACTTTTCCTCCTGAAATATTATATAAATTCAATGCAATACCCATTAACATTCCAATTTCTCCAAGCTCTTTAAATACTTAGAACAAATACAACTGAAATTTATATGGAACCACAAGACTCCCCAAATAGCTAAAGTAGTCCTAAGGAGAAAAAAGATAGGGGGCATTACATTTCCCAGCTTTGAACTTCACTACAAATCTATAATAATCAAAACTGCATGGTACTGGAATAAAAATAGATATGCAGACCAATGGAGCAGAATGGTGAGTCCTGAGTTAATCCCACAGATTTATGGACAGTCATAATCTAAGACAAAGGAGCTAAGTATATGTGGCGGAGCAAATAAGATCTTTCAGCAAATGGTGTTGAGAAAATTGAATAGCCACATGTAAGTAAGTGAATCAGAACCGCATCTCACAACATTCACAGAAGGAGACTCAAAGTGGATTAAGATTAGACCAGAATCCATAAAATCTATTGAAGAAAACGTTGACACAACTCTCCAGGATATTGACTACAGAGACGGCTCCAGCAGATGACCACAGAGGCAGTCAATGAAAACAAAAATAACCCCCTGCAACGACTTCAGGGACAGAGGGAGGCAACGGGAAGGAGGGTGGTAGAGAAGACCAGGGCGGCAGGGGTCTGGGGAAGATCATGCGCTGATCCAGGGTATCCGCTCCTCTCTCAGACTGTCCCGTGGGGGGCTGCAGGGAGGCGGATAACCCCTGCCCCCGCCCTGAACGCCTTCCTGCTCCTGCCCCTTCCAGTACACAAACAGGTGCTCAGAGACATGTAAAGGGCAACAACAAAGGAAAATGAGAGGATAAGAACCCATCATGGCTGGAACCCAGAGCCCAGGAGGCTAGGCAGACAGAGGGAGCAAGGACAGACAGACAGACGGAGCTGCCAGCCCTGGGCTGCACTGGTGAAGGGGAGGGTGCCCTGAGAAGCTAATGGATCAGGGTGCCCCTGGCAGCAAGCCCTCCTGCCGTTGGTTGGTGAATCACTGCTCCCCTCCCCCAGCTGTAGCAAATGGGGCACGGAGGCAGGCGGCTCTTCAAAGCCAGGATCTGAATGACACCTGACCACCTCCCCAGCTTCCCCCAGGGACAGCTCTGCAATGCGGGCCAGGATGCTAATGGGATTTGATCTCTCGAGAGTTCTGTTAGCATCCTGAGCCAACGTTCCTGACCTCACTCTCCAGGGCTCCTTCACACCACAGTGCTTTTACCCAGGACGGGGGTCAAACAGTGATCGAGGCTACCTGTGGCTGCAGGCACGGCCTCTGGCTGCAGTCTCTGCTAGTAAGTGTCCCTGCCCCTGTGGGAACCTTTCAGAGTAGTGACCCTAAAGGCCTTCCCTCGCTGTTCCTGACCCTGACACCTCCAGGGCAGCATTACTCCCCTCACCTGCCTCGAATACCCAGTGATGAGAGGGGTAAGAAGGGACCAAAGAGAACCAGGGAGGTACTTTGGGGTCATTCGGTGCATCTCCAGAGCCCCTTGGGCACGGAGAGGTGGGCTGAATTCCTGGGGATAGTTCCAGACAGGCCCGCCTCTGCAACTGGCTCAGGACCCCAGACAAGCAACGGGCGAGTGCTGTGGGCAGGTGACTGGTGTCTCTCCACCCAGAGGAGGCCGGAAGAAGGAAGATTGGTGTCCTGGATCTCACTGGCTTTACCCCAGGTGTGGCCCTGTTCCACTCTCCTCCCGAGGTCTGTTGTGAGTGGGAAGCCAACTCTTAGCGTGCTGGCAGATGCATAGGTATGTGGCCTCACCAGCATTAATTCCCTGGGAGAGAATTCTTTGCGCTGATGGAAAGAATGCGGGACAATTTTCAGGGTGGTTCCTGCAGAGAGGGCTGGGCTGGGCTGGGCTGAACAGGGGGGCAGGACAGCCCCTCAGAACTGGGAATCACTTGGCAGTGAGTCTCGGTCGCACCATGGCCTCATCCCCACCTGTGGCTGCAGGCCCGCAGGGAAGGGCGTCTGCCCCAGGCCAGGGCTGGGGCGATGCTGCAGCTGGCCGGGAGCCCCGCGCGCCTCTTCTGCCTCCCCCTGCAGTGACCTGCGTTGCCCCCGGCTGCCCGCCCTGCCCGCCAGATTCAGAGCTGCTGCCCGGGCACGATGTGGGCCTGGCAGAGGCACAGCTGCCGAGAGGATGGGGCTGTCGGGGAGTCCAGCCACGAAGTGGGAGCAAAGGTCACGGGCTGCTCTCTGCCCTCAGCCGTGCCTGCAGGTGGGCGAGGGGGCCCCGGGGTCCCGCTCTCGGGATCTGTCCTCTCCATCTGGCTGTCCACCTGCTGGCCAATGTGGGGCCAGCGGCCACTGGCCCTGTGGTCCTCTGAGCCGACCTTTGTGTCCAACCCCATCCCTGCTTGCTCCCTTTGCAACGTCAAGGAGCTATTTACAGTTTCTCGTTGTCTATATTTATCCTGGCTCTCTCCTCATTGTCTGCTGCATTCGGGGCCTTTCCCTGGGGACTGGTCACCAACCCAGGGTCTTCCGGACAAGCTCCCTGCTGGCTGAGAGTCCCCTGACACCGGGGAGCCTCACGAACGGTCTGTGATATATCACTTGGATCCAGCTGGACCCGCAGTGCTATCCCCTGGGGCTCCGTACATGGTCGGCAGAGGCCTTGGCCACGCCCTTGGAGCCGCCTCCCCGTGCTCGCCTCATGACTCCTTGGATGCCGGCTGGTTTGGGCACATGCATGTTTATGGAAGAGGACACGGAGCTGGCCCGCTGCCGTGTTCTGGGCTCCCCCTACCTCCCACCCCCCCACTCCCGGCTCTGCCTCAGGCCCCCGAAGAGGAGCAGAAATGAGTGAGACTCGAGCGAGCACTTGTGTGGTACTCTTGGGACACCTGCAGCTCGAGGCCTGGCCCCGGGCCTCACAGACAATGTGAAATGCTCCTTTCAGTCTGACGGAAGCGGGGTGCAGCGGGCTCTGAGCCCCAACACTGGCCATCAGGCGGGTGCACACACAGGAGCATTGCTCAGGACCCGTGGTGGCGGCGGCGGGTGACGTCTCAGTCTCAGGATGTCCTGAGAGCTGGTCCCCCCGGGGCCCCAAGGCTGACTCTGGCTGGCCCGGTCTCGGTTGTGCATTTGGCTCGTCAGAAGCCAGAGTTTGCTCTGGGCTTTGGGTGACTCAGGCCCCTCCAACTCCTCCTCCATGCCCCAGGGCCTTGGAGAGGCCAAGTAGAGGAGGACAGAGTGCAGCCTCTCCTCCAGGGCTGTGTCCATGCTCCCTCTTCACCACGGGCGCTCAGCCAGGGCACGTGGGGCTCTCAGGCAGCCAAGTGAGGTTGGCTGGTTCTGACCTCTGAGGAAGGGCGCTGAGCCATTGGCTCCTGGGGTCTCATGGGTACACGGGCCCAGCAGGTACAGAGCAGGAGGCTCCACAGGTACACGGGCCCAGCAGGTACAGAGCTGGAGGCCTCATGGGTACACGGTCCCAGCAGGTACAGAGCTGGAGGCCCCACGGGTACACGGGCCCAGCAGGTACAGAGCAGGAGGCCCCACAGGTACATGGGCCCAGCAGGTACAGAGCAGGAGGCCCCACGGGTACACGGGGCCAGCAGGTACAGAGCAGGAGGCCCCACGGGTACACGGGGCCAGCAGGTACAGAGCAGGAGGCCCCACGGGTACACGGGCCCAGCAGGTACAGAGCAGGAGGCCCCACGGGTACACGGGGCCAGCAGGTACAGAGCAGGAGGCCCCACGGGTACAGGGGCCCAGCAGGTACAGAGCAGGAGGCCCCACGGGTACACGGGCCCAGCAGGTACAGAGCAGGAGGCCCCACGGGTACACGGGGCCAGCAGGTACAGAGCAGGAGGCCCCACGGGTACACGGGGCCAGCAGGTACAGAGCAGGAGGCCCAACGGGTACACGGGCCCAGTAGGTACAGAGCTGGAGGCCCTGGGTTCAGCTTAGCCACCGCTGCATCTGGCAGCTCCTTCCAGAGCTGGGGAGCTCGGCTGGGCCCAGACCTGCCCTCTAGTGGAGAGCCCGTGAGGGCCAAGTGGGTCATCGGTCAACCCTGATGGACAGGAAGTAGCAAGACAGAACACTGGACCCAAAGGCCACTGTGCCTTGCAACTCCCGGCTCCTTCAGCCTGCCCCGTTGGGTGGTACTGCCCAGCAAGGCTGGGGGACCTGAGAACAGCAACCTGTGGCTGAGATGTCATTGTTACTGCATTGTCACTGTGTGGGGTGGGCCTGTTCTCCTGGGTGACCAGGTTGTCCCTGGAGACCCTGCAGTCCTCCCTGCTCCCAGAAATGTGTGTGGTGGTGGTGGGGGGAAGTCTGGTGAGGGCTACACACTTCCTAAGTGGGAACCATTGAGGGTGTGATGAATCTGTGATGGGTGAACAGGCACCTGGACTGTCCAGGAGGGGCCCGGCCTTGCACTGAAGCTTGCCACCTGGACCAGAATAAGTGGGTTGGAATGGGGAATGAAAGAAGGAGCACCGGGTAGTGTTTAATACCTGAATCTGGTCTTTATTTAGAAGTTGGGTGATGTTCTTGCCAGCAGAAATATGGAGTGATAACACAGCGGTTGGGTTTTCGCCTTTCACGCGGCCGACCCGAGTTCGATTCCTCCGCTCCTCTCGGAGAGCCCGGCAAGCTACCAAGAGTATCGAGCCTGCACGGCAGAGCCTGGCAAGCTACCCGTGGCATATTCAATATGCCAAAAACAGTAACAATAAGTCTCACAATGAGAGACGTTACTGGTGCCCGCTTGAACAAATCGATGAACAACGGGATGACAGTGACAGTGACTTCACCTTTGCTTATACCAATTTGCCTGTAGTAAAGTTGGTTCCATGATCTCTTTTTCGCTTGACACTAGGCTTTCCTTACTGTGGCTGGAGATTGAATGATGCCTGGCTCTTTGAACGTGCAAGGCAGGGGAGGCCTTGGGCTAGCCTGGGCCCTCGCATGCAGCCAGCCAGACTCTGAGCAGACCACCCAGAGCGGTGTGCTGCCTCGTCTGAGAGAGAGCAGCCCTAGTTCGGAGAAAGGCTGCCCCGAGGGCCACAGGGCCCTGCTTCAGGCAGAGGAGGAGCTTCAGGGCCTCCTGGGAGAACGGAGGCGGGAAGGACAGAGACGGTCCCCAGGCACCTCCCAGCCTAGGGAGAAGGTCTGGGGTCAGCATTCACGACCATCCCGTTGCTGCTAGCACAGACCTGTCCAGGATTTACACCCCTGCTTCCGGCCTTTCTGAGCTCAGCGAGAGGGGACTGTCTCTTGTAGAGATCACTGACCTCAGTGCCACTCTGTGGCCGAGTTCTCAGCCAAATGTTGGCGTAACCTTCCGTGGTGAGGAAGAGTCTGTGGGGGTGCCCAGCTGTGTGCGGGAGAGAAGCCTGTGACCCACTTGCTTCCTTCGTGTGTGTGTGTGTGTGTGTGCGCGCGCGCGCGCGCGCACGCGCATGTGCATGCGTGCATGTGCATATGCACACATGCGCAGAGGTTTCTAGAAACCAGCCATCTCCTGCCAGGGAAGAAGGCCCGGAAACTCAGAAAAGCTGCCCTTTTGTTGACACTGGCTCCTGCCAGTCCCAGAAAGGAGAGGGTCCATCTGTCCCACGGGTGCCTCTAGCACAGAACTCGCCTTGTGACACAGCAATAGGGACCCACTCACTTGAGCATCGGTCTGGCTCCCAGTTTCTGACCCTCAAAGCAGGCCACTCTGTCCCTTTTGCAGGGACCAGCAAGCTGGGCCTTTCCTGCTGCAGCCGAAGGATGGAAACCGCAGCTCACTCCGGGGTGCTCAGGGCTCAGGGCCAGGCGACTGCTCCATACCCTCCGAGGCCAGAGCAGGCCACCCAGGGAGCACCCGGGCTTGGGCCTAAGACTGTCCTTACGCTGGGTGGAAGTGTGACTTTGTCCAGGAGGGCCGGGAGAGGGGCTGGCGAGCAGGAACCCAGCTGTGTCTTCCAGACTGCCTGAAGCTCACGTTCCCACTTAAGCAAACTGAAAACTGAAGTCTAGACTTGTGCACCAATAGATCGCAAGCTTTGGCTTGGAATTCAAAATTCTGGACTCTCAGGACATGGTGACAGGTCATCGATAAGTCATTCATATTGTTTCCCCTCCATATTGATTTGAATTCAAGACTTTGTTAAACAGGCACAGAGTTGGGTGGCTGGGAGAGTTTTGGGGGAGGTGGAGTCTCTTGCCAACCCTACTAGCCTGCTTCAGTCACTGGTGGCTTCCGGTTGCTTCGTCCCCCAGAAATCTTCCATCATCCAGAGACTCAGGAGCAGTTTTAGGGTTGAGCTGGGACACTTCGGACACTTCCAGCCCTCCAGCCACCATCCTGTGAGATTCTGCCTCTCACAGGATAGAGATCTAGTCATTAAGGAACACGCTCCCTGAATTGTGCATCTAATGGTTCCTGAGTTCCTGATGGAGTGGGCTGGCGACAACTCTCCCCTTCCTCTGGAGTGCCATCCTCAGTACCTGCAAAGGTAGCTTTATTTGGCCAAAAGCGCTTGCAGATGTAATCTTAAGGCAGCTGGGATGGAGAAGGGACCACTAAGTGAATGGTGCTTGGAGGGCTTGCTCAGGATGGGAGATGCGTGCTGAAAGTAGACTATAGATAGACCAAACATGATGGCCACTTACTACCTGTATTGCAAACCATAACACCCAAAAGGAGAGAGAGTAAAAGGGACTGGTCGGGGCGAGTCAGACTGGGTCCGGAGTAGAGTGGCCGAAGCTGAGGGCCACAGGAGCAGGAAGGGACTAAGGATTCTCTTAGAACTTCCAGAAGGAATGGCTCCCTCTGACACCTGCTTTGTAAGCCTCTGCCCCCCAGGTCTGTGGGAGAATCAGTGTGTGCCAGCCAGGCTGGGCTTGTCGTCATTCATTCGCTGCAGCAGCAGCAGCCAGTGAAAAGGTCTCACCAGTGGTTCTTATCCCTGGACTCTGCCTGGGAACCTGGGCCCTTCCTTCTGCTCTGGGAGTTTCTGTGTGAAGAGGCCCCACCCCTCACTCACAGCTTCTTTTATTTTATCGTAGAATTTTCCTGGGCTGGAGCACTAGCACAGCGGTAGGGTGTTCACTTTTCACGCGGCCGACCTGTATTTGATTCTTCTGCCCCTCTCGGAGAGCCCGGCAAGCTACCTAGAGTATCCCGCCTGCATGGCAGAGCCTGGCAAGCTACCCGTGGCGTATTGGATATGCCAAAAACAGTAACAATAAGTCTCACAATGAGAGACGTTACTGGTGCCTGCTCAAACAAATCGATGAGCAATGGGATGACAGTGACAGTGGCAGAATTTTCCTGTAAGGGGGCCCTCCCCTCCCACGGCGGTCCGCACGGGACCATGCAGCTTGGCAGCAGCAGGCAGCAAATCCAAACGACCAGGAAATAGGCAGCTGGGCTTCCGCTTCCAGCACCCGGATTTCTCGGGAGCCAGGGCCCCTGACTCGCAAGGCTGTGGTGGAGACAGTGCGGGCCGACTCTAGGAGGCCAGGAAGTCCTCTGGCTTTTGACCATGCTGGATAGTTCCTGGATAGTTCCCTGGGGCTCTGGTGGTCACTTAGGGTGGAAAAGGGCAAGCAGCTATCAAAGAGAAAGCAGAGAAAAACGTGGCAGGAGAGGGCGATTGGAGGGTGGCTCTGGTGATGCGTGAGACCGGGGCGTGACTCCCATGTAGCCCGTGGACAGTCACTCAGTGGGAATTTTGTGCAGGGCCAGAGGGCAGGTCTCATAAACGCCAGCCGGAAACTGGCCCTCACAACGTCCCTCTCCCCCAGGCCTAAAGCCCCAGTGAGCTGGGGAGGGTGTCCCCGCTCTTCTCTGTGGCATCCAGCGAGCTCCCCGCCCTTGGAATAGCGATTGTGAGATGGGTTTGAGAGGGTCTCTATTCTCTGGGTGCAGCGGGACCCCCAGCTCTGGGCATAGTGCCATGTAACCCCTCCACACTGCGCCAGGCTCCGAGGAAGGTGTGGGATCTGGGGCCACTGGTGGGACGTGGCCTGTTCAACCACGATGGTGAAATGGCCACTGGATGCCCGGGTTCTGTCCTGGCAAAGGTGTTTTATACGCCTCGTCCAGATCTCGCATGCCCAGGTATCTTATTCTCAATGGAGAGATTGCATGCCCCTTTCAAATCACCAGAGATGTTCCATCCTCAGAGATGGCTCCATCAGGGACAAGAGTTGGGGCAGCGGAAGGTCAGAGGCCTTCCTGGATCCATCTTTTTTTCTCCAGGTCAAGACCTCAGCCCTGTGGACCTCTCCATGGACATGGAACTCTGAAATTTCACAGGTTAAAGGTGCAGTTATCGTGAGGTCCTTGATAACCACTGACTAAGGGGCCAACTTTTTCACTTTGGGGTCTGTGGGTAAGGAAGCAAGCTCTAGAAGTGGGCCCATTTCTGGGCCTTTCCAGGATATCCTGATCAACAATGCAACTTCAAAACGCACAAGTGTGAGTCTGATAAAGATAACCTCTTGCCAGCGCTGTTGTTGCCGTTACTTTGAAGTAAATGTTTGGGGTATCTATGCTGCAGGGGCTATGCTGAGCTCTTCCTCCAGGGAACAAGGGAGCAGGGAATAACTGGCTAACTGACATTCAGGGGCACGTAGCCGGGCTTAACGGTGGAGAGCAAAGAGCTTTTCTGAAGAGTAGGAGCCCGAGTTGAGTGCTCTGACGAAACACGAGCCCAAGCTGGAGGAAGAGTCTAGGCAGAAGCAGCCCAGGAGACGCCCTGGAGAGGTGGCAGGTAGCAGAGATCCAGAGAGCCCGGAACACTGAGCGAGGCCGGGAGTGACCAGCTGGAGCGGCTAACACTTGCTGACATGTCCCCTCACAGGGACCAGAGGGCCTTCACAGGCTCAAGGAACTTGAAATCTTTTTCATCTTCTACATGAAAGGATCAGAAACTGGCAGGGCCACGAGGAGATCAGATTTGCATTTTGGACGATGCGTCGGACGTGGAGCTGCCAGGAAGGCTGAGAGCCGGGAGGCCGTCGGTTACATGCTGCCCCGTCAAGAGGGCTGTCTTGAGCTAGTCACACTGGCATTCCCAGGAACCAGAGCCTCATTGGTCCGAGCTGCAGACTTGGCCTGCGGACCTTCATTTTTCAAAGGCCTGATCACACATTTGGAGCTTAAGCAAGCCTCGAACAGCGATGGGAACAGCGATTGTCTTCCGGTCCTCACACTGGGCCAGACGGTGCTGAGAACTCTGGGCAGTTGGTCGCTGGTCGCGGCGTCCATTCTCACCCTGGGTGACCCAGGAAGCTCTGGGCTCCTTGATGTGCAGGTACCAGGAAGGGGTTAGCTTCTCCAAGTGTGTGCTCACGGGAAACAAGGAAGCACTGCAAAATCCCTGCCCCCAGTTATTCCCGGGCCACGAAGTGACTTTGCCGATGTGCCCAGACTGCGTATCAGCCGGCTTTTTGGAGGGGTCCTCACCCAAGCTGTCAGTGTGATTGCAGGCTCTCTTCAGAAGAGGGTAGCAGAGAGCTTCCAAGCTCAGGGCTGAAGGGTTGCGGCTGACTCAGCTAGTGGAGTCACATTTGTCCAAGGGCCAGAGTCTGGTTTGTAGGAGTTCCAGGAAGCTCCAGCCAGCAGAGAAATGGGACTTTATGGGCTGGAAAGGGCTCAGTAGATTGACACGTGCTTTGCATGAAGGAGGCTCAGGTTCCATCTGTCGTAGCACCTGGTCCCCCAAACACCTCTGGCAATGACCTCTGGGCACAGAGCCCGGAGTAGCCCCCAAGCAAGAAGACAAGTGAGACCTTAGTTATAATCAAGTTATAACCAAGGGTCTCACTTCCGGTTACCTGTTGACCACATTGAGGCCACATCTCCCTGGAGCCTCCGGTAAGTGGTGCAGTTCCCCGTCCCAAGGCCACCCCAACCAGGCTGGGGCTTGTGATTCCACAGAGCAGATTTTGGAGCATCTGTGGGGCAGCTGACACTGCTGAGAAACTAACTACGGAAACTTCTTCTCAACCGTAGGTGTTTCGAGAGACAAACACCCCGTAGCTCAGGGTGGGGCCTGTCCCAGCAGTAGCCACAGAGCCAGAACACTGGGGAATCTAAGTACCTGCACTCCACTCAGCTCTGCGGGGGCACATCTTGGGGTGAAGGCAGAAGCCTGTCTGACCCAGCCCTGCTCAGATTATTGGCTGAACACCCCCGGGGAAACAGAGGTGGGGAGTGAGACCCAACAGGGACTGCCCGTAGGGAGCCCCGAGGAGGCCCCCCACATTCCTGCTGCCTAGGCCTTCATTAAACTAATCCAAGAACAGTTTCTGAGGTAGGGCCTGGACAAGTGCAATTTTCATAGCTCTCCCCTGGGTCTCTGATGGACACTAAGAATTGTCACCGGGTGTTCAGTATATAACAGATCACTATTCCCTGACTATGATGATGTTTGATAATATACCCTGAAAAAAAATACATTTTATTAGAGATTGTCTCCCCAAAGAGAAGTAGCTAAGTCCTGTCTCACGGATCCCAGGGAGCCGTAGGGAAGGAGGGATTAGGTTTTATAGGTGACCCTTGTCCCTCTGCACACTGGACTTGTTTATCCAGAGGCGGGGGAGATGGAGAGCAGGGAGAGGGGTCTGTGGTTCCTTCAAGCATTGTGGACTCACTTCTGAGACACTGGGAAGGTGTGTGACGCCTGCCCCTCTGCCACACCCGATCTCCACTTTCCTTTCCCACAGGACAATGCTTCTGCATGAAGGCAAACTGCCCCAAAGTGGTTCTGTCTGGAGTGTGGTGTGGTGTGGTCCTTGTCCTTGCAGGCCATGCAGTCAGCCTAATCCAGCAAGTGGCAGGCAGAGGCTAGATCAGTCTCGGATCTGGCGGTCCACTGACGTACCAGTGACAACTTAAGCTGCTCATTCCTTGTGGTCCCATAAATCAGGGTGTACAGCAGCAGGTGGGGGAAGCTCTCAAGTCTTCACTTCCATGGACCACAGGGAAGCCCTAATGAACTCACCTGCGCTTCGGACCCGCTGTATCCCCTCACTCACCTTTGCCCAAACTCTACTCTTGAGGACTTTAAAGTGGTTCAGTGCAAAACGACTTTAGTAAAAACAGTCGCATCAAGAAGGCGGTCTTATTTAAAGCACAAATTATAGAATTACAAATACTCTGGAACAGTTACAATTCTTTCTAATCTTCCCTTTCTTCCCATGGATCGGATTCTATTCTAGGATTTAGTGGTACTTCTTATCTAATCTCTGATTTCAGAATTTAGCTCTCTTCCCCCTGTGATTACATGGCATTAAGCTAGTTTGTCATCAGACCCCAGTGGATGTTCTTCTCCCACCCTTTCCCCCCCACTCCCTGACTCCCAGAGGCTTGGTTTATGAGAGAGACGGAATTTGATCTCCACAGGGTCCATACCATTCTCCCTCTTGGCTTCTTCCTGCTTGTCAAGTGGCGAACTATAAATAGTTAAATAATAGTTTCATCAGAACCCCTCCTGAGTTCTTCTCCCGTGTCTGTTTTGTCTTAATCACTAATACATGGGCTAATTAGCTTCAAAGTCTTTCAGAGCTACAGCTTGTGTTGATGCTGATTTGGAAAACAAAGATAAGATTTCCAGACCACACACTCTCTCCCTTAGCAACCTTCCCTGGTTATTCAGTCCCAAGGGCCAGAAGGGAACCTTGGGAGAGAGGCTGAGAAGGGGAGAGTCCACACCCTGCCTCCTATTTCTGGACTGAGACCAACCACAGGGGTGAGACGCTCCAGGCAGCAACCAGCCTCCTGCCTTCATACCAATACTGCAGCTGCCACGTCCTGGAGGCTGCAAGAGAGCCTCTGTCCTCCCTTTGGGCGGGTGGAGGCAGGGAACCCATCCAAAGCCTCAAGAGGCAAGCCCGGGACACTTTCTTTTCCTTTAAGGAATCCAGGAGGTCCTTCAAACTGTTGGCGTTTCTGCATCCCTGACTTTTGAGCAGGAAGCAGTGAGGCCAAGGGATTCTTGATCCATGTGCCGATGACCTCATCTTCCTGCTGGAAAGTGGATCAGGGTTCTGGAGGCGCTTGGCTTACTTGCAGCTGACTCAGGCTTGACCCGCAGCACCCCTCCTGGTCCCTCGAGCACTGTCAGGAGCGATTCCTGAGCTCAGAGCCAGAATGGAGCCCCCAAACCAAAGTGGATCAAGCCTGCTGGTTGGGCTGTGCACATGTGGTCGGGCTCTCTGGGCAGGAGCTGCGGAGGTGTTCCCGTGCGCTGCCGGGGTCTTGGCTCCCGCGGCCTCCTCCCCCAGACGCTCGGTGGGCTCCCGGCTCCTTCCACGCCAGGAGAGACGGTGGATGGGAGAAACCTGACCCGCTCATGCCAGATGCCCAGTGCAGCTGAAGCACGGGTGGGTCCCCTTGCCAGACTTGGCCGGCTGCCCCCTCCGTTCGAGGCTGCATTAAGAAGATTGATTTCGGTTCGCCAGCCATGATGGGAGGCTGTAATGGCTGGAGGGAGACACTTGGCTCGTGGGCACCTTGTCTGGGTGCCAGCCGCTTGGGGGGGGTGCACTTGACAGAAAACCAGGCCAGGGTTCTCCGCAGCTTCTTGCATCTCCATCTTTTCTTCCCCTCTTCTCTCTTCCCCTCCATTTTCTTCTCCTTTTTCTTTTTTTCCAGAGTCACCTTCCCTCTGGATTGGAAATGCCCCCGAAAAGCTCAGGGCCAGGCTTGGCTTCAGACCACGTGCTCCCCAGGTATGTCCCCACCCACCAGGGCGCACAGGGGTTTCTACAGCACCACGGTGGGGACCCCTGTGGTCCTTAGTGACATTCTGAGATGGCCGGCGTCTCCTCAGGGTGCAGGCGTTTCCTGGAGGGAGCGGGGGCTTGGGCATCTGGGAGCAGGGCTGCAGTGCGGCTCCGTCTAACTCGGAGAGTTTGGGTTCTGCCCAGTGGAGATGGGCACTGTGGGACAGAGTCTCCCCTCCAAAGCATGGGCGACAGCTCTGGTTCTTACCTGAGATGCGAGTCCACCACCCCCCTTTCCGAGCATGTTTGGCCGCCCCATCCGCCTCTTGTGCCCAGTACAGAGAGAGCAGGGGACAGGGGTACGGGATGGCCAGGGCAGAGCCACGGTGCCTCTTCCACCCCTGTCCCCCAACTGCCAGGGCTGCTGCTGCTGCTGGATGCCACTGCCTCACAGTTGTGGGGCCAAGAGTTCAAGAAGGGGAGCCTCAGTTTCCAGGGGGCAATCTGTGAACCCCTTCCTGCCAGAGCCCGGCAGAGCTCTTCCTACATGGCATGTGGGGAGGCACCCTCTTGGATCACACACACACACACACACACACACACACACACACACACACACACACACACAAAATGGCAGCTGTGGAAGCCAAATGGATTTGAGTGTTGAAGCTCTGTACATCCTGCCACCTAATCTCTGGTCCCAGGGGCTACCCTCTGCGACCACCTACCCCCACCAGGTTGCAGTTACTGCAGCCCTGACATGGAGGAAACGGCTCTAGGAGCCTGAACCTGAACCCACGCCCCTCATGCCCAGCTTCTCGATGACTAGGAGCTACCCACTTCATCCTCCTTTTTAGGGACATGGAGTTAACTTCCCTTGGCCAAATGCCCTGTCCTCACAGGGGTCTGCCTGATGGCCTGGGGAGGGCCTGCACCTCAGCTCAGCAAAGCATCCTTCTATCACAAAGCCTTGGGCTGAAAGTGTCCTAACTGGCATTGTCAGACGTCGTCTTGTATTTGGTGGGGCGGGCCTGTCTCCTCCATGATCCAACACCCCCAAGCGCTGGGGCTTTCTGTCTAGCTCCCATTGTTCCCACAGCACCCTGCACCAGGTGTTCAGTGAGGATCCACTGAATAAATCATGGGCTGGCGCAACACCCCACAGCACTGCCTGCAGGGGCAGAGGCACCAGCCCCTGAGTGTCAGCAGGAAGCTCAGAGGCACGGTGACCCCCGCCCCCTCGGCTGACCAGGCCCCCAGGGCGCTGCTGCTCTCCACATCTCAGTCCTTTCCCTGGAGATAAGCAGAAAGAACATGCACCATCGACTATCAACTCTGCAGTGCAGCCCACCGGCTCAATCCTACGCTCACAGCCAGGCAGTGTCCAGCCGCAACGCTCCTGCCTTCAAGAGAGAAATGGTTTTACTAGGTCTGCAGCCACCTTGGAAGCATAGGGAGTCCTGTTGAAGGAAAGGCTCATTTGCTCCACTGCCCCCTTGATGGTCTCTGGTCCATGCTGAGGCTGCCCGCCAGGGCTCCTGGGTCAGCCCTGAAGGACTTGGAACACTGGCACTATGCAGTACTAGTGCTGCAAAGTAGGTTTCTCCTCCATTGCCGAAGCCTCCTTGGAAACTGGCTCCCACATAGACGCTGATGGACGGGAGGCAGTTCAAGTGGGCCTGTTTGATGTCCAGTACAGATGGGGGCAGAAGCAGGAGATGGGGGCTAGAATCAGAAGTGAGTCTGCCCTGCCCGCTGCCACTCAGTTCTGGCATGCTGGTCACAGTGGCCTGACTGCCAGCTTCCAGGTTCGGGGCGGGGTTGTCTCTGGAGCTTGGGGGCTTCCCTACCTGTTCTCATGGCTGAATTAGAGATGCTGTGGGGTTTGGGGTTCTGCAGTCCAGCAGTCTGACTGGGTCTGTTGAGAACTGTTGCAGGCGCAGCCCGGCTTCCTGGCTCTCTGACAGGGTAGTGCTTAGTAAGGGGTCCCCCTGGCTTCCGGAATGCCTCAGATGATGCTCGAAACACCGCCTCCCCCACTAGTTTCCAGCTTCTCCTGCATCCTCTTCCTTCCCACACACAAATCTAGTCTACCATGCCCTCTGCTATGGCACCTGGGGTCCAGAAAGTCCGGGCTGCAGATTGTACCACAGATTGGTCCCTGAATGTTTCACTCAGACATTTCCTGATGATTTCCCTGAAGGCTGCAGGGGTCAGGCATATCTCACCAAGTGCTCCAGGAAAGGGCTGGGGAGCACTCATCACAAGAAGTGTGCACAGGTTGGTAAAGGGTAACCTGTGACCTATAAGTAACCCCCCGCCCCCACCTAGACAGCTGCTGTAATAATGTATCTTGGGTCTGTTTCCAGAACTAGAGAGATTTTTCTATGTCTTCAGGAGACAGGAACTCGACCCTTGAAGTGACACCTTCAGGTTCCTGTGTGTTGCTGGAGGTTACTTTGGGTGGAAGAGAGAGGTCTGCCAACAGGGACCCTTCTGCACTCTGCCACTTTCTGAGGCGGTATGTATGGCTCTGCCTCCCGGAACACACACTCTCTTTCTCCTTCTCATCCTGACTGCCAGTTCGCTATGACGTCTGACTCTCTACACGTCTGAACCTCTCTACTTTCCCAAAGCAGGTCCATGCTGTGGGTACATCATGGGCGAAAGGTAAATATGCCAGGGAGCACACCCGTGGCCGGCTGCCACCTCAGCAAGCCACCTCCCCACGCCAGTGACTCTCCCATCGCTTCTCTCATGGGGAGCCCAGTCCCTCTGGAATGCCGGGCACCGCAGCCCACATCTGCTTGGTCCTCCCATTCCCTCTCAGAGCTTCGGATCCTGCCCCCCTAATCCCTGTCAGCTGTCTGGGGTAGAAATGTAATGCCAGCTAGGGGTGTTCAGTAATTGTGTTTAAAAGGTAAAATAAACAGATGAAATTTATTTAAATAACATTGAATTCAAAAATAAATGATTACATCCATATGGGCTGGAGCCATAGCACAGCTAGTAGGGCATTTGCCTTGCATGCAGCTGACTCAGGTTCGATTCCTCTGCCCCTCTCGGAGTGCCCGGCAAGCTACTGAGAGTATCTTGCCCGCATGGCAGAGCCTGGCAAGCTACCCATGGTGTATTCGATATGCCAAAAACTTCTCACAATAGAGAAGTTACTGGTGCCCACTCGAGCAAATCGATGAACAACGGGGCGCCAGTGCTACAACAGTGCTACAGTGCTATATCCATATAATCGATATAAAACTGTCAGAGACATCCTTTGCTTTTTTGCACTAAAATCTGGTATAAATTTTTAGTGCATTTCAGATATCTTTTTTTTTTCTTTTTGGGTCACACCCGGTGATGCACAGGAGTTACTCCTGGCTCTGCACTCAGGAATTACTCCTGGCGGTGCTCAGGGGACCATATGGGATGCTGGGAATCGAACCCGGGTCGGCCATGTGCAAGGCAAACGCCCTACCCTTTGTGCTATCACTCCAGCCCCTCAGATATCATATTTATTTGTGTAACTGTTTATATAACATGATAAAACGTATATTATGTATATAATTTAAAAACTCCAGTTTGGACTGGCCACATATCCAGTGCTCAATGCTTGTATATAGTCATTGGGTCCCATAATGAGCTCAGTCCTAGGGGCCAGCCGTAAACTGACTTTATTGAAACAGCCTGACTTAGGTTGGACTCGAAGTCAGGCAAAGCCACGAGAACCTGGTGATCCTGATCGTGTCGGGAAGCTGGATGGGGCCGAGGACTGAATTCCACGATGCAGTTGGAGAAGTGCTTGAAGAACGGTGGGAAATGGTGCCAGCAGCCTGGAAGGCTCTCCTCCAAGGGGGGCATTTATGGTTGAAGATCATGGAAGTAAAGATCATGGTGTTGGTCACCAGGAGCAGGGAGAAATAGGGAGCCTGTCGCCTGAGTAGCCGTAAGACTGGCAGGAAGGAGGTGGAAGGACAAACCAGGACCTGAATTGAGATGCCTTTCGGGGAACCAGGACGGCCACAATCAGACCAGCTGAGAGCAGAGGCAGTTCTCTGTGGCTCATCTGTTAAACATTAGAAAAACTTTCCATTCTTGATTTTAATCTTTCAAAGGGAAGATTTCAAAAGGCAAGCAGTGACAAACACAAATCTAACCAGCACGCTTTCTATTGCCTTATGGAGTCCGTGGTGTAGGTGTTAAAAAAGGCTCACGTTTCACACTGACCTCCTTGAAAAGCACTTGTGGATTTCGCCATTAATAGGTCCCTTTTGGTTCTCACTCTCCAATTAGTTGTGTGATCATCTAACAGTATTTTGATCTGGACTGTATTTTTGTTATAATGATTAGCATTTCATACCTTATATTCTTTGTGAAGAGCAAGATAAATTGCCTTCATTTCTTCCCCTTGATCAACCACACATAGTGCTTCAATAAGAGAATGATCAGATTTGGCACTCTCAAGTGCCTGTTAATTGACTTTTGAACAGGATATCTACTTACCTCATTTTTCAGATGGGTAAACCAAGGCTTTGAGCAATTACTGAACTTGCCCAACGGACCCACTTAAAAAATGTAAAAGCACAGAGAGTTTGCTTAATGAAAATACATGGAAATGGTTAGTAGGATAATTTCTAAGCTTCGCTTCTGGTGAAACTTAGATTCTCATTCCGTTCTTCCAATGACTGGACTTTGTAGAGATGGGACTTCATTTTTTTTTTTGCACTCAGTATTTTAAAATAAATGTTTTAGTGGCATAATCTCTTTATTCAGTCTTATTTAAGTGACAGTCTCTTTAGTTTTAAAACATTTTGAATCTTGACATTTTAAAACAATAGTTCCTCATATAGACTTTTTATAAAGAGCAAATTCTTTCTGGGGACAATTCAGAGCAAACACAAACAATACACCCACACACTGCCTATGGGAAGCACGAGCTTTCCCTTATTTATTCTGCAGCTTGCCTTTTCACACAACACTGGGTCTTTAAGATCGACTCATGTTACATGCAACTAGCTCCTCGTCACTCTTGTTATTCTGGTGCAGTATTCAGCAGTATGGCTGGACCATAATTTAGTTTCACATTTCCCTAATTAATGGCATCTGGGGCTCTTTTAGAAAGTGTGGCCCCAAACATCTCTGCACATCATGTGCCTCTGTGGTTATTTGTCTAGGTTGGTGCTGAGCAAAGACACTGCAGTTCATCCAACTGTCCAGTTTAAGGTTTTACAGATGGTGTCAAAACGTCCTACAGGGTACAGCAGAAATTTACTATTTAATTGTCCATCTGACCACATCCTTGCCTGCATTTAATATTAACAAACTTTTTTGCCTACATGTTGGATAAACAAATCACAGTGAGTTCATTTTAGGATAAATATCTAGAAAATAATGTGCATATACACAATTTAAAATGATCACCTATGACTTAGCTGAGTGTCGCTTAGCACCTTCCACATTGTGAAGCTGCAAATCATGCATTTTGGCTCCTACATATGAATCTGCTATGATTTCTTTCTCTTCTACAATGATACCCATTTGGAAAGCTTCATGGCTTTCTCTATTCTAAATGGTGTCTAAGAACTCCCTTGTGTGTGTCTCCTGGTGGACACATGCAGGAGTGTTGCTAGGTGAGATTACTGTGTCCTAGAGAGTAGTGGAGACTGTAGCCCCAATCCGTTCTCCGTTCTCACATGAGTGTCTGGATTGCTGTATTTCCCAGAATCCTTTGAAGTTGAATGTAGTTATGTGACTAAGTTCTCTCCAATGAAATCAAAGCTGCTTTTCATTCTGCCAATTGGGGGTCAGGGGCCTGACACCCAAGCCATGAGGGCACCACTCTCTCTTCTCATTAGTCCTAACCAACATATGGATTAGAACAGCTGCTGCTCCACTGCGTCTGGTTCTGGTTCTTCTGTTTTTCCCTCCTAGAGGGTGAGAAGTATGATGTTAGTCTTGTTTTAACTTGAAAATGATATTCACAATCTTTTCAGATACCAATAGCTCATTGAGATTTTCTTTACCTGACATGCCTAGTTGAATCTTTCATCCTCTTAGACGTTGAATGATATCTTTTTTTTAAAATTGTGGTCAAGTATATAAAACCTGGACATTTCCCATCAACTGTACATTAAGTGGCATTTAAATACATTCAATGCTGTTCAGTCATCACCACTATTACGAAACCCCTTTATAGCCCCAAACAGAAGCTCTAGTCATTAAGTAATAATTCTTATACCCCTTCCTGTATCCTGGCAGACTCTAATCTGTTATCTGTATATGAATCTGTCTAATCTAGATAGCTGATATAATTGGACTCATGCGTTCTTTGTCTTGTGTCTTGTGTCTAATTTAAAGATACAAAACACACTATGATATTGTATATCATCTTTGCACAGTGTTTTCTAAACACTCAAAAGTTTCTCTGTTAGTATATGTGGGGCTAGAGCAATACTTTTTAATGGTCATCTCTGTTTTATTTGTAAAAATCATTTGTATATTCTATATACTTCTGGGAATTAAATGGATTGTCAATGTTTTCTCCCAGTATGTGATGCAACTAAATTTATGGTGTCTTTTTGCACTAAAGTTTTTCATTTTCGATGATATTTTTCCTATGCATTTTTTTCTGTGACTTTTGTACGATATGTTCTTATAATATATTCAAAACAGTTTTAAAGCTCTGCTTTATTATTGGTTTTTAAACCACAAATTAGAATTGATCCTGTTATATTTGATGTGAGAGAAGTATCTAAATTGATATTTTCAAAAAGTCTCCTCAGTGTGTATGAAAGGTTCATCCTCTCCCTGGTATTTTATAATGCTTTCCTCACATGGATTTTTCATGTACACATTTGGTCCTGACTTTCCACATCAGTTCCATATGGTTTGAATCAAGGCAGCTTTTATAATTAGTATGGTAGAGCCGGGAATCTATTTTCATGTGTTTGCTCATATGTGTCTTTGGATAGGTATAAGATTTCTTTAAAACATCCATATGGTTTAGAAACCTTACCTAGATGTGTCTATCGGCTCTTTATTCCGCTAAGAAAAGCTTTCTGTTTTACTTTTGCCATTTTATTCACAGCATTTGCACTGGTATCTCTTTTAGGAAATCTCAGCTCTTCCAGGAATGCTCCCTAAAGATCCGGAATCACTTGCAAGCACTGATACAATTTTACATGTGTTGGTTTCCCATATTCCACCTCCTAAGGTTTTGTATTCATCTTTCATTTTTTTCTTTTCTGTCTTTTTCTTTCTTTCTCTTTTTTTTGTAGGCAGCCTTGGAAAGATTCTCCAGTTCCTGTTCCATATCATTCATTCAATACTGAACAGTAACTCGTCTGCTCTTTCCTACTGCACCGGCGTGGCGCTTAACCCACCTGCATTGTGTCCTTGGAGGCCTCCTTCTCCTTCTTCTCCCTGCTTCTCGCCTTTGGTTGCTATATAGGCTCTACCTCCTTTCTCTGGGCTTCTGTGGTCAGAACCTCGAGAAAGGAGTGACATTCATTGCTTTTTTGTTTGTTTGTTTGTTTGTTTTTTGTGGGAAGAAGCAACGGGTCTGGAACCCGCCACCTCTCTACTTGCTTGTTGGGTGAATCACCTTTTCATACCTATGGCCCTGCAGGCTGATTTGCGTCTCATTGCCAGCGGCCCGCAGGCCTCATCTGTGAATTTCTGCTCTGCTCAGGAATAATCTTTCTCCAGCGACTCTCCTGATTCTCTGGTTCTCTGACCTGATGTATCACAGTCAAAACTCCCATCAACACACTATTCTATGCCCACAGCCATATAACGTCAGCTCTAGATCTTTCCCCAGCTCCATCCTTCCATTGTGCCTTCATGAGCTTCTCTGTCCACTCAGTTGCCTCATATCTATTTATTTATTTATTATTTTTGTGGAATCACCATAAGATACACTTACAAAACTTCCGTGTTTGAGCTACAATGATCGAACACCCATCCCTCCACTAGTGTGCGTATTTCACCACCAATATCCCGAGTATCATCACCCCCATGTCCCACCTCTCCCCCTGACTCTATGGAAGACAATTTTCCCCATACTCTCTCTCTCTACTTATGGATATTATGTTTTGCAATACAGATACCAAGAGGCCATCATGGTTGGTCCTTTATCTGCTTTTAGCACACATCTCCCATCCCAGGCGATCCCTCCAACCATCATTGACTTAGTGATCCCTCCTCTATCCCGGCTGCCTTCTCCCACAGCTCATAAGGAATTTCCTCACATATTTCAGCTTTAACCTGGGGAAACTGAGAAGAGAGGGAAAAGGACAGCCAGGGAAAGGCTCTCTGTGGGATTTGAAGCCACAACAGTGGTAGGAGACATTTATTCTCTGCTCTAGTGAGCCGAGACCTGGGTGTCTGAGTCAGGCATGAACAGGGAGAGAATTACAATGTGTCTTCATTTTTGTGTCTGTAGAGCAAGTTCCCTTTAGAGAAGAGCACTTGGCATATGTCATGCCTAAGTCTGATGGGTCTCTCCATGCAGCTTCACGTGCCTTCTAAGTATTGCCAGTTCCTTCCATATCCTGGCAATTAGGTTGTCTGTCACTACTTATTCACCTTGGGAGTGTGAATCGTCATTTTCTTCTGTATTTTCTGGGGTGCTTTCCGGAGAAACAAAGAGAGGTTTGTTGGAAATCACAAGACTATTTTGTACAAAAAGATCCAGAATGAAATTCAGAGCCTGTCTTCCTGGGGACCCATGAGATCCCCAAGGAGGGACTGGGTCACTGACATCATCAGGTCCCCAGAATCTTGGAGGCAACTGGTCCAGAAGCACTGCTCCACTGGAAAATGAGGGGTAGGGGTAAGGGTGGGGTGCTTTGTGCACATTAGCTAGCCTTAAGGTGTTTCAAATAACTTCTAAAAGGTTCACTTGCCTCTCCAAAAAGAATGGATGAAAGTGTGCCTTGCAGCTTAAGGATTTAATTGCAGGTAGTCTGGGGCACAGGGTATGTAATGAAGCAATAAAGTCATTCAATTAAGGGCTAGAGCTATGGAAGAGCAGGTAGGACACATGCCTTGAATATGGTCAACCTGGTTTCAATCCATGGAACCCCATATGCCCCCCCCAAAGCACCACCAGGAATGATCCCTGAGCACAGAGCCAGAAGTAAGTCACAAGAACCACTGAAGATGGCCCCCCAACAAATAAAAAATTATGTGATTAAATCATCATCATCATCATCATCCCGTTAATTGTCAATTTTGTCAAGCGGTCTCAATAACGTCTCTATTTGTCCTAGCCCTGAGATTTTAGAAGCCTCTCTTTACTCATCCTTCCCAACAGTGCCACATTGGAGGCTCTTTCAGGGTCAGGGGAATGAGACCCATCATTGTTACTGGTTTGGGCATATGAATATGCCATGGGGATATGTGATTAAGTAATATTTAAAAATAAAATATTGGAATTAGGGAGTAACTGATTTTTTTCTCCTTGCTTAAGATACCCATATGATCAGCTTCAGAATGGGTGCAGCTTGCCATGTTCTCCGCTGCTCCTGATTGGCAGAAGAAACAGGCTTAAATCTCAATAAAAGGGACATAGGGGAGAGGGAAGTGAGACCGTCTAAACGGGCAGCTTTATAATGTGTACAATTATCAAGGGACATTACACAATTGCTTCCACTAGAAATGCTTTTCAACCTTTGAAGCACAAAACTGTTTAGGGAACAGGGCAAACTGGTTGGCTGCCCTAAAACTTCCCAGCAGGGGCCCTCTCAACCCCAGCAGAAGGGTTAAGTCACCCTTGGGTGCCTGAGAGCCCTCAGCTGCTGGCTTGGAGGCCAACATCTGTCAGTCTGAAGGAGTGATTTAGTGATATCAAATAGCTGAGTGATTAATCAAGAAAACAAGCAAGCATTTGACATCACGGAGGGAAAAAAAATCACAGCTAAGAGCTGCTTTGGGGGAAATAGGTAGCCAGGCTTGGAATTGTCAACCAGTGGTGCTTTCAGGGCTATTTGCACATCAGAACCCACTGCAAGAGGAAGTTCGACCTGCTGCACAGCTAAATTAATATTTAACTTGCTCAGAAAAGTCCCTGGGTAATCAGGGAAATTAACAGAAGCCCTAAATTAAACAAAAGCCCTAAAAGACACAAGTCTTCTCATGCATCGACTGCTCTCCTCACGTGCTTTCAAGTAGCCCCTCTCCCCCGACACCCACCTCAACCCCAGGGGAGACCTCCCCTCCAGTCCCCCTTACTGTCCCTCCCTCCTCCTTTCCTTGCCTCAGTGGCAACCTTCCATCAAACAAGGCCTGATTCAGAAGGCAGCTAAAAGCTAAGCAAGTGCCTGAAACAAAGGTAAGCTTCCAAGGCTATTTCTGTTCCTGCCTGATTATACCCAAGACCCCAGAGCCCAATTTACAGCCCCAGACCAAGATTGGGCAGCAGACTGTGTGTGCGTATGGCAGGACGGTATGAAGCACGTGTGCCAGTCACTCGCTCCTGCTGCTGAAAACCCTCCGGCCCACGGGGATCAGAAGACAGTGCTCCAGTGGTTCTTGTAGACTGTACCTCGCACAGTTGACAATATTCTGCAAGAGTTCTCTCTGGTGTCTCCCGCCTAAAAGTGCCCTTTTTTTAAAGACAGTTTTGTTTTGAGCCAGACCTGGAGGAGCCCTCCGTACCCAAAGATGTAGCACCATGGGGGTGACATGGAAGGGGAGGGGAGGGAGGAGCTGATGGACACGGGGGTTTCCTGGAGTGGTGGGCTTGGGAAGAAGCAGAGGCAGGAAATAAAATTTATCTCATTACAGTAGTGTTGCAGTGCCCTGTGCAGTGATCTTACATAGAAAGGCTTAGCCAAAGAGTTTATGCCTCTTGGGTCTAGCTACCTTCCCTGCACCCCTTCAGATGTTACCTAGTCTTGTGATTTTTCCCCCTCTTTCTCACTACTAGATATGTACATAGTATTGCATCGTTCTTCTCTTCACTGCCCTGGAGTCTCCTGGAACAGGACTTGGAGTCCTGCCCACCTCACAGAGGCACTCATCAAATGCCCGAGGATGTGGGTGGCTGGTGCATGTCTAGCTGGGTGCATGGAAAGGGGAGCCTGGGTGTGGTTGCAATCACCAGGAGGGATCAAGCTGGCTGTGCAGCTCAGACCCAGAGCGAGCCTGCTAGGGCCTGGGCTGGAAATGTTCTGGAGCCTGGAGGGCAGTCTGAAAGCCCTACTGGAAGGCTCGGTCTCCCTTGGCAGGTGATGAGGAGCAACGAGGTGTCTGTGCTAGGAGGAGATGATTTTGAGATGGCTTGGAAAGGTTTCTTTAGCAGTAGAGTGCAGAGGCTTTGTGAGGGGAAGGAGAGGCACTGTGTGGCCAGAGATGCTCCAGGTGACCAGAGGAAGCCAGTGTTGGTTGGAAGGGGGACAGGCTCAAAGACCTGGGAGAAAAGCATCTGGAGGATGATGAGGCAGATGCTGCTCTTATGAGGCTGTAGTTGAAGGATGGGGATTTTGAGATGCATAGATCAACCCACGCATCTATCCAATTGAACAGCCACACATCCATTCACCCTTACCCACCAATCTACCCACCCACCTATCCATCCAGTTACTCCGTCCATCCACCCATCTATTCATCCATCCATCCATCCACCCATCCATCCATCCATCCATCCATCCATCCATCCATCCACCCATCTATTAAAAAATCACTCATCCATTTATGCATCCATCATTCATCCATCCATCTGTTCACCCATCCACTTATCCATCCATCCATCCATCCATCCATCCATCCATCCATCCATCCATCCATCTCTTCACCCATCCACTTATCCATCCATCTATCCATTCACCAATCTATTCGTTTTCTCACCCATCCACTTATCTATCCATTCATTGAGGCAGTCATCTACTCATACACCGACCCATGTACTCACCCGTCCACACATATCTACCCATCCATCCACTCACTCACCCATCTATTTATTCATCCATTTATCCCTCCATCCATGGAGAGCTGCAGGCTGAAGAGGCAGGGGAGCTGCCAAAAGATTGCCTTGGAGCAGAGTTTCTAAGGATAGGGCTGCGGGGAAGCGCTTTAGAAAGGAACAGGGAAGGGTGAGCAGCACTGAGACAGTTTCAAAGAGGACCGGGGCCCTGGAAACTGCAGCAAGAGCTTCCCGGGGACTCTCACTGCTGCTCACTGAGCTGCTCACTGTTTAGGGACTGCTGACCAGAATGACCAGAGAGGGACACACTTGGCGAATTGTGGCCTGGTATTAAAGAGGGTGATGAGAGAGCGGAGGGGATGAGATCTGTCTTCAGCAGCTGAGGCAGGGAGAGTGGGACCAGCATATCCAAAAGGGGGAGCAGGGGGAGGGAGGAGGGACCGATGGCCGAGGCAGAAGGGGAGCAGTCCCACACAGAGTCACTAAATACTTGTGTAGAAATTCTGGGAAAGGGTGTGTGTGTGTGTGTGTGTGTGTGTGTGTGTGTAGAGGTGGGCAGCCACTGCCATTGGGGTTTGAGGATGGACAGATCTCGGTGGCTGAGGACAGCAGAACATTTAGAAGCTTAAGGAAGACCTTGATCTAGAACACCCTGGCTGAGACAGGGAGGGAAGGAAGAGATGCTGGAGCCGAGCCCTGGGGAGCTGTCCCTCTCTGGCCTCATCAGGCCTTTCTCTGGGCACCCCGGAGGCCCCACTGCACCCACATTTCTTTAGAGCAGGCTGTGAGCCCTCTGGACTCTCTCTCTGGCCGCCTCTGGGTTCAGGGCATCTGGGGTGCCGGCAGGATTCCCTGAGGAGGGAAGAGTGAGCAGGACCAAGACATGTTGGGGTGAAGGCATCAGGGAGCTGGCCAGGAAGTCTTTCCAGCGCCTGCGCAGACAGGAGCCAAAGCTTCGCTGCAACTTGACTCTTCATTCAATCCTGATTCTAACCAGGGGAGACCCCCCCCCCCCCCATAAACCAACATCTTGAGAGAAGGTAAAATGCCCTGGATGGGAAGGGCAGAGTGTGCCCTGGGGCTGCACGACGCAGGGGAATCAGGGTCAATCTTCTGCCCTGAGAAGATGAAAGATGACACTCGATGACTGAAAGATCACGCAGCACCCAGGCCCCAAGGGTTTGGGATCCAGCGCCCCTCTCGGCTGAGCCCCAGGAGCCAGACGTTGCGCTTCTGCAAGAGCACCACGAGGGGGAGCCCCGACCCCTCCTAGCGCCTTCCCAGCCCTCCCGCACAGCCTTGCAAGCAAAAGTTTTTCTTAAACTAACAATGCCAGCGTGAGGAGGTGCTCGCGCCTGATTGGACGGGGGAATTTTGCAGGTTTGATTCCTTGATTGGACAGGAGGTGTTAGGGGTGGGGAGAAAGCTGATGGTGGGGGATCCCGCTCCCTCCCCCGTCAGTCTGGCCGGCTCTGCCCTCCTGTAGGCTCAGCTGGAGCTGGCAATGTGACACTGGGACGCACACGCACCCGCGCGCTCTCCCCGGCTCGCACGCCCTCGCCCCCTCTCTCTCACTCACGCACGCACGCACACACCCACCGCTCCCATAAACACACACACACACATGCACACCCACACCCACGCGCGCCCGCACCGCCCCTCGCGCGCGCACTCCCGCCCACGCCCGCGCCGCGCTCCGGGGAGTCCGGTCCCAGCCCGCGCGCGAAAGGACACGGAGAAGCCCCCGGCGCCCGCCCCGCGCCGCCGCCGCCTGTCCGCGGGCTCGGCCTGGGGGCCGCGGGCCGGACATGGCCCCGGCTGGCCTGCTGCTGCTGCTGCTGCTGCTCCTGGCGTCCGCCGTGGCCGCGATGGAAGGTAACGAGCGCGCCCCCGGCCCGCGGCCGCCCCGGCTCCCGCCTCCCGGGCTGCGAGGGCGCCCCGGAGCCGGCTGCATTGCGGAGCGTCTCCCCGGGCGCGGGGTCCCCGCAGCCCCACCGGCCGCACCGCCTCTCCGGCCCCGCGCGCCCACTCCGCCGCTCCGGGCACTGCGCGCACTGGGCTCTGCCCCGAGCCCCGGCAGGTGGCCGCGGGACGAGGAGGGGGGCTGAGCGGGTGGGCCGGCCGTACTCCCTCCCCCGAGGGACAGCGTGTGTCCGGGAGCCTGCTGGCCCGGCTGGGGCAAGGGTGGACACCTTTGTCGCCGCCGGGGACGAGGGGCAGGGGGTGGGGTGGGGGGGGGACACTGGCCAGGGTCCGCGTTTCCGACACTGCCCAGGTTACTCCTCCAGCTCCGGGAGCGCTGGGCAGCGGCCGCATCCCGCTACTTCCGCGGCGGTGTCGCCCGTGGGGGGCTGAAAGCGCGCTCGGCTGCCGGGCCCGGCGCCTGGCACCACGGGGCGCACAGGGGCGCCCGCGAATCCCCGTGGGAAATCCCCGCCCGCTCCCCGCCCCCATCCCTCGTAGCCCCCCCTCCTCCCCGCGGGGAGTGCAGTTTGGAGTAGCCACCAGGGGGGAAAGCGACTACCCCGGGTGGAAGGTGGTTCGCTGCTTCGGCCCCGACCCCGGACCAGCCCGGTTCTGTTGGGCTCGGCTGGGCTCGTGCCTTCGCTTGCGTGTCCCGCGCGGGGCGAAACTCCGCGGGCAGCCCCCGAGCCCGAGGGACGCAGCTCCAGGCGCCGCATCCCGAGCCGAACCCGGAGCTCCCGCGCACTGGGCACCCTTTCCGCGTCAATCTGTTGTTAGTGGCTGCGGAGTGGAAACTCCCCCAAACACAGTGCTCAGCCCCCCCTGGTCCCTGGAGCCAGCGCGGTCCTTTTCGGAGTCAGGGAGAGGCTTTGGAAGGCCCTGGGGTGGGGCTAAGGAGCTCAGACTTCGGGCTGGGCCGAGCTGGGAGCCGGTGAGGTGACCAACGCCGGGAAGGCTCCAGCCTGCTATCCCCAAGGTGGCTTTTTGTCCGTGCCCCGCCTCCCCCTGCCCTTTAGGCTGCTGCCTTTGTGCCCAGGGGTTGCTCGTTGGCACGTGCTGGGACCAGAGAGAGTGCATGCAGCAGCCAGGGGCGGAGGGGCTTGGGGCTGACTTACTGGGGGGCAAGTGGAGTGAACGGTTGCAACAGACCTGCCAGGGGATGATGTTTCTTCCCCACCCCTCCAGGGGGGTATCCCGGGAGCATGGTGACAGGGTCGTTGACGTTGGACGGTGCAGCCACCCCCCCAATCTTGGTTGCGGCTCTAGGGCTGGGCAGCGAGGAGCACAAAGCTGTGCGCTTTGGAAGCCTTGTGTGGCCTGGAGGAAATTCCCCTCAAACCCTGGCTCGGGACCCCTGGCCCTGGGGAAGGTGCAGCCATTCTCAAGCGAAGCTGCTGTTGGCATCCATCTCTGCTGGTGAAGGGGTGGGGGGTGGGGCTCGTGCAGACAGAAAAGGTTGGGAGAGCAATTCCCTGGGAACGCTGGTGGCCGGGTGGCCGGCCGCTGCCTCCCAGGCCTGCCAGCCCCGGCTCCATTCCACTGGGCAGGAGCCTTTCTGGCCTGTGGGTCCAGTCCGCCGATTACTCGAGGCGGTGGACCCTATGGTCCTCCTCCCTGAGCAACCCCAGAAACTTTGCCAGTGGCCTGGCAGGAACGAGGAAAACCTGCCTCGTGGCTGCTCGTCCTCCCCGCAAGGGTTAAAAGAAACACCACATTCAGCAGAATATTAAAGCAGCCCCCTTGTCCGCGCTGCTCGGCGCACAGGGATCGTACACGCCATTCACGCCTGCCTCTCCTCGAATGAACGCAGCCTCGTCGCCGGCTCTCCACACCACGCTGCCTCCCGCCTCCTGGCTGGGCTGGGGCCAGCGTCATTCCGCTGGTGATGAGTGGAGGAATAATTATCAGAAAAGCCGATCAATGAGCTGCCTCTCAGACAGCGGAGCCCGCCCCGGCTGGTCTGTGGCTTGTCCCACCACTCACGCTCTCTTCTTTCCTCGAGGGTCTCTGCCTGTCCTCTGCCCTGCCTGGTGCCATGTTGGTGGAGCCTGAGCTCGCTGGGGCAGCAGCTTCCGGACCAGGCAGGTTCCTCCCCACCGCCCCCCACCCCACCAACCTGGCCATGCCAGGGTCAGTGCAGGCAACGTCTGGTGGGCTAGCAGATCTGGGGGTGGGGGGCCATCACCTGCTTTAAGGGGACATGTGGCATCTCCCAGAAAGGGGCTGGGCTTTCTGAGTGGAAGGTGGTTCGCTGCTTCGGTCCCAATCCCGGCCCGGCCCGGTTCTGTTGGGCTCGCCTGGGCTTGTGCCGTCCCCTCACTGGGGATCTGGGCAGGCAAAGGATGTCAACCCCAGGGGGTCCAGAGCCGGCTCTCCCCGTCTCGGGGCACAGCCCCACGGAGTTGGTGAACTTGCTGCTGGTGTCCTAGCAGGGGGATCCTGCTCAAGTGCTCCCAGCTGCACCCTTTGGGACTGGCCTGTCTTAGTGCTTCTGCAGCAGATGCAGGAGTGGGCAGTGGGACAGTGAGAAGAGGTCCCCCTGTCAGAGCCCTGAAGTCCCCAAGTGACCCTCACAGGCCTCTGGGGAAACACTGAGGACCCAAAGCATCCCCCGGAAGAACCTCGCGCCATACCCTTCGGCATGGCCTGCAGATGGGACTCGGGTGTGGGTTTGGGCTGAGAAAGGTGCTAGGGCTGGGGTGGTGAGTCATCGGGAGGAACAGCCCGTGTGTGGACAAGCTCCCGAGTTGCTGTGCCCGTGCGGTAGATGCCCCTGGGGCTGCAGAGAATTCCATCACATGCAGTTCTGTCTGCCACGGCTCCGGGGGACCCATCCCCAGCCCCGCTGGTCACAGCCATAGGTCAGTCATGATGGATGGCATCTGCTTGCTGTTCCCAAGTGTTTGCTGTAAGTGCAGGTACGGGGTTGGAGTCTGGGTCCCTCCTTGGGTCTTCACAAGCTTATAAGCAGGAGCAGGGGCGGATGATTAAAAGGAATGGTAGAGAAAGTGGATTAGAGACCATTCTGTCTGCCCACTGATTTTATTTTCGGTGCCTCATTGTGTAAAGGTGATTTCGACACCACATCTGTGGATCCCTGCATCACCCGCCCCCCCCCGCCCCCGCCCCCGGCCTTGGCCCTACCACAATCAATGAGTGCAGTAGGGATGGTGCGGCTCTGGGCAAGTGCTGGAGAGAAGTCGGTGATGTAGATCAATGGCGCAGGCTTGCTCCCAAGCCTGCCCAAACCTTCTGGATTGGCAGCACTGAACTGACCATAGTGTGGGACGGTCCAGCCCAGCCGCTCTTGCCGTCATGGCCAACGTCCACTCAGAGTCCCTCGCAAAGATGGGTCCTGACTTCCAAGCTATGCTGTATGTCTATGTGAGGCTCAGGCAGGGTGGGGGCACCCCCCGAGGGAGAGGCACAGCATAGCAGTTATCTAAATTCTAGCCTGGGAGAAGTTATATTTGAAAAAGCAAATTTGTCCAAAGAAGGAGTGTCAGAGGAGTGTGGCAGGGCCCTGGGTTTGGGTGTGGACACTGCCTGTGTCCCAGAAGGTCCAGCTCTTCAGGCTGGGAAAGGAGAAGCAAGATCAGTCAGGGTGGGGGAGAGGAGGTAGATGGGTGGGTTTTGTGGCTTTCTGACGTTCACACCTTGCAGCTGTGTCCCTCACAGTGTGGGGTCACAGAAGAGGAACCAGCATCACTCACATCCACCTGCGTGCCTCAAGCAATAAGGATGTGATAAGAGTCAGAATACCCGCCTGGGAGTCCATCTAAACAACCCTGCGGAGCTGGTTCCTGAGAGTTCTCGGTCATACCAGACCCACTTTCCCCTGGAACCTTTTCCAGCCTGGGCATCATTTTGGAAGGTGAAGGAGAGGAGGCACCGGGGCCTCTGGCTGGAGACTCCTGGCCTTTCCCTCTGGCTCAGTACATGGGGCTGGATCCTGAAAGTCTGCCTTCAGGCCTGGGAGGGGGTGATCCTGCACCCCTGCCCTCGGGAAGGCTTGGGAGGGGCTGCAGTGCATCCTGGCTGCGGTGCCACCTGGTTTCCCGAGCTTGCAGAAATGCAGCCAGGCCTCCTCAGGCCTCTCTGCTTCTTTCCAATCCAGAAATGGGGAGACAGATCCTGACCAGCTGAGTCACTTGCTGAGGTCCCCTGACATCTGCCACCCGACTTTGTGGGCCTTGATGAAGAAAGCTTCCTAGGAGCTGAGTCCTGGGGCAGGTGGGGAAGGGATGGCACTGCCACCTGACTGCTGATACTCGAGTTCCAGTAGGGGCCTCATCCCCTCCCCCAGCACCCAGCGGGCACGGACTAATGGCCTTTACTATGCCCCTCCCCCTCCGCCCCACCCTGCTCTCAGGGAAGAAGCCGGGCAGGTGGGTGTCCCCACTGGGTACCCCAATGCCATTGGGGGTGGTGGAGGGGGCACAGGGAGCCCTTCCCCGCCCCCACCCCCCTTGGAGGCACTGCTGTCCATCCTCCTCCCCCTCCTCCACACTGGCGATTTCAGAGCCTGACTAGTTCTCTCCCGTTTCTGCGTCTCCGAAGGTGGTGGGGACAGAGCCTTGGACGCCTGCCTTTCCGAGAAAATGACTCTAATAATAAAGTAACGCCCTGGGAGACATTTCATATTTAAAAGCACAATGTTGCTGAGGCCGTTCCTTGGCTCCTTCCAGATTCCACTGGGCCGATGGCGATGGGGGGGGGGCTGAGGGGGCGTCACTATTTATGCTCAGGGGCTCTGTTGGGGATCAGCAAGGGGTTGTCTGTCCCAGGTGGGCTCTGGCCGAGACTTCTCCCCGTCGCCCCACAGGCACGGGAGCATGAGGTGTGGCCAGTTTCTTCATCCCTGGTAGTTCACTGGGGGAGGGGTCCTCATGGGGGTGTCTCGGAGGCTGGGGGAGGGCTGCCCCAGCTGGGGAAGTAGCGGCAGCATCTCTGTCCTGGCATTCCACAGCTGGGGAGAGCCTGGTGTCTCTCAGTGACCCTAACTGCTCTCCAGGCACCCCGCCATGGTGGGGCTGCCAGTTACGGGGACAGGAGGGGGTGGACATGTCCCCTCGCAGTCCCTGTTCATGCTCCTCCTGGCGGGGTGAAGCCCCCAGCACCCGCGGGCTACACCATCAGTGACAGCTGCTCCTCCTGTGTCAGAGTTGACCCAGGCTGCCCGGGAAGGGACTGAATTTCGAGCATTGCCAGCACTCATCGCTGCACCTGAGACCCGCTCGCCCCACCTGCTTCCCAGCAGCCGCTGACGAAATGACCCCGTTGAATTTAACCTCTTGGCTCTGCCTCTCTGTCCCCCAGAGGAGGTGATAATGAGCAGAGAAACGGGCAGAAGGAGGTGGCCAGGATGGGAGCTGGGGCCCCACGCGGGAGCACTTGATTCTGGGGCCAGGGAAGCTCCGGGAAGCTGACAAGGGCCCCGCCTGGCTCCTGAGCTCCGACACGGGTTGGGGAGCAGAGCCCGAGAGCAGTTTTCCAGACGGGAAGAGACCGTCAGGGGCTCCTGTGGCTCAGGTGCCCACCGGGCCTTCCCAGGTGCTGCGGCTTCTAGCTGCATCTGTCCCGGGGTCCAAGTGTCCACGCTTCTGCCCACCCTTCCAACCTAGCCGGGCACTGAGGGCCTTGCTTGAGCTTGGGTTACTGCAGGAGCAGAGATTTACCCCAAAGTCACACTGCTTGAAGTTGGACAGCTCCCTGCTAATCTGCGAGTTCAGTTAGGGGGCTCGCATTGGCAGCCTGCCCTGTGTTCTGGACTGTTCTG
Organism: Sorex araneus; assembly: GCF_027595985.1. Classification (NCBI taxonomy): domain Eukaryota; kingdom Metazoa; phylum Chordata; class Mammalia; order Eulipotyphla; family Soricidae; genus Sorex; species Sorex araneus. Next base: position 280,323,062 of record NC_073303.1, on the reverse strand, counting down.
CCCGGTTCGAGCAGAGGGACCCGGCAGAACCGTGGTTCTCCACTGTGGTCTCCACTCCGGGTGCCGACTCCAGGTTCTCCCCAACTCCCAGAACTGTGCCCCCAGCTGGGGATCGCCTCCCTGCACCCCCTCTTCCTGGGGGCTCCTGTCCCTGCTGCTGCCCCCATCTGTGGGTTTCCCTGGCTTCCTGTGGCTGCGTGTCCGAGTGACTCTTGCTTTTGGCGAGCGCCAGGGCTGAGCTTCTTGGAGTTGCACCCTGTGCATGGCTCTCTAAGGAGCTGTGTCTGGGGGGAGTGAAGTTACAGGCCCCCATGCTGTGGTGTCTGCCTGGGGAGCTGCTCCCCCCGCCCCCACCTGGCCATCCTGTCGGAGAGGAGGTGAATGCATCAGGTTTGAGAATCCCCGGGCCCCCCAGCTCACCACACAGGGGCCAGTGTCCTGGAGGGTGCGGCTGTAGGAGGCTTGAATAGAGAACCCCAAGTACCTGCGGGCGTCTCTGGCGACAGGGGGGCCCGGGAAAGTCTCTTATCTGGGCCAGGCAGCTGTGCGGGGCTAATTGTTCTCTTGTTCTCCTCTTGCTATTTTTCTATTTTTCCCCCAGCATATCCAGGTTAGGACCTTTGCCCTTGGCTTTCTCAGCGACGCTAAGGCTGGAGCTGGGGGATGTGCGGGCTGGGGGCGGGGATGGGAGGTGCCCATGTGGGGGGTGTCCTCTTGTGGCCCTTGCACCCTGGGCTGTAGAACATCAAGTGCTGGAAGCTTCAGGGTGGGGAAGAACTTAGTGTCAGTAGAAAACCTGCTGTGCTTGGGGTGGGTCCCCAGGGCCTGGGGAGGAGGGTGCTGGTTAGACCCCCTCTTTGGGTCTCA